>NC_054383.1:4930714-5271785 GCF_017654675.1 Xenopus laevis
AGCTGAAAAGCAGGAAGTAGTGTTCTGGCTATTATGTTACACATCCAGTCACTCCAGCCTTTATACGTTACATTTTTGCCAAATAACTATATTAGAAACATTTTTTATTCTGCACAGCCTATCTATTTACCCAGTTTTCAATTTTCATACTCAAAAATTCCTTTAAAACTCTATAGCCCCACCCACCACATGCAGTCCAATCTGCCTTGGACACAGTTCTTTACCTACCAATCACAGCCTGCCTATATGCATCCTTAAAGCGATTCAGGTAGTATCTGTTTGCAGAGTTAACACCATCTTTCATCACACCAGCCAATTTCCTTTCCCCAGTCCGAGTGAAGTCTCCCTGTAAATGACATTTAATACAAAGAAATATAATTTCAGAATGACGTATTTGCTGTAACATTATGATAATGGAGGTGCACAAAAGTGTTTTTTTAGGTTATATTTTGTATAAGTTAATTCTACCATTGGCTGCTGATCGACACTGCCCTGAGACACAGAACACTCAGCACTCGGGGATTAATATAGAGAATTATATAGATATGATACATAGGTATAAATATGAATATGACGGATGCTTCCTGCTTTAGTAATATAAGCTTTTGCCTAACAGCAATCAGTGCTCAGGTTTCACCTTTAGAAGACACATTTTTTGCAGGGATATTCCCCCTTTAATGCTGATGATCCAGGAAAAGTAAAGGATAAAAAACCAGTGTTACCTTGAGAGCGGCTGTGCCCGCATACTGCCTGCTGATGGAATCTCCATTGTTCGCCCACATGATCTGGTACAAGCGATAGCACTTCATCGGCAGAGGCTGTTCTGGAGGCATCACACCTAACTTTTTAAGCTGGAAAAGAAGTGTAATAATATTTGAATAACTATAGCACGGGGTAAAAAACACAGAAGGTCATGTATAAGGGATATCACGTAATTCTAATATTAAAGGGGTGGTTCACCTTCAAACAACTAGTTGTTTTCAGGTAGATCACCAGAAATAAATACTTTTTCCAATTACTTTCTATTTTCTATGTGTCACAGTTTTTCTAATATTGAAGCGTAAAGTGTCATTTTTCACCTCCTAAAGGTAGGGGGGTCGCCGACCCTGTAAACTGATCTAAATAGATACAATTAGTTGATACATTTCTTTTCTTTGTCCTGCTGAGCAGAATCTCTGGGTTTCATTACAGGCAGCTGTTAGACTTGATACAATAGTCGCTGATACTCGAGACGCTGCTGAGAAATTTATCAACTGAATGTTGCAAAAATGTAACAGTTTAGAGTCTGCAACTGAATTAAAAATTTGAAACGTTAAACTTTGCATGATTTCCACGCATGGCGACGTGTCGGCACCAGCCGCACCTAAATCAGTTCAGTCTGCAACATGCATCTAAATGAATTGCCAATTCGCAATGCAGGCTGTGGATTACATATGTGTTTGGTTTAAAAGGGGCGAGATGGCAACCCTACTGCTGCCCTATAGCATGTCCGTAGGAAAGCAACGTAACTGACATTGGAGTAGTGAAACACAAATAGTTACCTGGTGTTCCATCACCACCCGAGCAACAGCAGCTTGCACGACATTGGTACGATCCAAGCAGTCCATACAGTTGACTCGGAAAATACCTTCCTGCTTGCAGATCACCCCCGCCTGATCCACCCTTCCAAAAATAACAGGAAACAGGTTATGCACTAATAGGAAGTCCTGATAAAGAGAATGTTCAGGTGTGCTGCACCTAAGCTTTTCCAAGAAACAACCGGTGCATAAAGAGGGTGCACACAACAGCAATAAATGATTTCTACAGGGTTAATTCTCTTACTAAAACCAAATTAGGGACCTGTAAACAACATACAATAAAGAAGCATTGGAGCTGTAGCTCCACACAAAATTAGCAACATGGCTATAATCAAGTTAAAGTGATTGTTCACCTTTAAATTAACTGTTAGTATGATGCAGAGAGTGATATTCTGAGATAACTTGCAATTGGTTTTCACTTTTTACTATTTGTGGTTTTTGAGTTATTTAGCTTTTTATTCAGCAGCTCTCCAGTTTGTAATTTCAGCCATTTGATTTCTAGGGTCCAAATTCCCCTAGCAACCATGCATTGATTTGAATAAGAGACTGGAATATGATTAGGAGAGGCCTGAATAGAAAGATGAAAAATAAAAAAGAGCAATAACAATACATGTGTAGCCTTACAGAGATTTTGTTTTTAGATGGGGTCAGTGACCCCCATTTGAAAAATGGAAAGAGTAAGAAGAAGTCAAATAATTCCTGACAACTTCCTTGACTACTTGGTGGTCAGACGGGTGGGAAACTGACCAGCAGGTGGAGCTGTTGTAACAAAATGTATTCATATAACAGTACATGTATCCCTTAATATCTTGGAATTAAAAAAAAAAAATAATGAATGTAAAATGGCTTAGAGTGGCACCCTCATCAATTTTACATTCACTTATCCTTACATATCCTTTAAAAACATGAACATCCTGACGCGTTTCGCATCAGTTAACTACGTATCATCTGATCCGAAATGTGTCAGGACATTCATGTTTTTAAAGTGCTGAAATAAAGTCGAACTTATATCTATCGAGTGGCGAAAAGGAAGGCTTGCCAATTATTCTTCCTTTTCCTTCCCTAGAAATGAACGCACGTGTAACATAAGAAAATAACAGTCAGGTGTTCACTCACCAGCACCATTTCATGTCAACAATAATGTCGCTAATTGCATCTGTCAGAGTCTGAACGTTCTCAAATTTCATTCCACGGCTGCATAAAGAGAGACAAAAATGAACACAGGCTTATAGGTAACTATAGAAACAGGGACAGGCATCCTCTGGGAAGCTGCAAAAAACTACAAAACCCACAATCCCTCTGTACTTCTGCTGGTGGGTTGGGCTTAGAGAGTTGCAGTTCTGCAGCCTCTGAAGCATCCAAGCCACATTATCTAGAGGAAGGCACCGTAAAACTTTTGCTCCTACCAGTGTTCGTGAAAGTCAAAGGTCACATAGGTGAGGTTGGGGTTGTTGAACATTAGAACTTGCTTCAGGTAGGCGTCTCCAATGATCTTCTCTCTGCCAGCCTGGTCCACCAGGTTAATAATAACCTGCCAGTGAATAACACAAACACGTCAGCTTTTTCATGGTGTAATAGAAACCAAGTTAAATAAAGATTTAGTTTATACGTACCTGCTTTTGGTAGACCCCCAGCTCTTGATTAAAATGCAGGGCAAAATACTGGCTTGTTTCTTTCTCAGCTGCAGGAGACATACAAACAGTTAACCCACAACATTGTATTCTTAAAGGATAAGTAAACCTTTAAAATAAGTGACTGTAAAATTGATGAGGGTGCTATTCTAAGCACTTTTGTAATGTACATTCATTATTTATTTTCTTTGTATCCAGGATATTAAGGGATACATGTACTGTTAATATGAATGGATTTTGGTCCAACATCTCCACCTGCTGGTCAGTTTCCCACCAGTCTGACCAGCAAGTAGTCAAGGAAATTGTCAGGAGAAAGAAAGAGGGTGATGTTGTTCTGCTTAGGAAAGATGTGAGAAAGGTTTCTAATTGTTTTCCTAAGCAGAAGAACATCAAAGCAGCCGCTTTCTTTCTCCTGACAACTTCCTTGACTACTTGGTGGTCAGACTGGTCAGAAACTGACCAGCAGGTGGCGCTGTTGTAACAAAATTCATTCATATTAACAGTACATGTATCCCTTAATATCTTGGAATAGAAAGAAAATAAATAATGAATGTAAATCACAAAAGGGCTTAGAATAGCCCCACATCAATTTTTCATTCACTTATTTCAAAGGTTTATTTATCCTTTAAATACAAACAACCACCCTAATAATGTGCCTTCAAAATAGAATCATATTAACAGTAACGGTGGCCATATACATTACATTTATGATCTCTCCAGGAAAGATTGTTCGTTTCAATACGTGTCGAGCTGAATGGTCAGATATACGGATGGAAACAACAGTATCTGACAATTCAGCACTAAAAATGGCCGATGTTTGGGTGCCTTCAAAGTCCAATATAATAGATTCCCTGGAGGCACTGGCCATTATATCATTTGAACAGCCCAAAAATATAGTTTCAGGTTAGGGAGAGCCAGGACCCCATGAGTTACTGCCCATAGGAATCTCCAAATTAAGTTCTCTACGTGTTTGAATCATTGGGAGCGGAATGTTATATGGGAATTATGCAGGGCATATAACAATTTGGGGAGGAACACCATTTGAAAAAGGTTTATTCTGCCAGGTAAGGAGAGAAGTAGCTGTTACTAAGTTTACATTTTTGAGGTCAATCACCTGGTCTTTGGGGTGAGTTGCTTTTTATGGATTACTGGACTATAGCAATCTTAGGCCCTATTTAGTAAAAACGAGGACAGAATTCGAAAACTCACTCTTGTCTAGTCGCGGGCGTGGGTTGTACCTATATCCGACCTGGCTCCAGAACACTGGCACCGACCCCCTGGTCTGCACAAAGGACAAGGTGTGGTTGTGGACGTGGATGAGTTGTTCTGTTTCCACATAGTTGGCCACGTGCCCAATTTTATCAACCCCTCGGCGCTTGTACCTCATTCCTACAGAGAAGAAATATTAATATAATTCCAATAATGCTGCTGCTTAATCAATCAGTGAGGGGTTAAGAATAGTTATGCAGGTAGCGGTTACTGTGCAGTGACAGGGTTAAAGGGATTCGGTCATGATTTTTATGATGCTGTTTTTATTTCTAAATGACACTGTTTACACTGCAAATAATTCACTCTACAATATAAAATGTCATTCCCGAACCAGCAAATGTATTTAGTTGTAATATTGGTGTGTAGGTGCATCTCAGGTCATTTTGCCTGGTCATGTGATTTCAGAAAGAGCCAGCACTTTAGGATGGAACTGCTTTCTGGCAGGCTGTTGTTTCTCCTACTCAATGTAACTGAATGTGTCTCAGTGGGACCTGGATTTTACTATTGAATGCTGTTCTTGGATCTACCAGGCAGCTGTTATCTGGTTACCTTCCCACTGTTCTGCTGATGGGATCCTGGGGAGGGGTGATATCACTGCAACTTGCAGTGCAGCAGTAAAGAGTGACTGAAGTTTATTAGAGCACAAGTCACATGACTGGTGGCACCTGGGAAACTGACAATATGTCAGATTTCAAAATTAAATATAAAAAAAATCAGTTTGATCGTTTAAAAAACAGATTTCAGTGCAGAAGTCTGCTGGAGCAGCACTATTAACTGATGCATTTTCAAAAAAAAAAAACAGTATCTCTTTAAAGGAGAACTAAACCCTAAAAATGAATGAGGCTAAAAATGCCATATTTTATATAGTGAACTTATTGTACGAGGCTAAAGTTTCAGCTTGTCAATAGCAGCAATGATCCAGGACTTCAAACTTGTCACAGGGGGTCACCATCTTGGAAAGTGTCTGTGACACTCACATGCTCAGCGGGCTCTGATTGGCTGTTGAGAAGCTAAGCTTAGGGCTCGTCACTAATTATCCAGCAGAAAATGAGCTTCCCTGGCTGTAATATAAGCTGATGCTACAGGTTTGCTGTTTATTCAATTCTGATGCTAATTGCACTGGTTTCTGTGCTGCCATGTAGTAATTATGTGTATTAATTCCTAATCAGCCTTATATTGTGACATTTCTATTCTATGTGTACTGTATATTGTGAGTGGGTCCCTAAGCTCAGTAAGGGACAGCAGCACAGAGCATGTGCAGTGAATCAGCAGAAAAGAAGATGGGGAGCTACTGGGGCATCTTTGGAGACACAGATCTTTACTGCTAAAGGGCTGTGGTTGCCTTGGGCTGGTACAGAAGCACAAATCATCATGTACAACATTACTACCTACTTCTTTAGTTAAGCTTTAGTTCCCCTTTAAGGTCAGGTGTTGAGGGATAAGACAGGCAGTGACAGGGTTAAGGACAGGTGTACATCAGACACACAATAAAGGTAGAAAGCTGATACAAATACAAGCTGTGTATATGTGGGAGGGGGTGCAAGTAGATGGGCAGAGGGAAGAAGCCGGGCACTGACAGGTATCAAGGGACAGGAGAATAATCAGTTGTGACAAGAATAAATGAGAAGACTAGTGGCAAATACCACAGGGCATTTCTATTTCCCAGACTATTTCAGTAGAAAACCTGCACATGACCAGTCACTATAAAGCTGCAGGCGGAAGATGTTTCTCTATTTATACAGAAATCTGATCTGGGCTGGTTTACAAATGATCCGGGAATGTGTGTAGCGTCATGTGCTGTGTCACTGGCCAGAGAATAAACACTCCGCCTGGTACAATGGTATTCAGTTCCTACACACAGATTGCCCCGCCTCCTGCTCTAATCATAATTGATGCTGCTTTGTATTCATGAATGGATCATAAAGCCTAATGAAGCGGTTGTGCCGTATAATTATGTGCCGTACCTGTAACTGCCTATTAACTGCACAGACCTGTGTACAAACCGACTACAACCCGCTAATGAGCTGTTGATGATAAGTGTCTATGGATTTTATAACTGTACCAATATAAAGACAGTCAGCTGAAACCTTCTAAAGAAACTCACTGTCCTCATTTATTACGGCTGAATGTGTAATGTGCTAGAAATGGATTTAAAGGTGGAAATATAGGAAGAACTAAAGCCTAGAAATAAATATGGCTAGAAATGCTCTTTTTTTCTATGCAGAACTTACTGTACCAGCCCTATAACAGTAATAATGCCGGTCTTCAAAGCTGACCCCAGCAGTTCTCCATTTTGGATTTTGTCAGGCATCATGTGTGTGTCAGTGGCACTGCACATGCTCCGTGTGCTCCAGGCTATTGTAGGGAAGCTAAGCTTAGGGGTTGTGGCAAATCATCAAAAACATTAATAGGGGTACTTCACCTTTAAATGAACTTATAATATGATGTAGAGGGTGATATTCTGAGACAATCTGCAAGTGGTTTTCATTTTGTATTATTTGTGGTTTTTGAGTTATTTAGCTTTTTATTCAGCAGCTCTCCAGTTTGCAATTTCAGCATATACTGAAAATGACTGTGTATCCTGTGCTTGAATGGCTGCCCCCATGGCTACACAGCGGCTTGTTTATATAAACTATAGTAGTACTTATCTGTTATCTACTGTGTATCCTGTGCTTGAATGGCTGCCCCCATGGCTACACAGCAGCTTGTTTATATAAACTATAGTAGTACTTATCTGTTATCTACTGTGTATCCTGTGCTTGAATGGCTGCCCCCATGGCTACACAGCGGCTTGTTTATATAAACTATAGTAGTACTTATCTGTTATCTACTGTGTATCCTGTGCTTGAATGGCTGCCCCCATGGCTACACAGCAGCTTGTTTATATAAACTATAGTAGTACTTATCTGTTATCTACTGTGTATCCTGTGCTTGAATGGCTGCCCCCATGGCTACACAGCAGATTGTTTATATAAACTATAGTAGTACTTATCTGTTATCTACTGTGTATCCTGTGCTTGAATGGCTCCCCCTATGGCTACACAGCAGCTTGTTTATATAAACTATAGTAGTACTTATCTGTTATCTACTGTGTATTCTGTGCTTGAATGGCTGCCCCCATGGCTACACAGCAGCTTGTTTATATAAACTATAGTAGTACTTATCTGTTATCTACTGTGTATCCTGTGCTTGAATGGCTGCCCCCATGGCTACACAGCAGCTTGTTTATATAAACTATAGTAGTACTTATCTGTTATCTACTGTGTATCCTGTGCTTGAATGGCTGCCCCCATGGCTACACAGCAGCTTGTTTATATAAACTATAGTAGTACTTATCCGTTATCTACTGTGTATCCTGTGCTTGAATGGCTGCCCCCATGGCTACACAGCAGTTTATATAAACTATAGTATAATTCCTGAAGCAAACACACCAGTGTTACAGATGCAGGAGAACAGTACATTATATTTTAATTACTTAAAAACCCCTTTCATTTTTTGGTGTAATGTTTCCTTTAATCAGTTATACTCATAAACATGACAGGCCCCCTAAGTTAGACTACTGTCTCTCTATATTTTGCCTAACCCAAGTGTGCTTTTACCCTTTCATCCCATATATGTTCCTCCTGTTTACCCTCTATTTGAAACAGGGTTATAACCATGAACATAAACAGTCCAGTCAGCGGTTTCACCCTAAATGCAATTACCTCCAGCCTCTCATGGAATACTCCGTTGCAAAGTAATATAAAAATGACATTCGGTTTCCTCCAGGCCGTGAATAATTACAGAGACCTGTGAAAGGTTCTGTATAAAATGTATCATCTATATTCTGAATATATTCAATATATTAATATATATTGCACCAGTACTTGACAGATGAGACCAAATATTCAGGGGATGGAATGGATACATAGAAAGGGAGGTTGGCTTTGTCAGTACTAATTGCAGTACTTGTGGCCAGTCATATATAATCAGCATTTATACCGTTTGCAGACAGTATTTTCATAGTGGTTTATTCTAGGGCAGATTTATAGCCTGTGAAGCTGCCCATGACACGTATAGTAGGGAGATAGTGACTACAGAGAAGCAGTAACACTTTATATCATCTTTGCCAAACCTGCTTTACAATACATGAAGGGCTATTGGTTACAGTCCTATTTTAGAAACAATTGGGGTGCACATAGCCTGTACGAGGGTTTAAAGGAGAACTAAACCCTAAAACGAATTATGGCTAAAAATGGCATATTTTATATAGTGAACTTATTGCACGAGGCTAAAGTTTGAGCTTGTCAATAGCAGCAATGATCCAGGACTTCAAACTTGTCACAGGGGGTCACCATCTTGGAAAGTGTCTGTGACACTCACATGCTCAGTGGGCTCTGATTGGCTGTTGAGAAGCTAAGCCTAGGGCTCGTCACTAATTATCCAGCAAAAAATGAGCTTCCCTGGCTGTAATATAAGCTGATGCTACAGGTTTGCTGATTATTAAATTCTGATGCTAATTGCACTGGTTTCTGTGTTGCCATGTAGTAATTATCTGTATTAATTACTAATCAGCCTTATATTGTGACATTTCTATTCTATGTGTACTGTATATTGTGAGTGGCTCCCTAAGCTCAGTAAGTGACAGCAGCACAGAGCATGTGCAGTGAATCAGCAGAAAAGAAGATGGGGAGCTACTGGGGCATCTTTGGAGACACAGATCTTTACTGTTAAAGGGATGTGGTTGCCTTGGGCTGGTACAGAAGCACAAAACATCATGTACAACATTTCTACCTACTTTTTTAGTTACGCTTTAGTTCTCCTTTAATATTCAACTGGTTAGAGAGGTTGTTTTTCAAGGCTAGAGCAGAAGGGGGCAGAAATCAGCCTGCTGAAATTCGCCGGCAGATTTCAGCCTCTGACCAGTAGCAGAATCCTCTTTCGTGTTTGCGTCCGGAAGCCTTCAGTCGGCTCATTCGCAAAAAACACACTAGAGATGTTGCATTTTGCTTTGCTCTGTGTTGGGCTTTGACTCTCTACAATAACTTGCCTGCTCTGTGCCTGCTCCTCCGTGATATCAGCGCCACCATAAATCGTGGGTGAATGTCGTCCACACAGGTGGGTTCTTGAGGAGGGGTCTCGGGGCTGCTTTTCTCATCATCCGAAGACTCGTTGTAATTCACCACCAGCTCTTCGATCTGTACAAATCCCTGAATTATGGGCAGTATCCACAAACTCCCCTGGGGATCCTATGGAAATGGGGTATTGGTTATTAAATCACAGCACAGGAGGCAATATAAAGCAAGTTGCTGATCCATCACTAGCTCTCTGTCTCTGTTATATAGGGCAGCAGCGATCTGTAAATTGCTAGTGGCTATAACTCCACGCAACGACACACATATGAATACAGAACATTCTAGAACACTGGTTTTCACACCCGCCCTCAGGAACAGCATGCAATTTGTGTATCAGTACAAATTAATCTGCAGGCCTAGTAAAGTTGTCATTTTTGGGTTTACAGAGTTACTACCACAAAATTAAAATCTAATATAATTTTCGGCATACTGAAATAAGAAACTTTACTAAATACAATCAATTAAATCTAAGTAGATCACATCCACTGCCATCCCAGAGACTAGGCTTTTGCTCATCTCCTCACTGAACGTAATAACATGTCTGGAAAGATCAATTACACACAAAACCATGCTCATACTCATACTCATAGTTTTTTGATTTGAAATGTATCCCCACATTTAAGCCCTTATTAACCCCACCAAAAGCTTTTTTTAACCCAATGTCAAAGTAACAGGCTTATAGTTTTCAGGCTAAGTACAGAATCCATGTTTAGTGGCACCACATTAGGAATTCCTGTAAATCTATTCCTTTAAATTAGACACAGTCCCTCCTTCAACCCAGCAAGGCCTAATTTAGATTACCTATTTAATAACATACCATTTAAACATTTGGTTATGAATTAAAACTGGCTTATCTGAAGGACACCAAGAATGCATCCACATTTCACTATGCAAAAGGAACATCTACTTCAGTTTGGGGTGGGGGGGGTAGATCCAAATGTTATATAGCAATCGATTTAACAGACAATTACCTTTAAATTGATGAGATCCTGAATCATGTGCTTGTTCCAAAAGAACCGGTCATCCACCTGAAAGATAAACAATTGGGTTGAGGTGAGATTCCCAGACATACATTAGGGCTATAACTTTAGAGAGAAAACTGTTGGCCAAAGCCAAGTTCTCTGCCTGTTATTGTTTTCCATTTAAGAGAATTGGAAGAGCTGTGCCTATAGCAGGTGCTGGTGGATATATTTAGGGGCCATTTGGGAATGTCCACCACCCACCATAGGCAGCAGGGCCCTTATACTTCTGAAAAGGAAGCAATAACAGTCAGGGATAGGCACTTTGTCTTTTGTCATTCTTAAAGGAGAAGGAAAGCCTAAAATGAAGTGAGCTTTATCAGAAAGGTCTATATAAATACACCAGAAAACCCTCAAAGTAATGCTGCTCTGAGTCCTCTGTCAAAAGAAACAGCACATTTCTTTCCTTCTATTGTGTACTCATGGGCTTCTAAGACTAAGTAAGCAATATGAGGAAGGTCTATATAAATACACCAGTAAACCCTCAAAGTAATTGTGTACACATGGACTTCTCCAGGCTATGCTGAAAACAGGAAGTCTGTATCAGACTTCCTGTTTTCAGCTTAAACCTCAAGGGCTAGGGCTTGAGCATGCTCAGTTTGCTCCTCTCCCCCTCCCTGCGCTACTCTGAGCCCAGAGCTATGAGTGAGCAGGGAGAGATTTAGGCAGGAAGTGATGTCAGCCCATGCTAATATGGCAGCTGCAACCTAAACAGAGAGAGCTTCTAGAGCTATTTACTCAGGTATGGTAAAGCATTCTGCAGAATAAATATAGTGTTATAGCTTGCACTATTGTGGCTAATCTATTGGCAATAAACGTAGCTTTCCTTCTTCTTTAAAGTGATAGCTGACGAGACATCAGGTCTATAAAGGGGATCTTTGTAAAAGCAGGGGGCACGGAGGTCAGCGGGGAGGCAACAAGGAGGTTTATATTAATAGTGAGACATAGGATTCATGGTACAATCAGCCTGATCAAGACTTGGCCTTTAACCCTCAAATGAACCAGACTTAAACCAAGGAGAATCTAGCCAAACAAAAGACAATGGACAAAGAGCAGAATCCTGCTGAAAGTTATGTTTGCAAATAAAACCCTGAATATACAAGAGCTCCACCTGGATAAACAGTGAGTAAAATACAATTCATCGGTAGTATTTATCTTTCCTTTCCTACAAATAGACGAGGGCAAGTTCAATGTGTTCCTCTGTATATTTGCATTTATACATATGGGTGGGAGCTGCTTTACTGTTTCCTGTGGGCAACTTACGCTCATATTCTACATGTAAACGAGGCCAGATTTCTTTGTAGGCTGATGAAAGGCTTCAAAGAGGAAGAGTGCAAAGCCCAGGCCACGGTGAATTATATAATGTATCCTTTATATCCCACAAGGTCTCCCTTACAGACACACTTATCTAGAGTTCTGAAATGCCTCGATCTTAGACCAGCGACACGCTTCTATAGCTGATTTCCATCGGTTTATATATCCTAATAGAGCGTAAGCCCATCTGGATGTCTGCCTATTTATTTGATGTATGACACATACGTGTTTCTAGATCTTCCCTCATTACTTTACATACATATATAATATGAAGGATACACTGTTACAGCCAGTAGGAAATCCCCTATGTGGTCCTTGCTCTTATTTGTAAATAAGAAAGGTACTACTGACATTGTATTGCTGGCAACTCTAAGGGGCAGATTTATTAAGGTTCGAATTGTAAATTCAAATTCGAATTTTCGAGTTGGATTTTTGGTCAAAACTCAAATTCGAATTTATCATCCCTTGACCCTGGGAAAAACTCGAATTCGACTATTCGCCACCTAAAACCTGCCGAGTTCATGTAGGAGTCAATGGCAGTGGTCCAGTGACCCATTTGAAGATGGTAATAGCCTTCCTGACATTCCAGATTTTTTTGGAGAAAAAACTCAATTGGAGTTGGTAGAATACGAATTGAATTTTCGGATCGTCCCTATTAGATCGTTTTCGAATTTTATTTTTTTCTTAAATAACCTCCCATTCAAGTTGTGAGTATATTCAGATTTATTAGAGTAAAAAAAAAAACATGAATTCGAAATTTAACCTTTGATAAATCTGCCCCTAATACAAAGCAACACAACATCAGGCATAGCACATACAGCCTGACTAAGGAATCATCTGCATGGATGCCAACAACACTACTGCATCATTCTTTGCCTCTAACAAAATGCTTGTGATCCCTTTTATTTGTTATTTAAAGGAGAAGGAAAGCTACTGAATCAGTTTATTGCCAATAGATTAGCCACAATAGTGCAAGCTATAACACCATATTTATTCTGAAGAATGCTTTACCATACCTGAGTAAACAGCTCTAGAAGGTCTCTGTTTAGGATGGCAGCTGCCATATTAGCTTGGTGTGACATCACTTCCTGCCTGAGTCTCTCCCTGCTCACTCATAGCTCTGGGCTCAGATTACAGCAGGGAGGGGAAGGAAGGAGCAAACTGAGCATGCTCAAGCCCAAGCCCTGGAGGTTTATGCTGAAAACAGGAAGTCTGATACAGACTTCCTGTTTTCAGCATAGCCTGGAGAAGTCCATGTGTACACAATTACTTTGAGGGTATACTGGTGTATTTATATAGACCTTCCTCATATAGCTTACTTAGTCTTAGCCTTTCCTTCTCCTTTAAGAAAACTTCCTACAGTCAGTGTTGTTCAGGGCACTTCCCCATAAGATTCTCTTTACAAACTCTCTGCCTGTAAAGAAAAAAAAATGTGACCCAATATCACCAATATATTTACAAGCAGTCTTACTATATTTACATTTATTTTGCTTGATCCATCCTATCCCTTTAATGCATAACAATGTTACTCTCCCTGTTTCGAGTCAGGTACACACGATAATATGTTGTGCTCCAACATTCCTTAACTTGAAATTGCTACGTGGGCCCTCGGGGAGACAAGTACAGCTGTAAATTCCTTGTGTCGGCATGTTTAGTTTCAACCACTCAGTTATGAAATGGTCATCAAGAAAGATGTTTCACAGAGGCACATTCATCAAGGGTCGAATTTCGTATTCATTCATAAACTCGAAAATCGAATCGAAATTTATCAATAAAATCGAATTTTTAAAAGTCGGATGGATAGAATCGACCCGAATAGAATTTGATTTGAAAAAACTCGATTCTCCAAATGTCAGGAAAGCTGCAAACAACTCCAAATTGAACCCTGGACGTCTCCCATTGACTTCAGGCAGATTCAGGGAGATTAGTTGCCCGGCAACAAATCTCCTCTTCTTCGGGGACACAAATCTCCCCGAACTGCCTCCCCTGCCATGCCGCCGGCTAAAATGTAAATCGCCGGTGGGATGGCACTCCACGGGATTCGTTTTCCATGTCGCCTGAAGGCTGGCTAAAATGTAATTCGCCGACGGGATGGCACTCAGCGCAATTCGTTTTTCGAAGTCGTCTGAAGTTTCCTCGTGAGGCTACTTCGGAAAACGAATTGCGCTGAGTGCCATCCAGCTAGCGATTTACATTTTAGCCGGCAGGAAGGCAGGGGAGGCAGTTCTGGGAGATTAGTCGCCCCGAAGAAGAGGAGATTTGTCGATATGCGACTAATCTCCCCGTGTGCCCTGACCCTTAAACAGCAGTTCGGCAGGTTTTAGGTGGCAAATACAAGTTCTTCAAGGGTATGATAAATTTTGAAAATGGAATTTACATTTTTTTTTTTTACAACTTTAATTGAATTTGAATAGCTCACTAGTTAAATTTGACCATAAAAAAAAACTAGAAAATTAAAATTTTCAATTCAAAGCCTTGAAAAATCTCCCCCAAAATATCCTGGGGTCCCAAAACTGCACAGGGATACTTAGTGCCAAGCTGGTTTTTGATACTGCCAATAAAACCATTGGATGACGGCTAGTAGGATGGCAGCTGGGAGGTTGGCATTACTTCAAACAACACTGGTGTCTTGTTTTGAATTGCAACCAAGCAACAACAATGTGTATGGAGTTTGTATGCACTTCCTGTGTTTTGTTGTGGGTTTCCTTGTGGGTTTTGTTGCTCGGGTTTCCTCCAACAGCCCATAGATATACTGGTAGTTGAACTGGTCTCTGATGAGACAGACTTGAGCAAGAGTAGAGTGTTTATGCTGCACGGCTCCAGGTACTGATATGAGCTATGAATAATGAAACATTCTCTGCAGAGCGTGGAATAATGCGTTAGTGCTGTATAAATGATAATATCGGAATACTGACCGTTTGCCATAGTGGGAGCTCATTCTTTTCTCTGGAGCTCTGTCTTTGTACGGAGCAGGTCAGGTCATAAGTCCAGCTATAGTAGAAGGAGTCCGAGTCCATAAACATTTTAAACAGTTCCTCCAGCAGCCTCCGTTCCAGTTTCTCCTTCTCCTTGCTCTCTTTAAAGGGATACTGTCATGGGAAAAAAAATTATTTTCAAAACACATCAGTTAATTGTGCTGCTCCAGCAGAATTCTGCGCTGAAATCGGTTTCTCAAAAGAGCAAACAGATTTTCTTTTATATTTAATTAAATCTGACATGGGGTTAGACATATTGTCAGTTTCCCAGCTGCCCGCAGTCACATGACTTGTGCTCTGATAAACTTCAGTCACTCTTTAAGGCTGTACTGTAAGTTGAAGTGATATCACCCCCTCCCTTTCCCCCCAGCAGCCAAACAACAGAACAATGGGAAGGTAACCAGATAACAGCTCCCTAACACAAGATAACAGATGCCTGGTAGAAGATATAAGAACAGCACTCAAAAATCCATGTCCCACTGAGACACATTCAGTTGCATTGAGTAGGAGAAACAACAGCCTGCCAGAAAGCAGTTCCATCCTAAAGTGCTGGCTCTTTCTGAAATCACATGACCAGGCAAAATGACCTGAGATGCACCTACACACCAATATTACAACTAAATACACTTGTTGGTTCAGGAATGAAATTTTATATTGTAGAGTGAATTATCTGCAGTGTAAACAGTGTCATTTAGAAATAAAAAATACATCATAAAAACCATGACAGAATCCCTTTAACCTAGAATGTGCAATGGTATTAGCCTTCAAAGGAAATTTTGTACAGAATACAGTAACAAAATGCAAGTGACACCTTTTGTGCCACTACTAGAGGGCTTTTTGCCACTGAGCAGCGACCACACTGACTTCTAGGCCTATACGACTGCTATTAAATCTAAAATGCTGCATTTCTATACTACACATAATATGTTTTAGGCTCCTTTAAATGAGAACTAAACCCTACAAATGAATGTGGCTACAAATGGCATATTTTATATAGTGAACTTATTGCACGAGGCTAAAGTTTCAGCTTGTCAATAGCAGCAATGATCCAGGACTTCAAACTTGTCACAGGGGGTCACCATCTTGGAAAGTGTCTGTGACACTCACATGCTCAGTGGGCTCTGATTGGCTGTTGAGAAGCTAAGCTTAGGGCTCGTCACTAATTATCCAGCAGAAAATGAGCTTCCCTGGCTGTAATATAAGCTGATGCTACAGGTTTGCTGATTATTTAATTCTGATGCTAATTGCACTGGTTTCTGTGCTGCCATGTAGTAATTATCTGTACTAATTACTAATCAGCCTTATATTGTGACATTTCTATTCTATGTGTACTGTATATTGTGAGTGGGTCCCTAAGCTCAGTAAGTGACAGCAGCACAGAGCATGTGCAGTGAATCAGCAGAAAAGAAGATGGGGAGCTACTGGGGCATCTTTGGAGACAGATCTTTACTGCTAAAGGGCTGTGGTTGCCTTGGGCTGATACAGAAGCACAAAACATAATGTACAACATTTCTACCTACTTTTTTAAGCTTTAGATCTCCTTTAAATTGTTATTCCCTGCCTAAAAAACTTTGCAGTAATGATAACTTAGACATGTCACTGCCACAGAAGACAGTAAGTATGCACAAACACAAATTCTAATCCCTGCGTCTGGGCCCAAACATTCAAATAGAATGTAAATGTTCCCCATACATGGGGAGAAAAAAAGTAACTCTAGCAGAGAAGGAATTCCTTCAGTGTTTAAAATATTTCATCAACACTTTATTCAACAACTGACATTCATCTGTCCATAAAAGGAACACTTTCCCTTAGTTAGACTAAATACATTGTGTCTACGTGAATCCAGCGAAGTTGTGATCAAACCCAGGTATTCAGTAATTACAATAATCTTGGCTATAGATTGGAACGCAGAGCAATCCACAGGCCTGGGTCATACCATTATTGAATATGGGCCTGCGGTGTATGCTGCACTAAGTACCTAAAGGGCAGGTATTCCCTATTTAAGCAGCTTTTTAACATTCTAGTTTGTTTTTCTTTAAATAGACATTGTATGCAGAGGCCATGCAGTATATATGTATATACATAGAGGGCTGCTGTATCACGTGTCTCGTCCCTAATATACTCGGGTAACAGAGGTTGGTAATTTATGACCACTACCTGCTATTCCTTTTTTACTCTTAAATATAATACAGGTATGGGATCTGTTATCCGGAACCTCATTATCCAGACAGCTCTCAATAACGGAAAGGCGGTCCAACGCCTATATAAATAGTTTAATCATTTTCAGCGTCGCAGAGTTACTCTTCGGTAACCACGTGTGTAGTTCAGGCTCTGCATCCTTTACAGTCCAGAGACGATTAATCACTATGGTTCTGGTACACAGGCTCAGCACAGGAGGAATATCCGGCACCCTGGGACATTGGCAAGGTCGTGCTACTGAATAAATACAGAAATAAGAACCAAACAGCATTGCATTCATCTGCCAGAGCAGACCACAAATACACAGGCTCGAAGCATTACGACTAGGGATGCACCGAATCCAGGATTCGGTGCGGGATTCGGCCTTTTTCAGCTGGATTCGGCCGAATCCTTCTGCCCAGCCGAACCGAATCCGAATCCTAATTTGCATATGCAAATTACGGGCGGGCGGGAAATTGCATGACTTTTTGTCAGAAAACAAGGAAATAAAAAAATTTCCCCTTACCACCCCTAATTTGCATATGCAAATTAGAGTTCGGATTCGGTTAGGTATTCGGCCGAATCTTTCACGAAGGATTCGGGGGTTCGGCCGAATCCAAAAAAGTGGATTCGGTGCATCCCTAATTACGACCCAGAATGACAAAAAAAGAAGCAGGTGGCACCCACATGAATGAACACTGGGAATAATGAGGCAGTGCTTTAAAAAAATATAAAGACTAAACACTAAGGGGCACATTTACTAATGGTCGAATATCGAGAGTTAATTATCCTTCGATATTCGACCCTCGAAGTTAAATCCTTCGACTTTGAATATCGATATCGAATAACTATATTTATACTATATATATATATATATATATATATATATATATATATATATATATATATATATATATATATATATATAAAATTTATGTCAAATTTATTAGAGTGCTCATCCGAGCACTCTAATAAATTTGACATTATGTGGTTTGGATTGGTATGTGTATGTATATATTAAATAAATTCAATAGGCTGGTTTTGCCTCCAATAAGGATTAATTATATCTTAATTGGGATCAAGTACAAGCTACTGTTTTATTATTACACAGAAAAAGTAAAACATTTAAAAAAAAAAAAATATCGGATTATTTGGATAAAATGGAGTCTATAGGCTATGGCATTTCTGTAATTAGGAGCTTTCTGGATAACAGATCCCATACCTGTACTGTGGACTCTTGGATAAAGGTATTTGTCTTTTCTGTATTAAGACAAAACTGTCCCACCACAAATAGAATGGGGGTTACATGACCTAACCTCTCTCTCTCTTATATTCTGTACCTGTCCTGCTTTTTAATTATTCATTAGCACAGCGCTCAGCAATTCTCTCTCTCTCCCACATAATCATCACAGGGTAATCTTAGCTAGCAAACTGTGCAGCTTCTCAGGTCTCACGCTCCCCGTAGTCTGTAGGGAAAATAAGATGATAAACCCCCGGATACCTTTTTCTTAGCCGGAGCGGACACATTGGATTTGATCTGAGTGAAAGTTTTCATAAGAAACTTTGAGTCATCGGGAGACTGGGTGATCTTCTCCGGCTTGTTGATCCCAAAATGATGTTTCTTGCAAAGCTGGAAAAAAGAAGAAACTCTGGTCAGCAAATAAAGGCCCAAAAAATTGCTAAAATAAAGGTCTGCCAGAAAAGCAACACAACTGGGAACATGAATGATCCCATTCTACAGACCAACAGAACCCACAACACTTTGTTCACCTTTAAATTAACTTTTAGTATGGTAATATTCTGAGATAATTTGCTGTATATTCAGCAGCTCTCCAGTTTGCAATTTCAAGCAATCTGGTTCCTAGGGTCCAAATTCCCCTAGCAACCATGCACTGATCTGAATAAGAGACTGGAATATGAATAGGAGAGGCCTGAATAGAAAGAGGAGTAATACAAAGTAGCAATAACAATACATTTGTAGCCTTACAGAGCACATGTTTTTTTTTAGATGGGGTCACTGACCCCCATTTGAAACCTGGAAAGGGCCAGAAGAAGAAAGCAAGTAATTCAAAAACTAAAGACTAATTGAAAAGTTACTTTGAGTTAGTCATTCTATAACATACTAAAAGTTTACTTAAAGGAACTGTTCAGTGTAAAATGAAAACTGGGTAGAAAGGTTGAGCAAAATAAAAAATGTATCTAATATAGTTAGTTAGCCAAAAATATAATGTATAAAGGCTGGAGTGAGTGGATGTGTAACATAATAGCCAGAACACTACTTCCTGCTTTTCAGCTCTCTAACTCTGAGTTAGTCAGTGACTATAAGGGGGGCCACGAGGGACATAACTGTTCAGTGAGTTTGTAATTGATCCTCAGCATTCAGCTCAGATTCAAACGCAACAGTTATGTCCCATGTGGCCCCCCCTCAAGTCACTGATTGGTTACTGCCGGATAACCAATCAGTGGAAAGCAAGAGAGCTGAAAAGCAGGAAGTAGTGTTCTGGCTATTATGTTACACATCCAGTCACTCCAGCCTTTATACATTACATTTTTGCCTAACTAACTATATTAGATACATTTTTTATTTTGCTCAACCTTTCTATTTACCCAGTTTTTATTTTTATACTGAACAATTTTTTAAGGTCAAAACTCTCACATTCATATTTTTAATTATCCAAACTTGATTAGAATTTGAATTTATCAAGCCCTAAAAATTAGAATTCGACTATTTGCCACCTAAAACCTGCTGAGTTCATTTATAAGTCAATGAGAGAGGTCCAGGGACTAATTTGAACATGTTACTAGCCTTCCTGACATTTTTTTCAGAGAAAAAACTTGAATCGAGTTTAGTCTAATTCAATTCAAGATTTTGGGTCGGTAATATTAGTTTTACATATTCAACATGTTTTATTAAATAACCCCCAAACGATATTCGAGTATATTCTAATTTATTAGAGTTCAAAAAAACTCACATGAATTCGAAATTCGACCTTTAATAAATGTGCCTCTAATTGTTTTAGGAAATAACCGCTTGTAATCCACATAGACATTAAGGCCAAAGGTGCAAGGGGTGCATTGTCTTTCAGCATTTCTCCTATTCAATAATTAGGGATGGGTGTTTATATGAGCAAGTCTGTGTACAATGTGTGAAGTGGTGGAATCAATTCTAAAAAAGTCTACAGAGCAATTAAAATATTTCATCTAATCAAAATGTGTTAAAGAAATGTTGTGCCATTAAAATTAAAAGAGAAGGAGAATAATCCTCATTTCCCTCAGGAGAAGAGGGGTGCGAATTTGGAGAAAAAAAGGAGCAAATTACCTGCTGTTCCAATAAAAAATAGCAATGAGTGATTTCATTACAATGAGCAATCATTATGCTGAACTAAAGCTATAGGATAGTTAGCCTTCCATTATGTTGGCCTCCCTTATGATTGTTGGCTTCCGGTTATGATTGCTGGCTTCCCGTTATGATTGCTGGCCTCCCGTTATGATTGCTGGCCTCCCGTTATGATTGCTGGCCTCCCGTTATGATTGCTGGCCTCCCGTTATGATTGCTGGCCTCCCGTTATGATTGCTGGCCTCCCGTTATGATTGCTGGCCTCCCGTTATGATTGCTGGCCTCCCGTTATGATTGCTGGCCTCCCGTTATGATTGCTGGCCTCCCGTTATGATTGCTGGCCTCCCGTTATGATTGCTGGCCTCCCGTTATGATTGCTGGCCTCCCGTTATGATTGCTGGCCTCCCGTTATGATTGCTGGCCTCCCGTTATGATTGCTGGCCTCCCGTTATGATTGCTGGCCTCCCGTTATGATTGCTGGCCTCCCGTTATGATTGCTGGCCTCCCGTTATGATTGCTGGCCTCCCGTTATGATTGCTGGCCTCCCGGTTATGATTGCTGGCCTCCCGTTATGATTGCTGGCCTCCCGTTATGATTGCTGGCCTCCCGTTATGATTGCTGGCCTCCCGTTATGATTGCTGGCCTCCCGTTATGATTGCTGGCCTCCCGTTATGATTGCTGGCCTCCCGTTATGATTGCTGGCCTCCCGTTATGATTGCTGGCCTCCCGTTATGATTGCTGGCCTCCCGTTATGATTGCTGGCCTCCCGTTATGATTGCTGGCCTCCCGTTATGATTGCTGGCCTCCCGTTATGATTGCTGGCCTCCCGTTATGATTGCTGGCCTCCCGTTATGATTGCTGGCCTCCCGTTATGATTGCTGGCCTCCCGTTATGATTGCTGGCCTCCCGTTATGATTGCTGGCCTCCCGTTATGATTGCTGGCCTCCCGTTATGATTGCTGGCCTCCCGTTATGATTGCTGGCCTCCCGTTATGATTGCTGGCCTCCCGTTATGATTGCTGGCCTCCCGTTATGATTGCTGGCCTCCCGTTATGATTGCTGGCCTCCCGTTATGATTGCTGGCCTCCCATTATGATTGGTGGCCTCCCATTATGATTGGTGGCCTCCCATTATGATTTCTGGCCTAGGGACCAATTGATTAATTAACCGGAGAGCACTTCCCCTAGCGGATCAACCATATTTAATATTACAGACTGACTGAAAGGGAGCCTAGATAGCTTGTTAAATAGAGTTACGGTGGTGATACGGCTTTAGCCTTGTTTTCTGCTTTGGGTTGTGAAGTAGCAGGTCAGGGTCGGTTGGGGTTGAAAAATGTCTGATCCACTTATCAATACTGCCCAGGGCCTCTGCATAACCCATTTTTTTTTTTAGCAAAGCCTTATTACCACTGTAAATTCTATCTAACGAGCTATCCAGGCTCCCTTTCTGAAATACAATTACAGGTAGACCTGGGGCTTTCCGGATAAGGGATCTTTCTGTAATTTGGATCTACATACCTTAAGTCTACTAGAAAATCATATAAACATTAAATAAAGCCAACAGGCTGGTTTTGCCTCCAATAAGGATTAATTATATCTTAGTTGGGATCAAGTACAAAGCTACCGTTTTATTATTACAGAGATAAAACAAATTATTTTTAAACATTTGGAGTATTTGGATAAAATGAAGTCTTTGGGAGACAGCCTTTCTATAATTTGAAGCATTCTGGATAACGGGTTTCCGGATACACGTATTAAAAATGATTTCAGATTACGGACGTATTGTTTGGTTATACCTTTTCAAACTCAAAGATTGGAATAAAAAGTGAACTAAAAACTCTACAGCTTTATGTAACAGCTGAAAAGTGAAAGGCTGATCTGTTTATAAGGATTTGTATACTGAACATACATCATATTTTGCTGAACAGAGCAAGGAAGTGAGATTGGCAGAGAGGGAAAGGAATTGAAAGGGATGAGAAGTGAATTAGTAGAAAACATGGAGCAGAGGCAGGCACTTTAACAACATCTAATTACGGGGCCCATTTAACAGACTCCATCACGGGTGACTGACAACGCGGTGTCTATATTTTAAATAGAAATTTACTGCTGCATCAGCCAAAGCCAAATTCCAGGAACAGACAGCTCGTACAAACAATCCCTCCTTATGAGCAGATGGGAAATTTCTACTCTGTCATTTGCAAAAAAACAAATGGTGAAAATGCAGACGCTGGGGTTTTTTTTTTTTTTTTTTGGCAGAGCTTTATGTAGCAAGTTAATCTAATTTGCCCGTTCCGGTGACAAATAATTCAGTTTACTGGAAACAAGATAATGATAATTATTTATGCATTTCTATTTTTTAGCTGTCTGCGCTGCGGTTTTATTTGGGGGAGGAATATCACCTCGCAGGAAATCAGACCCTTATTAGGAATGTGTGGCCCCAGAAAACTGGAAATCCTGGAGTCCGTGGGGCCCAACAGCTGTCGGAAGTTGTAAACAGTCACTGGGGTTCTGCAGGCTGGATGCCCCTTCCAGGAGGCACAAATAAATTGCAGACCATGGAGCTACTCTCTATGGGACGATGTACTTATATAACCCAATTATGATTATCACTATCACCTTTACTCCACTAACATATAGATGAAACATTACACAACTACATGGAATTCTGCATCACCCACATTGCAGGCATACCGGTATGTATTTGCCAAGGGGCTTTTTTAAAGGACAAGGAAAGTTAAACTAAAGAAGTAAGTAGAAATATTGTACATGTTTTGTGCTTCTGTACCAGCCCAAGGCAACCACAGCCCTTTAGCAGTAAAGATCTGTGTCTCCAAAGATGCCCCAGTAGCTCCCCATCTTCTTTTCTGCTGATTCACTGCACATGCTCTGTGCTGCTGTCACTTACTGAGCTTAGGGAGCCACTCACAATATACAGTACACATAGAATAGAAATGTCACAATATAAGGCTGATTAGTAATCAATACACATAATTACTACATGGCAGCACAGAAACCAGTGCAATTAGCATCATCATTGAATAATCAGCAAACCTGTAGCATCAGCTTATATTACAGCCAGGGAAGCTGATTTTCTGCTGGATAATTAGTGACGAGCCCTAAGCTTAGCTTCTCAACAGCCAATCAGAGCCCACTGAGCATGTGAGTGTCACAGACACTTTCCAAGATGGTGACCCCCTGTGACAAGTTTGAAGTCCTGGATCATTGCTGCTATTGACAAGCTCAAACTTTAGCCTCGTGCAATAAGTTCACTATGTAAAATAGGACATTTTTAGCCACATTCATTTTTAGGGTTTAGTTCTCCTTTAAATATGTTGCAATAGTGTCACATACCAAGGATAGAACAACAATTAATTTCTGTTGCATGTAAACAGAATGTGAGAAAGGTGAAGGGCACCTATCTAAAGGGAATGTTTATTGTTTAAATATTTACTTTTCTATTCCAACTATATCCAGCGTAGCCGTCCACCTGTCGTGTCCTCATAGAAATCTGAAGCCGTTTGTATTAAAAGAGAAGTATTTTTGTTTTTAATAAGGCACCTGCCTGTCAACCTTCTTTACTCCTCTGGCCTAGGTGCGGACTGGCGAACTGAAAACTCTGCCATGACATTGTTTTTAAACTTTTTCCCACTGGTGTCACCATAATTTATACTAATTTAAACAAATCATCAATGTTAAAGGGGTGGTTCACCTTTAAGTTAACTTTTAGTATATTATAGAAGGGCTAATTTTGAGCAACTTATCAATTGGTCTTCATTTGCTTTTTTTATAGTTAAATTATTTGCCTTTTTCTTCTGCCTTTTCAGATTTCAAATGGGGGTCACTGACCCCATCTAAAAAACAAATTCTCTGTAAGGCATTGTTATTGCTACTTTGTATTACTCATCTTTCTATTCAGGCCTCTCCTATTCATATTCCAGTCTCTTATTCAAATCAGAGCATGGTTGCTAGGGGAATTTGGACCCTAGCAACCAGATGGCTGGAATTGCAAACTGGACAGCTGCTGAATAAAAAGATAAATAACTAGGGATGCACCAAATCCACTATTTTGGATTCGGGCGAACCCCCGAATACTTTGCAAAAGATTTGGCCGAGTACCGAACTGAATCCTTATCTGCATATGCAAATTAGGGGGGGTGCAAATTAGGATTCGGTCGGTCAGAAGAATATGGCTGAATTCCTGCTGAAAAAGGCTGAATCCTGCCAGAATCCCGAACCGAATCTAGGATTCGGTGCATCCCTATAAATAACTCAAATCACAAATAATACAAAATGAAGACCAACTGCAAATTGTCTCAGAATATCCCTTTCTACTTGATATTAAAAGTTAATGTAAAGTCGAACAACCCCATTGAGAATACAAACAAATAATAGGATAGGTAACACGAGAGGTATTTATATCAAATTAGCAGAGACAATCCTACACAGTCACATAATTGCCCAGACGTTCCAAAGTCTCACCTCCAGCTCCAAGTCCAGAGGTTCAGCAGCCGACAGAGGAATAGCAGCAATCTTGTTGATCTTGTAGATCTCATGGCCACCGGGAAGGCTTCCAATCAGGGACTTCTGTCGGATTAGAAGAAGCCACCAGGGAAGATCTGAAACAAAAAGAGTAGAGTGAGGGGGCTGTAAAACCTCATTAGTGGTTTGGGGGCAAGTGATTTAGCATTTTGTTTAGCAAGGCAAAAAGGTATATTAATCAAGTGCCCAATATTTATATATATATATATATATATATCTATATATCTATATATCTATATATCTATATATAATATATATATATATCTCCATTATTATCCATTATTATATATGTATCCATTATCCGGAAACCCGTTATCCAGAAAGCTCCAAATAACAGAAAGGCCGCCTCCCATAGGCTCCATTATAATCAAATAATCCAAATTTTTTAAAATGATTTCCTTTTTCTGTGTAATAATAAAACAGTCGCTTGTACTTGATCCCAACTAAGATATAATTAATCCTTATTGGAAGCAAAACCAGCCTATTGGGTTTATTTAATGTTTATATGATTTTATAGTAGACAATGTATGAAGATCCAAATTACGGAAATATCTGTTAACCGGAAAACCCCAGGTCAAGAGCATTCTGGATAACAGGTCTTATACCTGTAATAATAAAACAGTAGCTTGTACTTTATCCTGAATAAAATAAAAATCAATCCTTATTGGAAGCAAAACCAGCCTATTGGGTTTATTTAATGTTTATATGATTTTCTAGTAGACTTAAGGTATGGGGATGTATATTTAGGAAAGCTCCATGATCCTGAAACCCCCCAGACCCTGAGAATTCTGGATAACAGGTCCTATACCTGTAATAATAATAGAGTAGCTTGTACTTGATCCCGAATAAGATAAAATTAATCCTTATTGAAGGCAAAAACCAGCCTATTGGGTTTATTTAATGTTTATATGATTTTCTAGTAGATTTAAGGTATGGGGATCTATATTAAGGAAAGCTCCATTATCCGGAAAAGCCCAGGTCCTGAGAATTCTGGATAACAGGTCCCATACCTGTTATTAAAAAAAAAAGGTGCTTGTACATGATCCTGAATAAGATAAAATTAATCCTTATTGGAAGCAAAACCAGCCTATTGGGTTTATTTAATGTTTACATGATTTTCTAGAAGACTTAAGGTATGGGGATCTATATTAAGGAAAGCTCCATTATCCATTATGAGAATTTTGGATAGTCTCATACATGTATAGACAGAGAAAAGTGATTTCCACACCACTCCTCATGGCTTTACAGTTAATAAAGTGTAAAATGTGTGCTGTAGATGTGGGCCTAGTGCTTCCAATATATCTGCAAGATCTTGGCTGTGACTCAGGCACAACTATGCGACCTCTCTATCTGTCCTTGTGTGGATGAATTGAGGACACAGGCAGTGTAAAACACAAGGGCTCTGACATCAGCTATAATGTTTTTATTTTGCAGAATTGTTTTCCTAATCTTGCTTCCTAACAGAAACCAGATTCCGCTCTACAATTTCCCCTCGGCGTGACACAGCAGTAAAGAAAACAGTCTGATTATCCTCTGCTGTCGCATTCAATTTATTTAGCACTGAAAGCTACCCATTCGGGGGCACCTGAATAAAGTAGCTGAGAGGCATGACTATTAAAGTCAGAAATGGTTGGATATGGGCTCTGTCACTAAACAGCTGCTGCTGCACATTCAGATCACTGTGATCAAGAGATAATACATGGACAATTGCACTGGGGCAATTTAGCACCTACATTTAGAAATCAACCCCAGGCATTGGCTCTATCTCGTTTTGTGGACTACCATAGAGTCCGGGCAAGATTTCCCCAAGACCATTAAATTATCCTGTGCACCAGGAGCAAGAATGAAAATGTACGGGGGGGGGGGCATGCCACCCCTAAAATGTGCACCCTAGACCTTGCCTCAAATCCAGGCCTTCCTGCAGCAAGTTGAGGGGCAGATTTATCAAATTAAAAATTTGAATTTTTAAATCCGAATTCCGAGTTTATTTTAGTGTAATTCGACTAGGGAATAGTCCAAATTAGATTCGAATTTAAAAAAAAAATTCTAAATTTGAATTTTGAAATTTATCATGTACTGCCCCTTTAAGAATTCAAATTCGACTATTCGCCATCTAAAACTTGCTGAATTGGTGTTTTAGCCTATAGGGGACCTCCTACAATCAATTTGGAGTCATTTGGTGGACTTTTGAAAAAAACATATATTTTTATGTTTTTTTTTTAATTTCGAGTTTATGAGAGTTGATGGGAATTTTTAGAAACTCGAAAATTCGACCCTTGATAAATCTGCCCCCGAGTGTTAGCCAAGTCATGGATAGGGTCACAACATAGGCTTCTCTGCCTCTCTTCCCACCTTGCCCAAACTTTGGTGCTTCTGGCTTTAAAGGGATACTGTCATGGGAAAAAATGTTTTCTTCAAAACACATCAGTTAATAGTGCTGCTCCAGCAGAATTCTGCACTGAAATCCGTTTCTCAAAATAGCAAACAGATTTTTTTTATTTCATTTTGAAATTTAACATGGGGCTAGACATATTGTCAGTTTCCCAGCTGTCCCCAGTCACGTGACTTGTGCTATGATAAACTTCAGTCACTCTTTACTGCTGTACTGCAAGTTGGAGTGATATCACCCCTCCCTTTACCCCCAGCAGCCTAACAACAGAACAATGGGAAGGTAACCAGATAGCAGCTCCCTAACACAAGATAACAGCTGCCTGGTAGATCTAAGAACAACACTCAATAGTAAAATCCAGGTCCCACTGAGACACATTCAGTTACATTGAGTAGGAGAAACAACAGGCTGCCAGAAAGCAGTTCCATCCTAAAGTGCTGGCTCTTTCTGAAAGTACATGACCAGGCAAAATGACCTGAGATGCACCTACACACCAATATTACAAATGTTTTCTAAGGGCCAGCTTGTAGAGGGACTGGGATAAAGGCCTGATCTCGGCAGGTAAAAATGCTGGTGCAGAACTCTGAAAGTTGCAGGACTCTGAATCCACAATTAGGAGGTGCACAGAAGAGTTTTGGATGTTTATTTTTTTTTTTTACAGGCAATTTCGTACCAGGTTGTCTTTGTAACCTTTCATGAATATGCCCCTCAGTCTCCATTTCCAGAATTAATGCATTATTTTTGAAATAACATATCATTAGTTTATTTTAAGGGGTGGTTCACCTTCCAACACTTTTTTCAATTCTGTTGGTTTCAGATTGTTCACCAGAAATAAAGACATTTTCCAATTACTTTTTTATGTGTGACCTTTTTTTCTAATATTGATGTTTTAAGTTCATTCTTTTCCCTTATTATGCATTTCTAAAGCAGCTCTGGAAGGGGGGTCAGCGACCCTGTAACTAAATCGATCCATCAATTGATCCATTTCTTATCTTTGTCCCTGCAGAGAAGAGTCTTTGCGTTTCATTAAAGGCAGCTGTTAGAATTGATACAATAGTTGCATTTATGTTCCCCATAGATCCTACTGAGAAATGGGTCAATTAATTAATTGGAGCGAATGGTAGAATCTGCACCTGGATCACTCAGCTGCCAGACTGAAATACCAGAGACAGGAACATTCAAATTTAAAGTTACATTTTGGAAAAACTGTAAAAAAAAAAAAAAAAAAAAATTAAAAAACGGAAAGCAATTGAAAAAAAAAACAGTCTATATTTCTGGTGAACAATGTGAACTGAAAAAAGTGTTTGGAAGGTGAACAACCATTTTAAATGGACCCTGTGCCCATACATTATGGTTCCCTGTTAAACATGCTGCCTAGGATCAGCATAGCAAATAGACAGCAGAATGGTTGTTTAGATTCCTATATTATTTATCAGAAGCTCCAGTGCATCAGCCCAATCACCCCCTGCGTGCAAAAGTCAATGACCCTACCAACCAGATAGCAATTAGTGATGTGTGGGCTGTAGTGATGTGCGGGCTGACCTGATACCCGCAGGTTTACCAACGGGTCGGGCGGGTTCGGGTCGACCTCGCACTACTCGCGTTTGCTCGCCCCGTCCCTTTTGTAACATCATAGGCAGGGCGGGTCTTTAACAGGAACCTGGAAGTGTGGGCGAGTGCGGGCTGAAGGAGGGCAGGTTAGGGTCAGGTGTGGGTCGGGAAAACCCCGACCCCACATCACTAGTGGGCCGACCTGAAGCCCACGTGGCACACAAGTCTACTGCCCCACTTCCGCTTCGATGTTCTTCCATGACATCATAGTGGGGCAGGTAAATGAAAGAGCGCACCGCGTTAGGGTTGGTGCAGGCGCTGCTGGACTGTGTTTGGGTCGGGCGCATGTCTGCTTTTAGTTGACCCGCACATGACTAATAGCAATATAAATGCAATGCAGTTTACCTTTAAGTGGATGGCTGCAAAAACTGCATGTCATCAAATTTTTCATTTTTAAAAACAGCTACAGAGCCCCATAAATATGTGTATTACATAAAGCTGAATTGCAGAGTTGAGCCTGGCTAGGAGGGGATTCCTACAATGAGAAAACAGGTCTGCAACTACAGAAAAGCTTTAATGGTATTCAATATGAAGTTCTAGGTGGCAGTTGCTCGAATTCTGCCTGTGTTCTGGAAGACGGCAAATGACTTGGTGGTGACCACGGTCATCTGCAGACCAATTAATTTTTTTTCCTAGAATTATTCAATATGATTATCGCTTATTTATCTAGGGCTATGACGTCACGCAGAGCTTCAGCACCCACGTAGGTTACAAGCTAAGGTCCCTATCACAGCCATGCACTAGGGTCAACTTAATCAGGAGCTGTGTATATTCATTTACACCCTATATGTAGGTGGCGGAAAGGAACGAGGGATAATAAATGAAATAATAATGGCGAAGGCCAGATTTAGATGATTATCTGACACCGTCTGTTTTCAGAATTTCACAGCTGCTCAGCGATTTTAGCAGAGCTATTTTTATTCGGCTCCCGGAGGAAATCACAGCAGATAACAGGCAGTAGATTATCCGCACAAAAGGACAGTAGCAGCAGGGCCTGGTTATTATTGCCCGGGTCAAATCATTTCAGTTTCCAGATTTCCGGCCACGTCGTATTATGGCTTTTAAACAAGATAAATGTCCGGTAATATCAACGGCTACCGGTAAAAGAAAACATTTAAAAATGTCATGGTCTGGGAAATTCCCAACAAAAACCAGGACTTTTTTTTTGTGCTCATTTTTAAATATCTCTGAAAAGTCAATAAAATGTTTGTGTGACACCATATGACTAGTCCCATTGTTTATCTTAAACGTCGTTTATTGGTTTTACAGGTGTAAATAATAAAAAAAAAACTTATAAAAATAAGGGTGTTTGGGGGAAGGAGCACCGCCTGGAAAACCATCATATAAAAGGGGGTTTTAGGGCACCTATCAGAAGATAGCCTGAACTTCTGGTGGGGGAAACCGGTATACTCCTCTCGTTCTTTAAAGGGATACTGTCATGGGAAAAAAAAAACATTTTTCAAAATGAATCAGTTAATAGTGCTGCTCCAGCAGAATTCTGCACTGAAATCCATTTCTCAAAAGAGCAAAGATTTTTTTTATATTCAATTTTGAAATCTGACAATTTCCCAGCTGCCCCAAGTCATGTGACTTGTGCTCTGATAAACTTCAATCACTCTTTACTGCTGTACTGCAAGTTAGAGTGATATCACCCCCTCCCTTTTTCCCCCCAGCAGCCAAACAAAAGAACAATGGGAAGGTAACCAGATAGCAGCTCAAGATAACAGCTGCCTGGTAGATCTAAGAACAACACTCAATAGTAAAATCCCATGTCCCACTGAGACACATTCAGTTACATTGAGAAGGAAAAACAGCAGCCTGCCAGAAAGCATTTCTCTCCTAAAGTGCAGGCACAAGTCACATGACTGGGGGCAGCTGGGAAATTGACAAAATATCTAGCCCCATGTCAGATTTCAAAATTGAATATAAAAAAATCTGTTTGCTCTTTTGAGAAATGGATTTCAGTGCAGAATTCTGCTGGAGTAGCACTATTAACTGGTGCTTTTTGAAAAAAACATGTTTTCTGATGACAGGATCCCTTTAACGTGCTGTAGGGCATGAGTAGGGGGATATCTATTTTTCTGCCATTTTATAATTAAACCACACCATCTTTTTGTCAAATATCACAAGTCAGTGTTTCAATGATAACAACGGGGACTAAGGGACACCCCTGTCTTGTGCACCTCCATCGGTTACCAGAGTACATTTATTTAGTACATCTGTAATATACATGCCATGCCTAGTCCTATTATACCTAAGAAACACATCCAAACCCCCCCCAAACAAATACTTTGTATGCCAAGGCAATATCTCTACATCTACGGCCGGTTACACTATAGCTGATCACTGGAAATGATTCAATTGAATGTTGACTTCAATTAACTAATAGGACTTCCCCACAATGGCTCTCTATCGGGAAAGTTGCACAGTGAGGTTGGCAGCCACATCACTTCTGGTGTGTGTGTGTATCTCCCTGGCAGCGGGTGGCCACCAGGACTAGACTCATTTCTTATGCTCTTGTGCAGGGGTGACTATATGGAGTGCCTCAGGGCTTTTACAGGGTGGTCAATGATGTGGCTGGGGAGGGAGCAAGGGGCTATGGTGTAAAAACAGCGGATAGGGGTGTTTAGAACCATGTCTCAGAGGTGGCACAAAGTCAAAACACGATTTTTTTAAACTGCCAATCAAGGTCTTTTTAAATCTCGAAATTTTTTATTTTTTTTCACTAGAAAACTCAAATTTTTAGAGGAAAAAAACTTTTATTATTATTATATCACGATGCTGCAAAAAGCCCAAATCCAAAAAATCCACCATCTCAGACCTGTAGAGGTCCTGTACAAGTCAATGGGAGTGGCACCTATCTCAATTTGAAGTTTTCATGGTCTGAGAGTCTGAAAAAGTCAGACTTTTTGGGGTTTTCGGGTAGAGGTCCTGCATAAGTCAATGTGAGAGGCACCTATCTCAATTTGAAGTTTTCATGGTCTGAGAGTCTGAAAGTCCGACTTTTTGGGGTTTTCAGAAAGGTGCAAAAATTCGAGAGATTCGGGGAAAAAGTCCAAAATATTCAAGCAATTCTGGAAAAAAAACCAAAAATTCAAGCAATTCGGGTTCCCCCCCCCCCCGATTTTGTGTTTTTTTTCGCAATCCAATTTAATCAAGTTTTTTCATTCCATTCTGTTCCCCTCGATTCCCTGTCCAAGCAATGGAGGTAAGCATTGGGGGGGAGGTAATCAGGGGAGATGGCATCAGGTCTGGTACCTTGGGAGATGTCAGCAGGCCCAGAAGCACCTTGAATAATTCACAAATCAAAAACATAACAAAATTAATATCAGTTTTAAACAGAATTAAAAAGGCTCCTTACTACATAAAAGCTTCCCGTTCAATGAAAATTGTGCTGATTAGAGTATTGGTTGTAACTAGTACCAGTAAGTTCTGCTGATAGTAGGGGGTTAGTGCTGGCTCTGTGCTATTTGCAGCTAGAAACTAATCATCAGCAGCAACAGAGATTATGTAAAAGTAGGTCTCCCTGATGGATTTCCCATGGCTTTGTATCTAAGCAAATGCAAAATGGTTACTTAGGGAGCAGCGGGGATATGCTGAGCTGAGTATGATTACTTCAGCCGGCGGAGCAAATTAAGTTTCTGTAATTACAGACAAAATTAAAGAGTTGAGCACCAAACCCGCAGTCTGTGATGGAAACTGAAAGCAGAAACCAAAAATGCTGAAGTTTCATATCCTCTGGTGTTTATCTGATGGAAGTCGTGCTTAGTAAGGGGGAAATAAACGGCTTAGTTTCCCTTAATTTTCCTGTATGTCATAATGCTCATTTCCTCAGACTGGGAAATACACAGCCCTGCCCAGAGATGGTATAAAATTGGCGTGAACACTGCACGTGACATCATTAAACAAACATGTTCCTGTACAGTGACATCACTAAACGTGTTCGAACACAATCAATGATGTCACAAAACCCAATAAAATAAAAGGACGATGAACATCTTTCAATTTTTCGTGTGTATTAAAATTAAATGTACTTTCATTAGGCAAAGAACAGTTTTAGGATGGAGTCTCTTTTTTTTTTTTTTTTTGAGAAATATTCAGATTCAGAATAAAAAAAGGCTTTTTTCTAACAGTTGTAGGCAATTATAGATGTGGATTTCCCGTCCCAATTAGAAGGCTACATCTTGTTTTCAGCGTTCTGCCCTTCTATTGTGCCAGTGACTTGGGGACAGTAACAGAGCCAGATGGTATTAAATTCTATTGGCTTGAGTGCCACAAGAGAATTAGTTCAGAGACTACCACCTCAGATATATTTTAATAGCAGATTATAGGTGGGAAGCCATGCAGATTTAAAAAGACCCTAGTCTTTGTTTTACAGCAGGACAGTAATAGCCATATAGGAAAAAGAATATATGTGCATGATTCTATAGGGTCAATATGCCTTCATTTTTTTAATTGCTATAAGGGGCAAATTCACTAACATTCGTAGTTTCGCCAGCGCTCCGCAAATTCACTAAAATCCGAAGTTGCGCACAGGGGTAGCGTAAGATTGCGAAGTTGCGCTAGCGTTGATTCGCTAAGTGAAGCGAAGTTACGCTAGCGAAGGCTAATTAGCATACGGCGACAAATTCAAATTTCAATGGAGGAATACGTATCAGCACTACAAATGCCTAGAAAACCTTCAAAACATCAAATAAAAATGTTATTTTGCCCTACACATGTGCCCACTGTCTAGGTAAGTTGCCATGAGTCAGGAAATGTAGGGGGGAAGGAGGGGAGCCCCAAAAAATTTTTCGATCTTTTTCAGCCTATCACCCATAATGTAGAAAACACGCCAGCGTTTTTTGGGACTTTTTTTGAAGCAATCCCTATCTACTCTATTGCGCTTCGCCTGGTCTGAGGTGGCGAAGGAAGTCTAGCGTAAAAGGTAGCGTTCAGTACACTGCGCAAGTTAGTGAATTTGCGTAGTTACGTCCGTAGCGAAAATTCGGCAGGCGTAAGGGTGCGAAGTAACACTAGTGAATCTACGCCAGCGTTCGTTAGTGAATTTGCAAAGTAACGAAAATGCCAAACGCTAGCAAATTAACGCTATCGTTCGGCGCTTCGGCGCTTAGTGAATTTGCCCCTGAGTGTGGTCATTTATATCTTATTTTGTTTCCAAGCATCCGTAGGGATATTATTGGCTGAGCTTGCAGTTTCAGTCTTGCCTCACTGGCTGCCGGTTATTCATTTTGGATGATGTGACGATGGGAAGAACAGAGTCAAAACATGCGCATTAGCCTAAAGGCCATAGACGTTACAATTACGATCTTTCCTGGATTCCAGGAAAGATCATTAGTTTCAATACACACGTGTAGAGCTGAATGGTCAGATATAAATATAGAAACAATAGAATTCTACCTGTATCTTATGAATTCAGCACTAACAATGGCCGATGTTTGGTGACTTCAAAGGAGCCCAATCAAAATTTTACAACCAGTATGATCGACGAGTCTACTGATATCCAAGTCCGCTGCTGATATCAGTCAACTTGTCTCCTGACATACACACACTGAATATAGTTTGTGGCCGTAAACACATGGATAATATTGCGTTGAAACTAATTTATGTACGATATTCAGTGGGTGTATGGTGGGAGATGAACCGACCGATATCGAAAGACAACTCGGATATCTGTTGGCTCATCGTTCAGGCTGTCTGGAAAATTTTGATCGGGCTCCTTTTGAAGGAACTGAACATCGGCCATTGTTAAGGTGGACATAGACGCACAGATAATATCGTACAAAACTAATTTTTGTACAATATTCAGTGTGTGTATGGTGGGAAAAGAGCCAACCGATATTGGCAAAAGACTTAACGGCCACCTCGGAAAATTTTGATCGGGTGCCTTTGAAGGCACCTGAACATCGGCCATTGTTAGTGCTGAATCATCAGATACAGGTAGAATTCTATTGTTTCTATATGTATATCTGACCATTCAGCTCTACACGTTTGAAATGAACGATCTTTCTTGGAAACATCTTTTTCCAGGAAAGATCGTAATTGTAACACCTTTAGGGCAGATAAAAGCTACTAAGCGGCAGCTTGTTGGCCAGTGTATGGGGCCCTCCGATGGGCTTCCCAGATCGATACCCGAGAGTTGGCCAGATCGGGTAGGGGTAAAAATCCAGTCGGATCGTGGACAGTATCTGTTTGTTTGTGTGGTCCCGCGATCCGACGGCCCGTATAACTTTCATTATGATCCAATCATTGAGCCCTATGGCCCACGATCGGATCTTGGTGGGTGTATCTGGGAGAAATCCGCTTGTTTGGTGACATTGCCAAACGAGTGGATCTCTCTGTTGTATGGACAGCTTAAAGGGATTCTGTCATGATTTTTATGATGTATTTTTTATTTCTAAATGACACTGTTTACAATATAAAATGTCATTCCTGAACCAGCAAGTGTATTTAGTTGTAATATTGGTGTGTAGGTGCATCTCAGGTCATTTTGCCTGGTCATGTGATTTCAGAAAGAGCCAGCACTTTAGGATGGAACTGCTTTCTGACAGGCTGTTGTTTCTCCTACTCAATGTAACTGAATGTGTCTCAGTGGGACCAGGATTTTACTACTGAGTGCTGTTCTTAGATCTAACAGGGAGCTGTTATCTTGTGTTAGGGAGCTGCTATCTGCTTACCTTCCCATTGTTCTGTTAGGCTGCTGGGGGGAAAGTGAGGGAGTGATATCACTTGCAGTACAGCAGTAAAGAGTGATTGAAGTTTATCAGAGCACAAGTACCCTGACTTGGGGCAGCTGGGAAACTGACAATATGTCTAGCCCCATGTCAGATTTCAAAATTAAATATAAAAAAATCTGTTTGCTCTTTTGAGAAATGTATTCAGTACAGAATTCTGCTAGAGCAGAGCTATTAACTGATGCATTTAAAAAACAAATCATGTATCCCTTTAAGTCTGTTTCACCTTCCGCCCTGTATCACAAGAGATGGGGCAATGCCTCTGTATAACAAAGAAATAAAAGAATAATGGGTGTGTTGGTAATACAGCACTGCTGGCTGGGACTAATCAGGTAATGTCCTTGAACATTTCCAAAGTCACAAATATTTATTTTGAGCAGCTATCTGATAGTAAGTGACAAGCGTAGCAAGCCTGTTAGGTCTGTAAGATGAAGGTGTTTCTGACAATGCATGCTCTAGTTTTGCTTGCAAGTCAGAACCAAGACTAACTGCACTGGGCTGCTAGAATGTTTTGGTGAAAAGTCAGAACCAAGACTAACTGCACTGGGCTGCTAGAATGTTTTGGTGAAAAGTCAGAACCAAGACTAACTGCACTGGGCTGCTAGAATGTTTTGGGGACAAATCAGAACCAAGACTAACTACACTGGGCTGCTAGAATGTATGGTGACAAGTCAGAACCAAGACTAACTGCACTGGGCTGCTAGAATGTTTTGGTGACAAGTCAGAACCAAGACTAACTGCGCTGGGCTGCTAGAATGTTTTGGTGACAAGTCTGAACCAAGACTAACTGCGCTGGGCTGCTAGAATGTTTTGGGGACAAGTCAGAACCAAGACTAACTACACTGGGCTGCTAGAATGTTTTGTTGACAACTCAGAACCAAGACTAACTGCACTGGGCTGCTAGAATGTTTTGGTGACAAGTCAGAACCAAGACTAACTGCACTGGGCTGCTAGAATGTTTTGGTGACAAGTCAGAACCAAGACTAACTGCACTGGGCTGCTAGAATGTTTTGATGACAAGTCAGAACCAAGACTAACTGCACTGGGCTGCTAGAATGTTTTGATGACAAGTCAGAACCAAGACTAACTGCACTGAGCTGCTAGAATGTTTTGGTGACAAGTCAGAAAAAAGACTAACTGCACTGGGCTGCTAGAATGTTTTGGTGACAAATCAGAACCAAGACTAACTGCACTGGGCTGCTAGAATGTTTTGGGGACAAGTCAGAACCAAGACTAACTGCACTGGGCTGCTAGAATGTTTTGGTGACAAGTCAGAAACAAGACTAACTGCACTTGGCTGCTAGAATGTTTTGATGACAAGTCAGAACCAAGACTAACTGCACTGGGCTGCTAGAATGTTTTGGTGACAAGTCAGAACCAAGATTAACTGCACTGGGCTGCTAGAATGTTTTGGTGACAAGTCAGAACCAAGACTAACTGCACTGGGCTGCTAGAATGTTTTGGTGACAAGTCAGAAACAAGACTAACTGCACTGGGCTGCTAGAATGTTTTGGTGACAAGTCAGAACCAAGACTAACTGCACTGGGCTGCTAGAATGTTTTGGTGACAAGTCAGAACCAAGACTAACTGCACTGGGCTGCTAGAATGTTTTGGTGACAAGTCAGAAAAAAGACTAACTGCACTGGGCTGCTAGAATGTTTTGGTGACAAGTCAGAACCAAGACTAACTGCACTGGGCTGCTAGAATGTTTTGATGACAAGTCAGAACCAAGACTAACTGCACTGGGCTGCTAGAATGTTTTGATGACAAGTCAGAACCAAGACTAACTGCACTGGGCTGCTAGAATGTTTTGGTGACAAGTCAGAACCAAGACTAACTGCACTGGGCTGCTAGAATGTTTTGGTGACAAGTCAGAACCAAGACTAACTGCACTGGGCTGCTAGAATGTTTTGATGACAAATCAGAACCAAGACTAACTGCACTGGGCTGCTAGAATGTTTTGATGACAAGTCAGAACCAAGAATAACTGCGCTGGGCTGCTAGAATGTTTTGGTGAAAAGTCAGAACCAAGACTAACTGCGCTGGGCTGCTAGAATGTTTTGATGACAAGTCAGAACCAAGACTAACTGCACTGGGCTGCTAGAATGTTTTGGTGAAAAGTCAGAACCAAGACTAACTGCACTGGGCTGCTAGAATGTTTTGATGACAAGTCAGAACCAAGACTAACTGCACTGGGCTGCTAGAATGTTTTGATGACAAGTCAGAACCAAGACTAACTGCACTGGGCTGCTAGAATGTTTTGGTGAAAAGTCAGAACCAAGACTAACTGCACTGGGCTGCTAGAATGTTTTGATGACAAGTCAGAACCAAGACTAACTGCACTGGGCTGCTAGAATGTTTTGATGACAAGTCAGAACCAAGACTAACTGCACTGGGCTGCTAGAATGTTTTGATGACAAGTCAGAACCAAGACTAACTGCACTGGGCTGCTAGAATGTTTTGATGACAAGTCAGAACCAAGACTAACTGCACTGGGCTGCTAGAATGTTTTGGTGACAAGTCAGAACCAAGACTAACTGCACTGGGCTGCTAGAATGTTTTTGGTGACAAGTCAGAACCAAGACTAACTGCACTGGGCCTGCTAGAATGTTTTTGATGACAAGTCAGAACCAAGACTAACTGCACTGGGCTGCTAGAATGTTTTGGTGACAAGTCAGAACCAAGACTAACTGCACTGGGCTGCTAGAATGTTTTGATGACAAGTCAGAACCAAGACTAACTGCACTGGGCTGCTAGAATGTTTTGATGACAAGTCAGAACCAAGACTAACTGCCACTGGGCTGCTAGAATGTTTTGATGACAAGTCAGAACCAAGACTAACTGCACTGGGCTGCTAGAAATGTTTTGATGACAAGTCAGAACCAAGACTAACTGCACTGGGCTGCTAGAATGTTTTGATGACAATTCAGAACCAAGACTAACTGCACTGGGCTGCTAGAATGTTTGATGACAAGTCAGAACCAAGACTAACTGCACTGGGCTGCTAGAATGTTTTGATGACAAGTCAGAACCAAGACTAACTGCACTGGGCTGCTAGAATGTTTTGATGACAAGTCAGAACCAAGACTAACTGCACTGGGCTGCTAGAATGTTTTGATGACAAGTCAGAACCAAGACTAACTGCACTGGGCTGCTAGAATGTTTTGATGACAAGTCAGAACCAAGACTAACTGCACTGGGCTTGCTAGAATGTTTTGGTGACAAGTCCAGAACCAAGACTAACTGCACTGGGCTGCTAGAATGTTTTGATGACAAGTCAGAACCAAGACTAACTGCACTGGGCTGCTAGAATGTTTTGATGACAAGTCAGAACCAAGACTAACTGCACTGGGCTGCTAGAATGTTTTGATGACAAGTCAGAACCAAGACTAACTGCGCTGGGCTGCTAGAATGTTTTGGTGAAAAGTCAGAACCAAGACTAACTGCACTGGGCTGCTAGAATGCTTTGATGACAAGTCAGAACCAAGACTAACTACACTGGGCTGCTAGAATGTTTTGATGACAAGCTCGCAGCCTTCCCCTCTAACCCTTCCATTCAGGTCTCTCATTAATAGGCCTCTGCAGACTTGCCAGCCTGGTGTAGCTCACAGGCACTGGTTTCGATTTCCTAAGCAGCAGAAGATTAACAGGAAATAAGTGGTACAGAAAATGTGCTCCTTGCATGCCTTCAGTGATTCAAGATATATCATCCAACACATACAAATTATGGGTTAGTGGGAGGAGCCTTTAAAGTGGACCTGTCACCCAGACACAAAAATCTGTATAATAAAAGTCCTTTTCAAATTAAACATGAAATCCAATTTCTATTTTATATTAAAGCATTCATAGCTGTTGTAAGCTCATTTAAACATCTCAGCTGTCAAATGCCCTGGGCATAGAGGCGGGGCAGACAATTACTTTCACTTTCCATTCAGCACTTCCTACATGTCACTGCTCTCCCCACATTCCCCCTTTCTCTTTACCATTTAATTGTGTAACCAGGACATGGGGATGGACATCAGGTCCCCCATTCTGGTGCACAAACAAGATTCTGAGATGATACAAGACTTGTCTTAATAACAGTGTCCACAAAATGGCTGCTGCCTGCTTGTTATAATTATGAATTCCCAGACTGAAGGAAACAAGATTCAAATAATTTATATAGTGCAATTAAAGTTAATTTTGCTTGACTAATGTGATAAAATAGGATTATGAATAATTGTTTTGGGTGACGGGTCCCCTTTAACAAGTAGGTTATAGGAGGTGACCCTTTAATCCTTGTGGATTTTTCCACCATTGACTCAGCTATACAATAACTCGTAATAACAAAACAAAGTCTCCAAAAACCCCTGGTCCCAAAAATTTTGAATAACAAACCCAATACCTGTATCTGCTTTCTACCTCTCAGCTGAATTGCCAGCGCCTTACCCCCCCCCACATTGTATCTTTAATCAAACGCCTTTAAAGGAGTTGTTCACCTTTAAATTAACTGTTAGTATAATGTAGAGAGTGATGCAGTTGGTTTTCATGTTTTATTATTTGTGGTTTTTGAGTTATTTAGCTTTTTATTCAGCTGCTCTCCAGTTTGCAATTTCAGAAGTCTGGTTGCTAGGGCCCAAATTCCATAGCAACCATGCACTGATTTGATCAAGAGGCTGGGATATGAACAGGAGAGGCCTGAATAGAAAGACAAGGAATAAAAATGATCAATAACTATAAATGTGTAGCCTTAGAGATCATTTATTTTTAAGATGGGGGTCAGTGACCCCAGTTGAAAGCTGGAAAGAGTCATAAGAAGAAGGAAAAATCATTCAAAAACAATGAAAAAGAAAAAATGGAGAATTGAAAAGTTGCTTAGAATTAGCCATTCTATGTAACATACTTAAAAGTCAACTTAAATGTGAACCACCCCTTTAACTCTGACCCCATTTATACCGATGTCATTTGTGCCCTTGGGTAGTCAGGTGTCAGGCTTCTCACAGATCTACAAACTGAACTGCAACGTAAAGCCAGCACCTTTGCAGAGGAGAAATACACAAGCACCTCGGCGATCAAGAGAAAACAGGCTTACTATGGAATCCAGTATTGTCCGGTCTATTTATATATTGTGCACTGCTGGCTCTGACTCCTAAATCAATGTAGCAAACAATTAACACACCTGGAGGAGACTCTTACGATACTTTTTTTTTAAAATGTAAAAATCAGAAAGGGATGATAACACACTTTTTTTTAGAAAGAGGGACAAAAAAAATTGCAGAGCAAAGCGTAGCGAGAATTTATGACTAAGCCTATGCAAAGCAAGGCAAAATTTTAAACCACACCCATTTTGTGGCCACACCCCTTAAATACCACATGCATTTTACTAATTTTGACAGGTTATGGAAAGTTTGAACACATTTCTGGGGGTTTTAGGGTCAGGTTTTATGTGTTATTACAGCCTTTTAGCTGTAAGTTTCCGTTTCCCCAGAGACCTGTTTATCTTAAATTGCTACAATACTAATTTTAAAGGGATCCTGTCTATAGAAAACATGTTTTTTTTTTCAAAACGCATCAGTTAATAGTGCTACTCCAGCAGACTTCTGCACTGAAATCCATTTCTCAAAAGAGCAAACAGATTTTTTTTATATTCAATTTTGAAATCTGGGGCTAGACATATTGTCAGTTTCCCAGCTGCCCCAGTCATGTGACTTGTGCCTGCACTTTAGGAAATGCTTTCTGGCAGGCTGCTGTTTTTCCTTCTCAATGTAACTGAATGTGTCTCAGTGGGACATGGGTTTTTACTATTGAGTGTTGTTCTTAGATCTACCAGGCAGTTATCTTGTGTTATCTGGTTACCTTTCCATTGTTCTTTTGTTTGGCTGCTGGGGGGGGGAAGAGAGGGGGTGATATCACTCCAACTTGCAGTACAGCACAAGTTACATGACTTGGGGCAGCTGGGAAATTGACGATATGTCTAGCCCCATGTCAGATTTCAAAATTGAATATAAAAAAATCTGTTTGTTCTTTTGAGAAATGGATTTCAGTGCAGAATTCTGCTGGAGCAGCACTATTAACTGATTCATTTTGAAAAAAAAAAAATTCCCCATGACAGTATCCCTTTAAATTGCTATAAATGTATCTAAGTGCAGTTGCCATGTATTCTGGGCTCTCTGCCAAAAGCCAATTAAGCTAGAAACTTTGTATCTTTTTCTGGCTGTTCAGTGCAGGAGATCAAAGAGAAAGAGGGAACATTTCTGTAATAATCTGGGACTGTGGGTTGAGCTGTCAAAATCATGAAAAAACGGGACAGTTGGGAAGTATGCTTAAACTGTGTAATGAAAGTACATAGGGAATTTGCTTGGAATAATATTTTTTAACATTCTGAGGTGGAGTTCCCCTTTAAAATACCTTCTAAAACCCCTTGTGATAGGTCAGCATTATATATATATTACAGAGTAGTAATAATATTGCAACAGTGTTTACATCTTACTTAATTCTCTGTTTGTCTTGTTATCAGCGGCTGACTTTCAAGCAACAGAACAAATGGCAACATGATGCAAGGGCAAATAAAACTACGAGGGAGTGACAGTGTTCCAAGCTCACTAATCCATGTGACTTTCATGCACTAAATCCCAATCTGTACTGGAGATAAGGACATACATTAATGTATAACAACTGCCCAAAATCTTACCAGTGTGAAGCTGAACCTTCCCAATAATCCCTTCGACCAGGCCCAAGCAGATTGGATTCCAGGCCAACAGTAAGTCAGTAGCTGTGGACGGAAAAAAATAAAAAATACTTTAAGGTTTTATTCAATTTTGCTATAAATAAACCCAAAAATATTAATGCAGGACTTATTTAATAATATGGAACTGAAACAAATCGCTGTAATTAGTTCTTTTACGATTGGTCATTACGTAACAATACAATACCAATGCAATACCTATATATATTGATGTATATTGATGAAGTTCTGCACTGCCCCTGCACCCTGTCCCGGATAGCACAGGGGATATTGGGAACAAGCATCAAGATAACGCATTCGCAGCAACCAGTGATGGGCCAATTTCTCCTGTTTCGCTCCGCCGAAAAATTTGTGAATTTCCAGCGAAAAATTCTCGAAAATCATCAAATTTGACGCTGGTGATAAAGTCAATGGGCGTCCGAATAGTTTTAACGTGCAACGGTTTTGACAGGAGCGACTTTTCTGAAGCGCGTCCAAATTTCACAAAATGTATTCGCCGGCGGCGAAACGTGGAGATTTGCCACGAATTCGTGCCTGGCAAATTTATCCGCCCATCACTAGCAACATCTACACCTAAGAATTGGGCATGTTGCAAAGGTAAACCATTACCTTTAAATTAAGTGCCGTTTATCATGTACATAAATTAAAGGGGCTGTTCCCCTTTCAGTTAACTTTTCGTATGATGTAGAGAGGGATATTCTGAGACAATTTGTAATTGCTTTTCATTTTTTATTATTTGTGGTTTTTAAGTTATTTAGCTTTTTATTCAGCAGCTCTCCAGTTTGTAAATTCAGCCACAAGAGACTGGAATATGAACAGGAGAGAACTGAAAATTAAAAGTAGCAGTTACAATACATTTGTAGCCTTACAGAGTATTTGTCTTTTTTTTTTATGGGGTCAGTGACCCCTATTTAAAAGATGGAAAGAATCAGAAGAAGGCGCAAAAGATTAAAAAACTATAAAAAAAAAAAAAATGAAGGCCAATTGAAAAGTTGCTTAGAACTGGCCACTATAACATACTAACCACCCCTTTTGGGGTCTTGTCTAGACAGGGGTCTGTGTAAACCCAGAAGTTCGCCATTTCTCACCGTAGAGACATTCAGGTCCAATTCTGACCATGGGTCTAGACAACCTATTGGAGTTTATCACAAGGGGAAGAGAAATGTTGAAATGTCTGGAGCCTTTGAACAAAAGCCATTTTTTTTAGAGCCTAGAAGTTGGCTTTTAGGGGGTTATTTATTATAGTAAAAAAAAAAAACTCGAAAAAAACATTTGTTTTTGTTTTTTACTTGAAAACTCAAGTTTTTTGTAGGGAAAAAAAATTGGATTTTTTTTTTCGTGATTTATAGTGATGTGCAGATCTGTCCCCTTTCCCCAAAAAAATTGCGAAACTATGGAAAAAGCCGCGAAACGGCAACATTTTGCAAAAAACATTCAAGTCAATGGGCATTTTTACACACGACAATTTCAAGCACAATGATTTTTCTCGCTCCAAATGCATGAAAGACAATGGCCGTTTTTTTCTTATGGCGACTTTTTTTGTCCTAATGCATTAAAGTCAAGGGTAGTTTTTTCTTTTGGCGACTTTTTTCTCCAAATGCATTAAAGTCAATGGGCGTTTTTTTCTTATGGGCATTTTTTCACGACAAATCTGCAAATTCGAAGTCGAAATTCTGCAGCGAATCTATGGCTGGCGAATAAATCCGCTCATCACTAGTGATCTATTATATCCCAATGCTGCAAAAAGCCTGAATACAAAAATCCTAGGCCCTTTGCAGCCTCACCACAAATCTGGACTTGGAGGTCCTGTATAAGTCAATGGGAGAGGCACCTATCCCAAATTTAAGCTATAAGGGCCTTTGGGGTTTTTTGGCAGAAAATTAGACTTTTTCTGGATTTTCGGGCAAAAACTCAAAAAGATAGATCAATTCGAAGAAAGATGCCCAAAAATGTGAGTGATTCCAGTTTACGTTTGACTTTACCAAGTTTTTCCGTCATCTGATTAATTTGGGTTATTTTATTAATAAATAAGATCAAATCGAGCATGGGGGTTTAGTCGAGGTTTTTTTAAATAAATATGAGATAAATTTGGATTTTTGTAAATAACCCACAAAGTAGGAATTTGTAACCAGTGGATCAGAACCAGATTATGGGCTGCTTGGGGTCGGTCTTCATGATCAACAAACTGACCTCCTTGAGCCACTAATACCCCGCATGGAAATCGTTTGTTCTAATCAATGTAATGCAACGTCGAGTTACCCTTAAATCTCACTGTCCTTGGATCCAAGCAGAACATTAAAAAGGGAGTAAATAATTATTTATGGGATGATATAATGCTATAAATACTAAAAGCAAAGCTTGTGTTACATGTAGGTAGGCACCGGGAGTGCAATATGATTTCTTGTTATGATACAGGAGAGTGGAAAAGATCATTTTTTCAGAGCCAGGAGAGAGAGATACTCCCTGTGTGAATGAGAAATACATTTATGCTCAAGGGCATTGCTTCCTATAGCTGCTCAGAGGCTCTACTTGACTTACTACTGCCATTAAATTCATTCTAAACATGATGAATAATAATAGTGTGGAGGAGCTTACATTTTCCTATGCTTAAGAACAATTAAATGTTTGCTTTTGTTGTTTATCCTGCAGATAGATGAAAAAGGTCTATACTGATTGGTTGCTATTAGGGATGCACCAAATCCAGGATTTGGTTCAGGATTCTGCCTTTTTCAGATGGATTTGGATTCGGCCCGAATCCTTCTCCCCGGCCAAACCGAATCAGAAACCTAATTTGAATATGCAAATGAGGGGTGGGGAGGGAAATCAAGTAAGTAAAAAAAAATTCCCCTTCCCACCCCTAATTTGCATATGCAAATTAGGATTCGGATTTGGTTCGGTATTCGGCCGAATCTTTTGCAAAGGATTCAGGGGTTCGGCAGAATCCAAAATAGGGGATATGATGCATCCCTAGTTGCTATGGGTTACTGCCCACGGGCAAATATGTCCAGTGTTTATAAATGAGCCCTGCCGTGTCCTAGTGTAGCCCACAGCTTGAAATATAGGACTCCTGCTCTATAGTCTACTACATAAGCTTTTAATAGTCCAACCTACTAGTGATGTGCAGGCCGGGGTTTGGGTCAACCTCACACCATCCTTTCTGGTTCAGCTCTTCTGACTGCTCTCCCCGCGCCGACCTTACAAATGCCGGCTTTCCGACTTCCGGGTTCATCTTTTACAGACATGCGCCTGCGCACCCCACCCCTTTGGTGATGTCATCGGCAGGGAGGGTCTGTGAAAGGAACTCGGGAATTCGGGCTCGGATGGACGGAGGACATGTGGAGGGTGCGGGTCAGGAAAATCACAACCTGCACATTACTACAACCTATCGCATTTAAAGGCACGTTTTATCAAGGGTCGAATTTTGAATGCATGCGAGTTTTTTTTTTTTTAAACTCCCATGAACTCGAAATTCGACCAATCAAAATATAATATAAAAATCGAATTCACTTGGGTGAATGGGATCGACCCGAAAACTCTATTCAAATTCAAAATAAATTCAATTCACAATTTTAAAAAAACTCGAATGCAAGGCTACAAACAACTCCAAACATCTCCCATTGACTTAAACAGCAATTCAGCAGGTTTTCGGTGGCGAATAGTCTTAAAGGGCCAGAGTACGATACATTTTAAAAGCTTCCATCACTGTGTTCTAGTCCAACCCACTGCTTGAGATTAATTGGGTTGTTGGCTTTTTCAGCAATCTGGTTGCTAGGATCCAAATTACCCTACCAACCATGCATTGATTTGAATAAGAGACTAGATAGAATTGGATTTGAAATTGCGATGTAAGTGTTACTTTACGAAATACCATCAGAATGTGTAAATAAGGCCTACTACTTATAAAAACCACCGCTATAACAAATTAAAATGGCTAAAGCTCATACATGACTTTACAGAAGTGAATAAAATCAGTTATTTTATATATATCTCCACCATAACTCGCATCATTCCCCTCCCTCCAGCAGGGCAGACAGAACAGGTACACTTTATGGAGCGGGGCACCAAACAGTTAAAGCTCCATTAAAATTTCATGGTTTAAATTTCCAACAGAATTTAAGCCAAGGAGTAATGTGATAAGAAGATATGAAGCGTGAAGGAGCGGCGGATCTCTTTTGTGGCGGAGCCTTAAGTGTCCTATAAAATTAATATGTGCGGGAAAGAAATGAGTCCCGTGAGGAAGGAAACGAGGCATGGATGTCCTTCATGCAGCTGTAATCCTATTATTGGCAAATTATATAGGGGTTGATAAGTAGGGTTTAGCTTCCATTTATTTTGTTTTTAAATACAGAATAAAGTATAAAGGCCGCCTTGCTGTGTAAGCGGAATATTCCTACTCTGAATACAGGGGTGTAACTATAGCGGCTGCAGGGGGGCCCAGGAGGTATAGGGGACCCACAAGGCCATAATTCATATATTGCTCGTTTGCCCCAGCAAGAAGAGAATGGAAACATGGGGGCAGATTCCCTAAAGGGCAAAGTGGCTAACGCTAGCGTCAATTCGCTAGCGTTACCGCCCTCAGGGACTTCGCTGATTTCCTAAAGGGAATGTAATGGAGTGCATAGAACTTCCTCAATTTTTAGTGCAAAAAACACCGGCGTCTTCCGCCATAAAGGTCCATAATTTTTTTTTGGGGTAACCGGGTTCCCCCCTCCATTTTCTAAGATATGGAAAATAAACTATACAGTGGGCATTAGAACAACTCTATTGTCTTTATTAAGGTTCTCTGGACTGTAATGTATTTGTTGAGACATATACGTCCATGGAACCTTATCATTTCCCACCATATGCAAATTAGGCAATGCTAGCGCGTCTTCGCTTTGTTTGCTGAAGAAACGCTAAATTCACCAGCGTTCGGCGCCGTTGAATGTAGGCCTGCTGAAGTGTTGTGATGGCTGTTCTTTTCCCAGAGATGCGACTCTTTTTCTCTATCCTTTTGGGAAAGCAAAATGTTTCTACATGAATCCAAACTTATTCAACTCTGTTCAGAAGATCCCTGTCATTCTTAATAATGTTTTATCTCTGTACAGGATTCTGCATTCTAGATAACAGGTCTCATACCTGTAAAAAAAAATGCTTACTTTAACAAAGTTTTTGAAATAGATATTTACCCATTTTGGATTAGTCAGAACGTGTCTACTGCAAAAATATAGGGTTATATGGGGTCAACCTAGGGAACATAAAAGCAAAAAAAGCCAAAAAAAGTCTCATTTTATTTTGTGGTTTCTAAATGCCACATGATATAGTCTAGGCATTTTGGGTATCAAACTGTTCAGAAGACAGACTTCTATAATTCATGTTTAGAATGTGTGATATTTCAACCTAAGGACATGTAGGGACAAAAGTAAAGTTCTTAGTAGATTCTTAAAATAGAAATTTCATAAAAACAGTAAGTAAATTTACTGCTAATGGCAATTGTACAGGTATGGGATCCGTTTTACAGGAAACCAGCAGAATTACGAAAAGGCCTTCTCTCATAGATTCCGTTTTATCCAAGATGTAAAAAAAATAAATATTTTTCTGTGTAATAATAAACAGTAGCTTGTACTTGATCCCAACTAATATATAATTAATCCTTATTGGAAGAAAAACCAGCATTTTATTTAATGTTTATATGATTTTCTAGTAGAATTTAGCTATGAAGAGCCAGAAAGATCCTTTATCTGTAAAACCCCAGGTTCCGAGCATTTTGGATAACAGGTTCCATGCTCAGTAGAGTATAACTGTGGGCTAGAGTCCTGTGCGGAACCAATTTCTAAGACCCAGACCTGACCTCGCAGCCCAAACCGAAACCCGCATATTTACCCACTTTGATCCGCTACCCCGCCTGGACCCGCAACACGACCCACAACCCGCTGACCACCATCAAACAGGAAGTGATGGTGCTGCAAACCGGAAGTTACATCATCAAAAGTGGGCGGACAGAAAGAAATTTTGTAAAACTTTAAGAGGAGTAAAATATAGACAATATAAGATAAGAAATTTAGATGAGACCCGCACCTAAAAAATCCTCCCCTCATTCCGCAGGGTGCCCGCTTTTTTTGCGGGTAACCCGCGGGTACCTGCCCTGCTGCAGGACTCTGTGGGCATTTATTCTATATATGTGAAGAATCAGTACAATTACAAATGTGATACTAGTGCAGCATTCTGGAGGCAATGAGATTGCTAAATCAACAGTATATTCTTGGATGTTTCTCTCCATTATGAAAATAGTTAACTTTTTAATTTTTTTTTTTTGCTATTTAAAGTCTCATCTCTTGATGCAGATTACAGAAAACGTTAGGTACATTTTGAACGCTTAGGTTGTCCTAAAGATATTGTTTTTTTTTTTTTACAAAGTAAATTTAATAATCCACCGGAACAAAAGGCACAAAATGCTCAAAATAACGTAAATACAAATAACAAAAAATGAGTGGGTGTTTGCATTATGTTTATTCCTTCCCTTGTTTTTAGAAAACTATGTAAAGCACAAGTTAAAAATAATTCCAGTGCAGAAGTAACGCAGCAGCAGACGCAAAATGCCCTTTTATAGTCACAAGGTTTGATGACGGCTGTCAAGCTTCTTTGTTCAGCATTTGGTACTTCTGTTGCTATCATTGTGCAGAGCCATTGCGTTCCTTACAGTACATTTCAATACAGACAAGGGAGTAAATGATATGAAGAAGCTCAAGGGCAGTAAATAAATGATAAGAGCAGCGATGCCTCTCAGTGTCAGGGCAAAGCGTCCAGCAAGAAAAGAGAGAAGAACCACCAGCTCTGGCGACGGGACAGGCTAAATCAAGGGAAAATTTGCAATTGCCATTTGGGAACTTTTAAAAATGGTGGACTAGATATAGTAATTCAGACTTTTCTAGGAAAGTGTTATGGATGCAGGGGTGTAGATAAACCTCTCTTGTGCAGAATCCTCTTTGCAACTATGCTGCAACTGTCCAAGCTAAATTGTGTCATTACTCGAGTATATCAGTGCTGCTACAGTTTTATGGTATCACTTTGTACAGTCTAGAACAATTTTAGCAGATTGTTCCTGCTAAATTGTGCACAGAACAGGGCAAAACAAGCGCTGGCATAGTATTGTGGCATCTGTTTGTAGAGACTATGAGCAAACGTAGGACTGTTCCTGCTGAATTATGCTTAGTACAGGGAATACCTATGCTGCCATAGTTTTATGGGATCTCTCTGTACAGACTATGAGCAAACTTAGGGGACTGTTCCTGCTGAATTGTGCTTAGTACAGGGAATACCTATGCTGCCATAATTTTATGGTATATCTCTGTACAGACTATGAGCAAACTTAGGGGCTGTTCCTGCTGAATTATGCTTAGTACAGGGGAGTAACTATGCTGCCATAGTTTTATGCGATCTCTCTGTAGAGACTATGAGCAAACTTAGGGGACTGTTCCTGCTGAATTGTGCTTAGTACAGAGGAATACCTATGCTGCCATAGTTTTATGGGATCTCTCTGTACAGACTATGAGCAAACTGAGGGGACTGTTCCTGCTGAATTGTGCTTAGTACAGGGAATACCTATGCTGCCATAGTTTTATGGGATCTCTCTGTACAGACTATGAGCAAACTTAGGGGACTGTTTCTGCTGAATTGTGCTTAGTACAGAGGAATACCTATGCTGCCATAGTTTTATGGGATCTCTCTGTACAGACTATGAGCAAACTTAGGGGCTGTTCCTGCTGAATTGTGCTTAGTACAGGGAATACCTATGCTGCCATAGTTTTATGGGATCTCTCTGTACAGACTATGAGCAAACTTAGGGGACTGTTCCTGCTGAATTGTGCTTAGTACAGGGGAATACCTATGCTGCCATAGTTTTATGGGATCTCTCTGTAGAGACTATGAGCAAACTTAGGGGACTGTTCCTGCTGAATTGTGCTTAGTACAGAGGAATACCTATGCTGCCATAGTTTTATGGGATCTCTCTGTACAGACTATGAGCAAACTTAGGGGACTGTTCCTGCTGAATTGTGCTTAGTACAGGGAATACCTATGCTGCCATAGTTTTATGGGATCTCTCTGTAGAGACTATGAGCAAACTTAGGGGACTGTTCCTGCTGAATTGTGCTTAGTACAGAGGAATACCTATGCTGCCATAGTTTTATGGGATCTCTCTGTACAGACTATGAGCAAACTGAGGGGACTGTTCCTGCTGAATTGTGCTTAGTACAGGGAATACCTATGCTGCCATAGTTTTATGGGATCTCTCTGTACAGACTATGAGCAAACTTAGGGGACTGTTTCTGCTGAATTGTGCTTAGTACAGAGGAATACCTATGCTGCCATAGTTTTATGGGATCTCTCTGTACAGACTATGAGCAAACTTAGGGGCTGTTCCTGCTGAATTGTGCTTAGTACAGGGAATACCTATGCTGCCATAGTTTTATGGGATCTCTCTGTACAGACTATGAGCAAACTTAGGGGACTGTTCCTGCTGAATTGTGCTTAGTACAGGGGAATACCTATGCTGCCATAGTTTTATGGGATCTCTCTGTAGAGACTATGAGCAAACTTAGGGGACTGTTCCTGCTGAATTGTGCTTAGTACAGAGGAATACCTATGCTGCCATAGTTTTATGGGATCTCTCTGTACAGACTATGAGCAAACTTAGGGGACTGTTCCTGCTGAATTGTGCTTAGTACAGGGAATACCTATGCTGCCATAGTTTTATGGGATCTCTCTGTAGAGACTATGAGCAAACTTAGGGGACTGTTCCTGCTGAATTGTGCTTAGTACAGGGGAATACCTATGCTGCCATAGTTTTATGGGATCTCTCTGTACAGACTATGAGCAAACTTAGGGGACTGTTTCTGCTGAATTGTGCTTAGTACAGAGGAATACCTATGCTGCCATATTTTTATGGGATCTCTCTGTACAGACTATGAGCAAACTTAGGGATTGTTCCTGCTGAATTGTGTTTAGTACAGGGGAATACCTATGCTGCCATAGTATTATGGGATCTCTCTGTACAGATTATGAGCAAACTAAGGGGCTGTTCCTGCTGAATTGTGCTTAATACAGGGAATACCTATGCTGCCATAATTTTATGGTATATCTCTGTACAGACTATGAGCAAATTTAGGGGGCTGTTCCAGCTGAACTGTGCTGAAAATAGGGGGATGTATTAAACAGCAGCCTCTGGCAGAACTAGTTAAAACAAAAAAACATCTACTCTCAGCTTAAAGGGTCTGGACTGAATTTCAAAATCAGACCCAGCAAATCAAGTACACAGAGGCCAGAACAGACCCCACACTCAAATATTTTCAAAGCACATGTGACTATAACATCTCCTTTATAACACAACCCTGCCATTAGAGGTGGCATTAATAATAACCTCACCAATGGCAGGAATTTTCTAGTTTCACATGTACAAGGGGGGGGAGATATATAAATCAAGAATGCCAAAATATTAGGAAAACGCCACATTCGGGGGGAAAAACTTGCCTACACCTAGTTCTGGCCCTGCTTTTGTACCAAGAAACAGATCACTAGGAAAGTCCAATAATGTGATTTTGTGCCCAACTTGATCAATATCTAAATATTGTGAAGACAATAATTTTGGCCCAGGAGAGGCCCTATCAATAGATTCTTCCACCTTTAAAAGAGAACTAAAAAAAAAAAAAAAAGAATATGGGTAGAATATCTGTATTTTATACACTGAATTTACTGTACCCCCAGAGGTTTAGTAGCCCTATAACAGTAATGATCCAGACCTTCAAATTTGTCTACGGGGCTCCCCATCTTCTGATATTGTTCGATCGTTTTTCATGGGTGTCAGCGGCACTGCACATGCTCAGTGTGCTCTGAGTTCCTGCTAAGAATCCAAACTTGTCTCAAGTTATCAAAATATAAGCAGAAAGTGACATCACATCTGTCATAGAAGCGGATGCTACATGGCTGTTTATTGAATTCTGATGCTAATTGCACTGGTTTCTGTGCTGCCATGTAGTAATTATGTGTATTAATTACTAATCAGCCTTATATTGTGACATTTCTATTCTATGTGTACTGTATATTGTGAGTGGCTCCCTAAGCTCAGTAAGTGACAGCAGCACAGAGCATGTGCAGTGAATCAGCAGAAAAGAAGATGGGGAGCTACTGGGGCATCTTTGGAGACACAGATCTTTACTGCTAAAGGGCTGGGGTTGCCTTGGGCTGGTACAGAATCTAGGGTTGCTACCTTTCCCCACTGGGAACTCCGTGTGGTGGGCGGGTCAATGTGGTTGGGGTGGTGATGTCGTGGGCAGGGTGGTGATGACATAACAATTGGCCGATCAATCGATCAATCTTAGGGAATCTTGCCCAGTTTTCCAAATTAGAACTGGGCAGGCAGTTTTGACCCGGACAGCCCTCACGAAAACCGGGGCAAAGCCGGGTAAAATCAGCCTGTCTGGGGCAAAACCAGGTAAAATCTGCATGTCTGTGGCAAAACTGGGTAAAATCTGCATGTCTGTGGCAAAACCGGGTAGAATAGGCCCATCCGGGGCAAATCCGGCCTGTCCAGGGTAAAATCGGCCTGTCCGGGGCAAAACCGGGTAAAATAGGCCCGTATGGGGCAAAACCGACCTGTCTGGGGCAAAACCTGGTAAAACCGGCCTGTCCGGGGCAAAACCGGCCTGTCCGGGGCAAAACCGGCCTGGCCGGGGCAAAACCGGCCTGGCCGGGGCAAAACCGGCCTGGCCGGGGTAAAACTGTACCGGTGGCAACCCTACTAGAAGCCCACAATATAAGGTGCAAAATTTCTATGCTAATTCTTTGAGGTTTACTTCTCCATGAAAGTTTAAAGGCAAATACATTTTATTAGAGCAGGGAAACAACCCTGTTGTAGTTCATATACACGCAGGTGTGATTATTTCGCATACAAAACAACTTACAGGCAGAAATATTTACAAAACAGTGCAGGTCTGCTGGACGACCTCAAATGACATGAATCTCTGGCACGGAAATCAAAGGCTTAAGGGTATTTAGGCCAGAAGACTAATGCTATTTCTGTTCTGAAGAGAAGATCCAAAGTAAATGTAGCGTGTTCCTAACGAGGTCCCTGGTTACGGATGTGTCACCATCACTACTATTTATTGCTCTGAGATTGGGCGACATTAACTAAGAGCAAATGGCAAGAAATCAACGGGGGCATGCTGTAAATATTGATGAATGAAAGCTGCCAATTTATCATACACCCAATTATCAACGGCAACGAAGTTAAACAGAAAATGCGCTGTTAATGATCTATTTTGATGTAAATAGTATGATGGAATAGTCTTACCCCACACACAGAATATTTCTGGTTAAAACTGTCGACTAGGAAATTATTCAAATTAGATTTGAGTTTTGTTTTAAAAATTCGAATTCGATTTTCAAGATTTATCATACTCTGGCCCTTTAAGAACTCAAATTAGACTATTCTTCATCTAAAACCTGCCGAATTGCTGTTTAAGTCAATGGGAGACGTCCTTGGATTCATTTGGAGTTGTTTGCAGCCTTCCTGACATTCGAGTTTTTAAAATCCAAATCAATTTCGATTCGCGTGACTTGGGGCAGCTGGGAAATTGACAATATGTCTAGACCCACGTCAGATTTCAAAATTGAATATAAAAAAAATCTGTTTGCTCTTTTGAGAAATGAATTTCAGTGCAGAATTCTGCTGGAGAAGCACTATTAAAGGGATCCTGTAATCGGAAAACATGTTTTTTTAAAAAAAGCATCAGTTAATAGTGCTCCTCCAGCAGAATTCTGAACTGAAATCCATTTCTCAAAAGAGCAAACAGATTTTTTTATATTCAATTTTGAAATCTGACATGGGGCTAGACACATTGTCAATTTCCCAGCTGCCCCCAGTCATGTGACTTGTGCCTGCACTTTAGGAGAGAAATGCTTTCTGGCAGGCTGCTGTTTTTCCTTCTCAATGTAACTGAATGTGTCTCAGTGGGACCTGGATTTTACTATTGAGTGTTGTTCTTAGATCTACCAGGCAGCTGTTATCTTGTGTTAGGGAGCTGCTATCTGGTTACCTTCCCATTGTTCTTTTGTTTGGCTGCTGGGGGGGGGGGGAGAAAGGGAGGGGGTGATATCACTCCAACTTGCAGTACAGCAGTAAAGAGTGATTGAAGTTTATCAGAGCACAAGTCACATGACTTGGGGCAGCTGGGAAATTGACAAAATGTCTAGTCCCATGTCAGATTTCAAAATTGAATATAAAAAAAATCTGTTTGCTCTTATGAGAAATGGATTTCAGTGCAGAATTCTGCTGGAGCAGCACTATTAACTGATTCATTTTGAAAAATAGTTTTTTTTTCCATGACAGAATCCCTTTAACTGATTCATTTAAAAAAAAAAAATTCCCATGACAGTATCCCAAAAAATGATTCCAAATACTATTTTCTCACGTAAGTCAAGCAAAAATAACTTTAATTCCAAGAAAAAATAACCAGCATTTAGTTAGATACCCACCAGAAGTTTCCATTAACCTGGAGCCCCTGGATTGAGTACAGCTATGGGCCTGGAGTGCCCAATATCCTTTTTTCTCTATAGTTACGCCCGTTCTTACTTGGTATCAGTGCAGAAGAGGTATATTACTTTATTTTATTATTTTATTTTATGGTTTTATTTTACGTCTTCTTTTCTTTAAAACTTGCCTATGTAATCAATATGTTTATTCACCATGAGGTACGGACTTTCGCTTACAATGAAAGTATGTGTCAAAATATGTAATAGATTTTATGGTTTAAAATATATTCGTGTTGACATGTAGATCTGTGCTGTCTGATAACAATAACTGTCTGTACACAAATGCTGTCAAAATTTATTGAAGTTAAAAAATAACTTTAATTACACTGTATAAATTATTTGAATCTTGTTTCCTTCAGGCTGGGAATTCATAATTATAACAAGCAGGTTTGTATCATCTCAGAATCTTGTTTGTGCACCAGAATGGGGGACCTGATGTCCATCCCCATGTCCTGGTTACACAATTAAACGGTAAAGAGAACGGGGGAATGTGGGGAGAGCAGTGACATGTAGGAAGTGCTGAATGGAAAGTGAAAGTAATTGTCTGCCCCGCCTCTATGCCTAAGGCATAGGGGAGGGGCAGACAATATTTGATTGACAGCTGAGACTTTTAAATGAGTTTACAACAGCTATGAATGCTTTAATTTGAAAAGGACTTTTATTATACAGCTTTTTAAATCTGGGTGACAGGTCCACTTTAAGGTGTTTTCCACAGGGGCTCTGGTATATTATCACAATGCCCACCCAGGTTCCCTGAGAGATGGACCCCAAAGAATGGGACTCCAACTGATAGAACTAATCTAGAGTGCAGTCTTGACAAATGCCCCTGATCAACTCAGAAAACACCCCATTAAAGGAAAACTATACCCCCCAAACAATGTAGGTCTCTATAAAAAGAGATTGCATAAAACAGCTCATATGTAAAACCCTGCTTCATGTAAATAAACCATTTTCATAATAATATACTTTTCTAGTAGTATGTGCCATTGGGTGATCATAAATAGAAAATTGCCATTTTAAAAAACAAGGGCCGCCCCCTGGGATCGTAGGATTCACAGTACTCACAAACATACCAACAAACCATACATGTTAGGTCACATGAGCCAATTAACAGACAGAGTTCTGTCTTTTGCTTCCTCACTTCTTCCTGTTACAGTTAGAGAGCTGCAGTATTTCTGGTCAGGTGATCTCTTCCTGTTACAGTTAGAGCTGCAATATTTCTGGTCAGGTGATCTCTGAGGCAGCACACAGACCATCACGAAATGGTGGCTCAAGGCAAGAGATGTAAAAGGGCAATATTTACTTAAATATATATTCCAGTTTGGTAAGATTCTTTAATATGCCACTTAATATGATATGAACTGTTGCTTAAGTGTTCATTTTGTGGGTATAGTTTTCCTTTAAGTGCTAATTCGTCCTTGGGCTCCACCAAAGCCCTACCTCCTTTCCCCAGATTTTAGATCTTTTGTACCCACATTTTACACCATAATTGTATCTAAACATGTCATAATCCTAACCAGAAGCATATTCTGAATAGTAAATGTCAGGTGGGTACCACCTCCTGTGACCACAATACACAAAACACACAGGACTCCTGTACACTTTTAGTATCTTCTTATTCCTTGCACTACACCCAGAAAAATCTGAAACACATTCTGCTTTAGGTTCTTACAATCACAATCAGGAGCAATCTGTATAATGCTCCTTATCACAAAACCTAACCAAGGCTCCAGTTGATGGAAAAGAGGGTTTTGTTTATGCAGAGACTTCTACTGAGACTTCTACTGATTACTGATTTACCTTGATTGCGCTCAAAAGGACACTTTTCACTGTCCAGTGAAATTGTTTTAAAAAAAAATAAAAAAAATAATAAATAAATTTGTAAGAGATGCTATCATGTTAAAAAACAAAAACAAATTTTTACCATATTATGTCATTTTCTGGTTAACTCCAGTCTTTTGGATTTCCATAAGCAGCAATGAATTTTGTTGGAAATGGTTTAACTGCTTTCTCAAGAAATTATATTTAGTTTTTGTGCTTTTATGGGCCTTGTGTTGCTTTGCAGCAGGAGTTATAGCTACACACAAATACCCACAGGTAAATATATATACCCAAATATCACCATGTGGATAAGTTTTTATGGAAACCACAGACAAGTGGTGCTGAATACACTTCTCTAGAGCTGTGAGATGTTCAACTAGAACAATACACAATCTAATTGTCTGGAAGGCTGGAAATTGAATTCAGCAAGATTTAAGCAGTGCAAGCTGAGTACATATTACCCATGAGCCACACTCAAGTATAAAATAATGTTGGGGGAGCAACACAAGCATGCAAAAAGTTCCTGGGGTGCCAAATAAGGGCTGTGATTGGGTATTGGTAGCCCCTATGTGGACTTGCATCCAACAGGAGGCTCTGATTGGCAGTATACACATTTTTATGCAACTAAAACTTGCCTTTAAGTCAGGAATTTAAAAATAAGCATCTGCTTGGAGGCCACTGGGTCGTAGAGCAACATGTTCCTTATCAGCTACTGGTTGGGGATCGGGATCATTGCTCTAGGTATTAGATACAAATACAACAGGTTTGCTCTGTCCCTATTGTTGGAACGTCATATAAAATAAAATTTTAAAAATGAAGCATTAGTATAGAGTCTTTCCCTAAAATGACTGAACATGTGTTACTGCATAATGCATTGGAACCGAAATATACGTTCATCACACTTTGCATTTATATTGATTTCCAGCTGAAGGCCACGCTGAATTATTAACAACAAATGACACTTTAATATGTTCTGGGGATCGCTAAGAAAAACATACGTATATGAAATGTAATGTTAAATGTTGTTTCAGTTTTAAAAAAACTAATTTAAGGGAGAAGTCAAGTACAGTGTTTCAGTATCATAAATAACTATAAGGGGTATATTTATCAAGGGTTGCATTGAAAATTCAAATTTTTTAGTTTTTTTATGGTCAAAACTGTCAAACTCGAGTTTTTTAAAAGAATTTGATTTTCGAGATTTATCATACTCTGGCCCTTTAAGAACTCAAATTAGACTATTCGCCACCTAAAATCTGCCGAATTAATGTTTAAGTCAATGGGAGATCTAGGGATCAATTCTGAATTGTTTCGAGCCTTCCTGACATTCGAGTTTTTATTGGAGAAAAAAACTTGAATCAAGTTTTTCAAAGTAGAATTTGATTCAAGTTTTCAGGTTGATTCTATTCATCCGAGTTTAAAAAAGTCAATTTTATTAATAAATTTTGATTTTGAATTTCTTAATATATCTATCCTTCCTCATTTTCTAGATTTCTAGATTTTTTTCTTTTATCACCATTGTGCCTTCCTTTATTTGAGATATAATTAATCCTTATTGGAAGCAAAACCAGCCTATTGGGCTTATTTCATGTTTATATGATTTTTTAGTAGACTTGGGGCAGATTTATTAAGAGACACATTTATCAAGGGTCATTTATGAATTTTGAATTCATGTGAGGTTTTTTAAACTCCCCTAAACTCCCAAAAATTCGGACAAAATTTAAACTCAAATGAATATTCGCCAAGTAAAACCTGGCGAGTTTATGTACAAGTCAATGGTAGAGGTCAGTCGAGGCACTTGGAAATGTGAATAGCCTTCCTGACATTTGAGTTTTTTTCAGAGGGAAAACTCAAATCAAATATGAAATGAATACAAATCTAATTTTCAGATCATTCCTATTCAATCGAATATTAGACTTTCAAATGTTTTCTTAAATAACCTCCCATTCGAGTTATGAGTATATTCAATTTATTCGAGTAAAAAAGAATTCACATGAATTTGAAATTGAACCTTTGATAAATCTGCCCATTAAGGTAGAATCCTGCAGGGGGTTGGATGACCATGGGTTGCCCACAAAAAACCTGCGGTACCCTGTGGGTTGCAAGTAGAGGTTTCGGGAGTGGGTATAGACGCGGGTCGGCGGTTTTTTTTCTGATCATGTCTACTTCTAATGACAGCACTTCCTGTTTTACTCCTTTTTTCGGATCACGTCTACGTCTAATGATGTCACTTCCGGTTTACAATGACAGCACTTCCTGTTTCTTGATGGACAGCGGTCACGGATCGAGTTGCAGATAAGGTACTTGCTGGTCTGTTAGTGGGACCAAGTGGTTAAGTATGTGGGTTGCGGATTCGGGTTCGCGTTCGGGTTTAACAAATTGGTTCCAGCAGGACTCTACATTAAGGTGTAAAATTATGGAAAGATACGTTATCCAGAAAACCCCAGGTCCCGCGCATTCTGGATAATAGGTCCCATACCTGTATTTGAAATGGGGATGCACCGAATCCAGGATTCTGTCTTTTTCTGCAGGATTCAGATTCGGCCGAATCCTTGTGCCTGGCCGAACTGAATTTGCATATGTAAATTAAGGGCGGGTAGGGAAATCACGTCACAAAAGAAGAATTTTTCCTTCGTTTTCCTTTCCTGTCCCTAATTTGCATATGCATATTGCTGTTTTTCTTTCATTTATTATTGCTTATACTCTGTCCTGTCTTATTATTCCTGTCCTCAACTATTTATCTTTCATTTCAAAACAGCGCCTTTGTTGGTTTATGGTTCGTTCTATAAGGAAATGGCTTTCAACCATTTCCAGCGATTTTTTTATTACCCTGCAATAATGCTCGTTTATATTACGCTTTACTTCCTCTTTAACTTTATACTGCGTCCTCCAAACCTATCGTCTTATGAAAAATGTTTCCTACTGAACAGTTCTTATTCCCTGGATATATGTGAAAGACTGAATCGGATCACGTCCCTCTCCCTTGTGATCCCAGGGACATTCTATTTAGAGCAGACAATACATTTAGTTGCTCTGCACTTTAACTCTCTGCCATTTGCAAAATGTTCTAAACCGTCCCCCAGATACTAAAATACTTTTGATTGACAGGGAAATAGAGGGGCAATTTCTAGCGTATCACCACCCACCTTCGGAGCTGGAAATCGCATTGGGTGGCAAAACACTCAAAATTGTAAAGCTACTACTTTAGAGTTGTGCCTCCCAGAGCAGGGGATGAGGACCCTAAGCAGAAGTCTAGCATAGGCCAGCTATCCTACAAGCTCTTTACAGCTCTGCCCCATCTCTAGTAGTTCTGGCTTTACCAATTTAAGGATGCACCAAATCTCAAATTGGGTCCAGGATTAGGCCAAATCAAGAGTCTTTTCCAGCAGACTTTGGCTGAATTCGAACCCTAAAATTCACATGACTTCAGTCATACAAACAAGGAAATAGCATTTTTTTTCCCAGTGGAATCCTATAAGAGTGGATTTTGTGCCATACCTCCCAACAGCTCAACCCGCAGTCCCGGATATGTACTGATATGTCCCAAATTTCTCTTTGATCTGCTGCACTGAACTGCCAGAAAAAGATCCAAAGTTTCTAACTTAATTGGCACTTGGTAGAGAGCCCATAATACATACTTAACATACTTTTGTAATGGTTTTAGATGAGATAAGAACTTACACAGCTCAAAGGGAAATTCACCTTCATTAGCAAAACTGTAATAACACATAAAAACCACAGAAATGTGTTCAAACTTTCATAACCTGTGTACATTTTGGGCATGCTCAAAACAAATTTCGGCGTGCTACGCGCACCAAATCTTTTTGTCCCTCGTTCTGTTTCCAAAATGTTGGGAGGTATGAACTGTGCATCCCAAACTGCCATGAACAAATGCAAAATAGGTTAATTTTTAATTCTGGCCTTCCAGACTTCACCGTGCAGCCCATATTTTGTGATGGGTCGGCACCAATAATAGAGAACAAACTGAGCAAGACCAATTCTCATTGCATCCAGTGATGACCTCCATTCCTGTGGGAACAGACCTATTGGAAAACATTAGATCCGTTAATCTATGTGCAGTGGATTGAATCCATGGCAAACCAGTTTAAAATCCGCTGTGGGACCACCAAGTGTTACTCATGTATACCCTTATAAATGATTATTCCTTTAGGTGTCTAAAGAGAAGCCAAGCAAATAAATACACCAACTTACAGCAAAAATACAGAGGACCATTTCAGATATTCATTTATATGTCTCCAGATATCAAATCAATTAACAGAAAATACAGATATGGATCCTGTCATCCAGAATGCTCAGGACCTGGGGTTTTCCAGATAACGGGCCTTTGTATCTTCATACTTTAAAGTGGACCTGTCAACCAGACACAAATATCTGTATAATAAAAGTCCTTTTCAAATTAAACATGAAATCCAATTTCTATTTTTTATTAAATCATTCATAGCTCATTTAAAAATCTCAGCTGTCAATCAAATATTGTCTGCCCCTCCTCTATGCCTTAGGCAATTACTTTCACTTTCCATTCAGCACTTCCTACATGTCACTGCTCTCCCCACATTCCCCCAGTTCTCTTCACCATTTTATTGTGTAACCAGGACATGGGGATGGACATCAGGTCCCCCATAATAATGTCCACAAAATGGCTTCTGCTTACTTGCAATAATTATGAATTCCCAGACTGAAAGAAACAAGATTGAAACAATTTATACAGTGTGATTAAAGTTCATTTTGCTTGACTAATGTGATAAAATAGGATTTTGAATAATTTTTTTTGTGCGACGGGTCCCCTTTAAGTCTACTTGAAAATCATATAAACATTAAATAAACCCAATAGGCTGGTTTTGCCTCCAATAAGGATTAATTATATCTTAGTTGGGATCAAGTACAAGCTACTGTTTTATTATTACAGAGAAAAAAGGCACAATTTTAAAAAAATTTGGATTATTTGGATAAAATGTGAGACAGCCTTCCTGTAATTAGGTGCTATCTGGATAATGGGTTTCCAGATAACAGATCCCATTAATGTATCCGAATTAGTCATGGGCAAGTTGGCAAAAAAAAAAAAAAATCATGATCATCTTTCATTTTCTGTTCATAAATGATGCATAAATAAATAATTAGTGCCAGTACACAATTAATTGTCAGCCAAACCACTGCATTTAAATATATATACAGCAATTACATGAAAGCTTGCTAGTATGTGGTGAAATAATTAAAAGAAGGGGCTAATTTCACTTCAATAAAGTCAGGAGAAGACTTAATGCAAGGAGAGGCCACAGAAACATAATCAAGTCTTGATTATTAATAGAGATGTACAGAATCCATGATTCGGTCCGGGATTCGGCTGTTTTCAGCAGGATTCGGTCCGGGATTCGGCTGTTTTCAGCAGGATTCGGTCCGGGATTCGGCTGTTTTCAGCAGGATTCGGTCCGGGATTCGGCTGTTTTCAGCAGGATTCCGTCCGGGATTCGGCTCTTTTCAGCAGGATTCCGTCCGGGATTCGGCTCTTTTCAGCAGGATTCCGTCCGGGATTCGGCTCTTTTCAGCAGGATTCGGTCCGGGATTCGGCTCTTTTCAGCAGGATTCGGTCCGGGATTCGGCTCTTTTCAGCAGGATTCGGTCCGGGATTCGGCTCTTTTCAGCAGGATTCGGTCCGGGATTCGGCTGTTTTCAGCAGGATTCGGCTGTTTTCAGCAGGATTCGGCTGTTTTCAGCAGGATTCGGTCCGGGATTTGGCTGGTTTCAGCAGGATTCGGTCCGGGATTCGGCTGTTTTCAGCAGGATTCGGTCCGGGATTCGGCTGTTTTCAGCAGGATTCGGTCCGGGATTCGGCTGTTTTCAGCAGGATTCGGTCCGGGATTCGGCTGTTTTCAGCAGGATTCCGTCCGGGATTCGGCTCTTTTCAGCAGGATTCCGTCCGGGATTCGGCTCTTTTCAGCAGGATTCCGTCCGGGATTCGGCTCTTTTCAGCAGGATTCGGTCCGGGATTCGGCTCTTTTCAGCAGGATTCGGTCCGGGATTCGGCTCTTTTCAGCAGGATTCGGTCCGGGATTCGGCTGTTTTCAGCAGGATTCGGCTGTTTTCAGCAGGATTCGGCTGTTTTCAGCAGGATTCGGTCCGGGATTTGGCTGGTTTCAGCAGGATTCGGTCCGGGATTCGGCTGTTTTCAGCAGGATTCGGTCCGGGATTCGGCTGTTTTCAGCAGGATTCGGTCCGGGATTCGGCTGTTTTCAGCAGGATTCGGTCCGGGATTCGGCTGTTTTCAGCAGGATTCGGTCCGGGATTCGGCTGTTTTCAGCAGGATTCGGTCCGGGATTCGGCTGTTTTCAGCAGGATTCGGTCCGGGATTCGGCTGTTTTCAGCAGGATTCGGTCCGGGATTCGGCTGTTTTCAGCAGGATTCGGTCCGGGATTCGTCTGTTTTTAGCAGGATTCGGTCCGGGATTCGTCTGTTTTCAGCAGGGTTTGTCTGTTTTCAGCAGGGTTCGGTCCAGGATTCGGCTGTTTTCGGCACGGGATTTGGCTGTTTTCGGCACGGGATTCGGCTGTTTTCAGCAGGATTTGGTCCAGGATTCAGCTGTTTTCAGCAGGATTCAACTGAATACTGTGCCTAACTGAATCAAATCCTAAATTGCATATGCAAATCAGGTGCAGGAAAGAAAATCACACAACTTTTCGTCCCTAACTTCCATAAACAAATTAGGATTTGTATTCAGTTCTTTCAAGAATTCAAATCTATTAGCAAGGTAAGACTCATGCAGAGAAAGACTTGGTTTAGATAAAGTAAAGCACAAAGCAAGATAGGCAGCCCTTGCCTCTCCATATGTGAAGCTGATTTTTTTTGGAGTAAAGTGGCTTCAAGTTTTTCAGAAAGAAGCCCAGAAATAATCAATAAAAAACACTGAGATTAAATTAGAAGTCTGAGGCGGGAGCCTCTTGTCTATCCCCAGTCTGTCTGATGTCCAGGACTGGCTACAGACCAATAATAGCCACTTGCACCTCACTGTTCCCTGGGCTGCAAGTAAGTGATAAGTCCACGCAAAGACTGAATGGAAATTACATTTTAAACAACTTTCTAAAAAAACATCAATTGAAAATGTTCAAGTTATTTCTAAATGTAATTCTTCAATATGAGTTCAATGAATAGGACTGAACATGCTTATTCCCTATTGTTCTAATCACAAAAAATATGTTTTTTTTTTATTTATTGAGCTACACAGGGTAAAGGGAAAATTGAAGCTAAAGTAAGTTTGGTCAATAATTAGATTTCCCAGTGCACAAATAATCCCACTGAATTACAGACTTCTGCTTATCTGTCAGCAAAAGCAATGGGTGGCGGCAGAGGTTTGTTTATAGAGAGTTCATTAGTGCTAATTAAAGATTATATCAAACAGGTAATTTTGCAGCCCGGAAGGGAGATCATGCGAAAATATTCCTAAAGTAGAAGAATAGGGATCATTTTACATGTGGTGATCCGGCTTAATTCCAGGAAAATGTGGGAGTAGGTATGAATTAATAATTATTAAGACAGAAAGTGTTTTACATGCAGAGATCACGAGTGTAAGTTCCCATATAGTCTCTCAACAATAAACAGCCGAATATATTTATATTTGTTAAAGTGATGTAATGAAGTCCATAAGGAATGTCTCCTTACAGGTAAATATGACTAGGAAATACTGTAAACGGAATGTACTACTTTTAAGCAGAAAGTATGTTCCACCCAAAGCCCACTACAGGTATGGGATCCGTTATCCGGAAACCCATTATCCAGAAAGATCCGAATTATGGAAAGGCTGTCTCCCATAGACTGTATTTTATTCAAATAATCCAAATTTTTAAAAGGATTTCCTTTTTCTCTGTAATAATATAATAGGACCTTGTACTTGATATAATTAATCCTTATTGGAAGCAAACTTTACAAGATTTTCCAGTAGACTTAAGGTATGAAGATCCAAATTACACAAAGATCCTTTATCAGGAAAGCACCAGGTCCCAAGCATTCTGGATACCAGGTCCCATACCTGTACTAGCACCCACCAAGGCTGCAGACACAAGCAGCGACATGAAAATAAATACAGGCATGGGACCTGCTATCCAGAATGCTCGGGAACTGGGGTTTTCCGTATAACGGATCTTTCCACAATTTGGATCTTCATACCTTAAATCCACTAGAAAATCATGTAAACGTTAAATAAACCCAATAGGCTGGTTTTGCTTCCAATACGGATTAATTATATCTTAGTTGTAAAGATGCACCGAATCCAGGATTCAGCTTTTTTCAGCAGGATTCGGATTCGACCGAATCCTTCTGTCCGGCCAAACCGAATCCTAATTTGCATATGCAAATTAGGGATGTGGAGGGAAATCACGTGACTTTTTGTCACAAAACAAGGGAGTAAAAAATATTTTCCCCTTCCCACCCCTAATTTGCGCATGCAAATTAGGATTCGGGTCAGTATTCGGCCTAATCTTTCACGAACGATTCAGGGGTTCGGCCGAATCCAAAATAGTGGATTCAGCGCATCCCTACTTAGTTGGGATCAAGTACAAGCTATTGTTTTATTATTACAGAGAAAAAGGAAATCATTTTCGAAAATTTGGATTATTTAGATAAAAGTGCAGTCTATGAGAGACGGACTTTTCGTAATTCAGATCTTTCTGGATAACAGGTTTCCAGATAAGGGATCCCATAGCTGTACATACATGCATAATTCCAAATGAAAAAGGGCTATACACAATGCAAGTATGCAGACACTAACAATTAAAGTTTCATGGCCTTTAAATGTGCATTATTGAGTGCTGTAGAGTACTCAAGTTAAAGTGTCTTTTAATGGACCAATAACACCATAAAGGAAATTAATTTTTTTTGGCATTCATGTTTGTATCTGTCCAACCAATAATTACAAATAAGCTAATGCAGGCAACAAATGTCTTGCTTTATATGGGCTTTAATTCTACAGTTCTATAGCGAGCCAGAGCCATGAATGACATTTGATATTTTCGTTTATATTACAGAGATAGAACTGAAACCATTGCTTATCTGTTATCTGCAATATAAACATGTGCCCTATTGCCCTACTTCAACTATGGCTGCCCCCATGGCTCCCCATTGTATTTAATGAACAAGAAACCTTTTCATTTTTTGGTGTTATATGGGGTTATGTAATATAAGGCACAGTATGCCCAGGAGCAGTAACCGATAGCAACCAATCAGCAGGTAGATTTTACTAGTCACCTGTTTAAATGCAAGCATCTTTTTGGTTGCTATGGGCTCTTGGGCAAACTTAGTGCCTTATATTACATACGGGGAATATTCTTTTAACCTTGCCTGGAGGAATACATTTCCCGATAGTCGTATGGCTTCCTAAAAATCAAAAGTCCAGCCCTGATCAATGACGTTAGCCGGCCTAATTATAGCAAGCGCTGAGTCACTGCAGTCACAGATCCTCATTGTGGTGAGTGCACTCAAAGAGCTTTAATGGAATTAAATCAGCAAGGCAGATGTGATCTAAAAATGAACAAACAGAAGTGAAATTTATCAAAGAGTTAAGTTGGAGTCAAATTCCGACACTCTCCGTGGGATTTTGCAAGGAGTATTTATCAAAGGGTGAACTTTCACTTTCACCTAGGGTTGCCACCCGGTAAAACACCTGCCAGGGCCGGTATTACAAATTTACCGACAATGTAGCTGCCGGTAATTTGTAATACCATTTACAAAATCCCCTGCCCGCCGATGAAAACTTACATTTTAGTTGGCTTCAGGTGGTGGCCCCGCCCCCTTTATGACACTCCTCCACATGGATCCGCCCCTGTTCAGCCGCCCCTCATCAGCTCCGCCCCTTTTTGTGTCACGCTCCGCCCCTTTCTTTCCCGCCCCCCACCATGGCCGGTAATTTTTTTTTAAAAAAAGGTGGCAAGCCTACTTTTACCCATTGATAATTACGCTTTTAAAAAAAAAACATAGAAATGAATGGAGAGTGGTGGAATTTCACGCTAGATGACTGTGAGATCTCTAACTTCACTCTTTGATAAATATGCCCCATAGACTGAGATGGTCCAATGCTCATTGCATGGAGCCCACACCTAAAATGCCCAATAGTGGTTTCTCCGAAATGGAAATCCTGTTGGACAATGACTCCCCACTGGTTTATGGAGGGAGAATGCAGATTCTATTGGGCTGGCAGTATCACGTTATTCAAAAGACATTGGGGTTCAAATATTAAAAGGGTTGTTCACCTTTAAATTAACTGTTAGTATGGTGTAGCGAGGGATATTTTGAGACAATTTGCAATCGGTTTCCATTTTCGATTATTTAAGGTTTTTGAGTTACTTAGCTTTTTATTCATCAGTCTCCAGTTTGTCATGTCAGCCATCTGGTTGCTAGGGTCCAAATTACCCTAGCAACCACACATTGATTTGAATATGAGACTGGAATATGAATAGGAGAGGCCTGGATAGAAGGATCAGTAATAAAAAGTAGCAATAACAATACATTTGTAGCCTTACAGAGCATTTGTTTTTTAGAAGGGGTCAGTGACGCCCATTTGAAAGCTGCAAAGAGTCAGAAGAAAAAGGCAAATAACTATAAAAAATAAATAATGAAGACCAATTGAAAAGAATTAGCCATTCTATGACATATTAAAAGTTACCTTAAAGGTGAACCATCCCTTTAAGTATGTTATAAAATGGTTAATTTTAAGCAACTTTTCAATTGGTCTTTGTTATTTATTTTGTATAGTTTTTGAATTATTTTTACGTTCTCCTTCTGACTCTTTCCAACATTCAAATGAGGCTCACTAACCCCACCTAAAAACAAATACTCTGCAAGGCTACAAATCTATTCTTATTGCTACTTTTTTACTCCTCTTTCTATTCAGGTCCCTCCTAATCATATTTCAGTCTCTTATTCAAATCAGTGCCTGGTTGCTAGGGGAATTGGATCCTTCTAGACGGTTTAAATTGCAAAATGGAGGACTGCTGAATAAAAAGCTAAATAACACAAAAAACATAAATAATACAAAATAAAAATTGCAAACTGTAGATGGCAAATTCTGTCCATAACAAAGCTAAAGAAGAGTGCCACCACTGATGGACAGACTTATTTAATCAGCATGGAAAGCCATCTGCAACCGGTTTTGAATAATAATAATAATAATGTATTTTTTTCTCTTTAAACGTAGCTCCTAGTTAGTAATGTGGTGAAGAACTGGTTTTGGCTTGGCACATACCTGACTCAGAAACTCCTCTTTAACTTTGGCAGGAGAAGCAATGAGTCATTTTTGTAGAGTAGTGACCTATAAAATTACTCCTGGCAGGAAAAGGACCAGGAAATGTCAATGATATTAGTAAGGTTTATTTATGAAACACAATCTTATTCAGCAATGAACCAAAATAAGAGGCCAGAAGTCCGAAATGCCAAAAACTCGAAAAATTTATTAAATCCTAAGGATGGAAAAAGTCAGAATCCAAAAATCCGTCATCTCAGATGGTCAATGGGAGAGGTCCCTATCCTATTTGTAAGTTTCTGTGGTCTACGCTGAAATTAGTCCCAAAATCCGACTATTTGGCGTTTCTTGAATATGTCTAATAAAATCGAGCGATTCGGGAAAAAATCTGAAAAAAAATTGTCCGATTCGGATTTTCGCTCAATTTTTTCGTGTTCATCCCTGATCCGATAAAATCGAGATTTTTTTAAAGGAGACATAGGATGAATGAAAAAACATTGATTTTGTAGGCAATTATAAATAATATATGGTGTTGCTTTTACATGGTGCTACAAATTATTATCTTTAAAAATAGTTTCAAATGAGGGGTGGGCCTGTCCCTGCCAGAATCACAGTAGGAGGGGGACAGCCAATCACAGCCCTGCAGTCACACAAGCACAGACAGGCTTCAGTTCCCTATCAGGTCCTGCTAGCTGCTGATTGGTTCCTGTCCTATACTGCAGTGAGCTTAGTTCACAGCCTGGGAATTCAGTAGAAAGTGGAAGGGAGGGATAATTAGGGTTTTTGGAGAAAATGTCAATAAATAAGCCTGAAACATTACTTTCTTTCTACATTCTTTTTTTTTTTTACACAAATTGTCTCCTTTAATAATAAAAAAGGTCCAGTTGTGGATTCTAATTTGGTAGGACTTTTTTATTTAAAAAGTCAGATAAATTCAGACTTTGATAAATAAAGCCTTGAAGCTAAGACTATGGGGGTCCTGCTGGAAAGAACCATCTACACTGGAATGGGTTTCTACTGCAAAAAGTTATCTGAAGAGACACTGAAAGCAAAATACAAGGGCAGGGCTGTTGGGAAATGTTACACACCCAGAGGAAAGAAAAGAAAGCCCTGCTAAAAACAGCTACATGGCCAGATATTAGAAAGGAAAAAGAGGAGGTCAACATAAAGAAGTTGGAAAAAAACGACATGTACAGAAGATACTGGAAGCAAGAGAATGGGGGGGGGGTCTTGCTGGAAAGAATTAATTGCCTGAACAGTGGAAAGTAGAGATGGATTCTGCTGAAAGGATCTACCCACCAAAAACAAAACCAGAGAAGGAGGTCAGGGCCCTGACACAGCCCAATATTATACACAATACTGCTTCAAGGCCATATTTTATTGCTTGGAACTCTGGGTAAGTATGGGGTATATAATATATATATAATCAAGTCCATAAAAAGGCATTATCCCAAGAAATGTGGCCTGCTGCATACAAGATATTAGGTTGAGCTTGGCCATCTAGCTTTAAGCCTGGCTTGAGTCTATGAACAGAAAATATGACGGTAACCTCAACTTTTCCCCCAATAGAAGCAGACGCCTTTGCGCTTCAAACTGCAGAGTGTGTATCAATGCACCAGTAATCACATGTTTTTACAAACAACATAAACAGTCCAGCTATTTCCAAAAATAACAGAGGTCTGACCAAGGATACCAGAAATTGTCAATCACAGACCTGTGCAAGGTAGCGGCTTTGCTGCGGGGGGTGTTTCCATTCACTGGACCAATGTATGGTGAGAAATCAAAAATCTCACAAGATTTGTATCGTCAAATAAATAACTGTTCTGTCCTGTGTTTTGATGTATAAGAATAATTAATCACGGAGGAACCCTGGTCTTTAGAATATTAAGACAATGTTAGAGACATTGGGGTAACAGTCAGCCTTGTACAATTCCAGGGGTACCCAGGGGACAAATAAGCACTCACCCCAAATTTCCCCCTAACTGACCTTCAGACTGGCCCCCCTTAGCTCATAACAAGGTTACAGATATATAGAAACATTGGGGTGTCACCCTGCTATAGTTACAGGGGTACCCAGGGCACAAATAAACACTCACCCCAAATCTCCCCCTAACTGGCCTTCAGACTGGGCCCCCTTAGCTCATAACAAGGTTACAGGTATATATAAACAGTGGGGTAACAGTCACCCTGCTATAGTTCCAGGGGTACCCAGGGCACAAATAAGCACTCACCCCAAATCTCCCCCTAACTGGCCTTCAGGCTGGGTCCCCTTAGCTCATAACAAGGTTACACATATATAGAAACATATACAAGGTTACAGATATATAGAAACATTGGGGTAACAGTCACCCTGCTATAGTTCCAGGGGTACCCAGGGTACAAATATGCACTCACCCCAAATCTCCCCTAACTGACCTTCAGACTGGGCCCCCTTAGCTCATAAAGTTACAGATATATAGAAACATTGGGGTGTCACCCTGCTATAGTTCCAGGGGTACCCAGGGTACAAATAAACACTCACCCCAAATCTCCCCCTAACTGACCTTCAGACTGGGCCCCCTTAGCTCATAACAAGGTTACAGATATATAGAAACATTGGGGTGTCACCCTGCTATAGTTCCAGGGGTACCCAGGGCACAAATAATCACTCACAACAAATCTCCCCCTAACTGACCTTCAGACTGGGCCCCCTTAGCTCATAACAAGGTTACAGATATATAGAAACATTGGGGTGTCACCCTGCTATAGTTCCAGGGGTACCCAGGGCACAAATAAACACTCACAACAAATCTCCCCCGTGTTTTTTAAATTTTTGAATTACTTCCCTTCTTCTTCCAGCTTTCAAATGGGGGGGGGGTCATTGACCCCATTTTAAAACAATTGCTCTGTAAATCTACACGTTTATCTTTATTGCTACTCTTTCTATTCAGGCCCTCTGCTATTCATATTCCAGTCTCTTATTTGAATTCATGGATGGTTGCTAGGCTCATTTTTACCCTAGCAACCCGACTGGCTGAAATTGTAAACCGGACAGCTGCTGAATAAAAAGCTAAATAACTCAAAAACCACAAATAATAAAAAATGAAAACCGAATGCAAATGGTTTCAGATTATCACTCCCCGCATCATACTAAAAGCTTTAAGCAGGCAAGAACATATGATTTCCAAATAAGTGGAATCAAATGCTTTTGTCTCTTTCTGGATAAAGAAAAAGCAGATCAGACATAGGCTGAACTTGATACTCCAGTGTCTTGGGTTTCAGCCTCAGTGAACATGAACGTATTCTTTTACACAGGCAGTGAAACATGCTTCTGTTTCCAATAACCTTCCAAAATAAAACAAAAAAAGTGCATTGGCCCCAAGCAGGTTCCTATTTTAAGCAAGGGTGCGTACAGAGCGCACCTTCCGAGTGTTTATCATAGACAACAACTATAAATCTTTTTCTCTTTTCTTACACTACCCTGATGAACTTCATTTATCTTATAAATAGTTACCGCATTGTAACTGAATACAAAGTATAGACCTACAGGAGACTAAATAAACTGACAATTGCTCTCCCAATATGAAACTGTCACCAACAGAACAAAGACTGTTGCACAAACATAGGGGGGATATTTATTAGAAAGTGAAAAGAGAGGACACAGAATACTCCCAAACTGTACAGACGTCAATAAAAAGATACATTTTTGGGCCTGGGTAATTAAGAGTCAATGATCATTTAGTGGAAACTTTGAAATGTCTGCCTGAAAAAAGCAGGAGATGTGTATATTATAATTCCTGGGTATTTATGATCCATGTAAATATAGTGACATGAAAAGCAGAAGATAAATAATTATATTAAATCTACATTTAGTTCTGTTGTTTTTGAAAAGTCTCAGAGACGCTGGTCCAGTGTGCAGCCCCTCGTGGCGACCATTAGTCCTTTCTCTGCCTCTCATCTATATCATTCCAATATTCTTTCATTAGAAGCCCTCCAGCAAGTCTGTTTATTAACCAACCCACCAGCCCTGACTGACTTCAGCCACTTCCCAGACAAGTCCTTCCTCACATTCTCCCCTTCTAATCTCTCTTCCAGTACCAGTATGTCCCTGTACATTACCACTTCATGTTGGTCCATCTCCCAGTCTTGTAAAACTACCTGCTCCCCCTCATGTCACCCACTAACCCTGTCCAGTCTCCCTCCCACACGGACTAAATCTCTCCTCTATGTCTCCCCATTCACATTGCCCAGTCTACTGGTTCTCAGGCCAGAATTCATTTCTCTGGGTATGAACTCGGCTTCATTAGTAATAAACTGCCCATTCTCAACATCTAAACTGACAGTCACTGTGCCCTACACCTTCTTAACCCCAACAGCCCAATAAATAGGGATGCACCGGATCCAGGATTCGGTTCGGGATTCGGCCTTTTTCAGCAGGATTCGGCCGAATCAGAATGGAGGGAAATCGCGTGACTTTTTGTCAGAAAACAAGTAACTAAAAATGTTTTCCCCTTCCCACCCCTAATTTGCATATGCAAATTAGGGTTTGGATTCGGTTCGGTATTCGGCCGAATCTTTCACGAAGGATTTGGGGGTTCGGCCGAATCCAAAATAGTGTATTCAGTGCATCCCTACCAATAAGTTTGCTCCCCTCTGCCCCCCAAACCCACATAGGCTACCCCTCTCTGTCCAGTCAGTGAGGCCTCCCTTACACCCCAAGCAAACTGACACTTTTTACCCCAGCCCAAAATATGTGCCCTCTGTAGCACCACAGCCCTCCTGCACTCCAGCCCTCCTGCCTCTGTAGCACCACAGCCCTCCTGCCTCTGTAGCACCACAGCCCTCCAGCCCCAAATATGTGCCCTCTGTAGCACTCCAGCCCTCCTGCCTCTGTACCACAGCAGCCCTCCTGCACCACAACAGTCACCACAACAGTCACCAGTCCAGTCACAGAGCCCTATTCCCAGCCAGTCAAGCTGTTCCCACTGCCCTACAAGCCCAGTTCCTGGTCAGACTTCCTTCCCCTACTGCCCCAGGCAGCCCCGACTCCAGCCCAGACTTGTCAATGAATGTCCGCCCCCATATCCGCACTCACCCGCTCTGCTGCTCAGTGACCCGTCCTGGCGGCTACACCACAGCGCGCTCTCCCCTCTCTGCAGGATGTAGTGGTCCTTAGCCTGGAACAGCTCCATAGCCGAACACACAGAGACGCCGACGAGACCAGATATCGCTTCAGAGGCACATCCCGGAGGTGATCGTTCTGAGACTCAACCACCCATCCTCCGGGGAGGAAGCATAAACCTCACCTACACTCACCTCCCGCTCTGGGCGGTATCTACCGACCGTACTGTCAGGATTCAGTCACGCCCCTAACGGCGTTACATGGTACATTCCGCGACTGGGCGGATCACAGCGCTGCTACGCGAAACCCCCGTGGCCACGCCCCCAACTCATTCACTCATTGGTTGTCTGTGGGGTGACTGGGCGCGATCCCGCTTCCTGCGCGTTCTAGTAATGTGTAATAAGCTGCTGCTGAGGTGCAGGAGATGAGCCGTGAGGTGAATGTGTGGCGTCTGTAGTACAGGCAGCCGGGTGTTACTGTTTGTTACTATTACTTGAGCTTTATACTTACTACTGCCACCGTGACCAGGTCTCTGAATAGCAAAGCTTTCTGTTGTCTGACTCTGTAGTTTAAGGTTGTCTAATTTCTAAACCAGCCCAAAACTAGCCAAGAGGCACTTCTAAAGTAACCAAAAATAGCACAATATGTGCAGCGAAAAAAAACTCTAAGGGGCCGATTCACTAACTTCGAGTGAAGGATTCAAAGTAAAAAAACTTCGAATTTCGAAGTGTTTTTTGGGCTACTTCGACCATCGAATGGGCTAACTACGACCTTCGACTACGACTTCGAATCAAACTATTCTAACTAAAAATCGTTCGACCATTCGATAGTCGAAGTTTCGACCCCCTAGTTCGCCATCTAAAAGCTACCGAACTCAATGTTAGTCTATGGGGAAGGTCCCCATAGGCTTAGCTAACTTTTTTTGATCGAAGGATAATCCTTCGATCATTGGATTAAAATCGTTCGATTCGAAGGAATAATCCTTCGATCGTACGATCGCACTATTTGCGCTAAAATCCTTCGACTTCGATATTCGAAGTCGAAGGATTTTAATTCCCAGTCGAATATCGAGGGTTAATTAACCCTCGATATTCGACCCTTTGTGAATCGGCCCCTAAGGGTCAGGCCTAGAGTTGCCACCCGGCCAGTATTTTACCAGACTAGCCAGTAAAACACCTGCCAAGGCTGGGGCCGGTATTACACATTTACCGGCAATGCAATTGCCGGTAATTTGTAATACCCTTTAAAAAAGCCCCTGGCCTGCCCCCAATTCGCAAAGAATTTACCTTTTTCCAGCGCCGTGGACGTCTCTGCTAGGTTGCTCCGCCACTTTTGTGGCACACCATTTAGCTCCGCCCCTTTTTGCGGTTCAGCCCGCCCCCTTTTGGTGGCAACCCTAGTCAGGCCACACAGGGCGTTTTGGGGAGATTTGGTCGCCTGGCGACTAATCGCTTCGTTTTTGCGGCAACCAATCTCCCCAAAAGCCTTCCCTGACTCTGCACCGGCTAAAATGAAAAAAACGCGGTGCTAATCACACGCGGCGATTTGTATTCCGAAGTCGCCCGAAGTTTAAATTTTAGCCGGCGCAGAGACAAGGAAGGCGTTTGGGGAGATTGGTCACTGCAAAAACGAAGCGATTAGTCGCCAGGCGACCAAAACACCCAGTGGGGACTTACCCTAAAAAATAAATACATTTATTTTCACTGATTTGCACATTTCTCCATGAAGCAAAATGGGACAGATTGGCCCATCACCAGGGGACGTAACTACAGAGGTATAGGGGTCCCTGATACAGATACAATTTCAATAAATATTGGTAAAACTGCTCAACCTCTAGACATTTTGGTGGCCAGCAGATTTTTGCCCTAAAATTGTCTGAAATTGAGGAAAGTCACCGGAAAATGCGAGAATGCTTAAGAGCGACGGGAGACTGGGGTACAGAGACCTAAATCTGGTAACTCCCGACTTCTAAAGTCAGTCCCATTGCATGCTGGGAATTGTAGTCTTACTTGGCAGTCGGCAAACTGTTAAACAAAAACTACATTAGTAGCCCAAATCTGTACCTTGTTTATACTTTAAAACCTGCCTGAGCTTTAATTAGTAGCCCAATTTGGCTGTAAAACCTGGCAACCCTGATGTAGCTATAGTTACCTGTCATGGATTCCCAATTTACAGGCCATCATGTACAGGTAGAGATATTCTGTCACTTATTACTAATAATAAATTATATATTTTGTTTATTGTAGATCTCCAGGAAGAATCTAAATAGAATAGCAATAAAAGGTCAGGGACAGACAATAAAATACATAAAGGCAACAATGGCTGAGCTGAGGCATCATGGGAATTCCTGCTGAGGGAAGGGGGCGGGGTTATGAATTTATTACTGTGAGTTAATTATAAATACTGTGGAGTAGGAAAAGGGATTTGCCATTAGGAATGATGTGTTCAAGAACAGTGACTAATGCAGGGAGTTTCTGTGGTCACAAAGAAATATTTATAGGCATTTATATAACTGTCATTTGCTAAATATTTTTTTCTTTTGTTTTGCTGCCCCATATAGATTTCATTTATGTTCTAGATTTCGCACTAGCTGATTCTGATCGACGTTTTTGTTTTTCCAACCAAATTCTTAGAGGGATCCCTAGTTAAAAACTTTAAAAATCCTTAGTGCTTTATTTTTTTCAAACTGTATTTCCAGAAATATGGATTGAGGAGGGAGGCCTAGGCTTTTGTTTAGCAGTTAAAGTGGACCTGTCACCCAGACATAAAAAGCTGTATATTAAAAGTCCTTTTAAAATTAAACATGAAATTCAAATTCTTTTTTTCATTAGAGCATTCATAGCTGTTGTAAGCTCATTTAAAAATTTCAGCTGTCAATCAAATATTGGCTGTAACTCCTCTATGCCTTAGGCAATTACTTTCACTTTCCATGTAGCATTTACTGAATGTCACTGCTCTCCCCACATTCCCCCGTTCTCTTAACCGTTTAATTGTTTAGCCAGGACATGGGGATGGACATCAGGTCCCCCATTCTGGTGCACAAACAAGACTTTGAGATGATGCAAGACTTGTCTTAATAACAGTGTCCACAAAATGGCTCCTGCCTTCTTGCTATAAGTATGAATTCCCAGACCTAATGAATCAAATAATTTATATAATGTAATTAAAGTGTATTTTACTTGAGTAACGTGATAAAATAGGATTTGGAATAATTTTTTCAGCTGACAGGTCCCCTTTAAAGGGGTTCACCTTTAAAGGAGAACTAAAGTAAAGAAGTAGCTAGAAATGTTGTACATGATGTGCAGTAAAGATCTGTGTCTCCAAAGATGCCCCAGTAGCTCCCCATCTTCTTTTCTGCTGATTCACTGCACATGCTCTGTGCTGCTGTCACTTACTGAGCTTAGGGAGCCACTCACAATATACAGTACACATAGAATAGAAATGTCACAATATAAGGCTGATTAGTAATTAATACACATAATTACTACATGGCAGCACAGAAACCAGTGCAATTAGCATCAGAATTGAATAATCAGCAAACCTGTAGCATCAGCTTATATTACAGCCAGGGAAGCTCATTTTCTGCTGGATAATTAGTGACGAGCCCTAAGCTTAGCTTCTCAACAGCCAATCAGAGCCCACTGAGCATGTGAGTGTCACAGACACTTTCCAAGATGGTGACCCCCTGTGACAAGTTTGAAGTCCTGGATCATTGCTGCTATTGACAAGCTCAAACTGTAACCATTCTATATAATCACACTTGGGCTTCCCCACTGAAGCTGCTGCTGTACAGAGCTCGCAGATGTGGTGGTTCACCTTCAATTTACTGTTATTATGTTATAGAATGGCCAATTCTAAACAATTTTTCGGTCTTCGTTATTTATATTTTTATGTTTTTTTTAATTATTTGCCTTCTTATTCTGACTCTTTCCATCTTTCAAATGGGAGTCACTGACCCAGAAAACAAATTCTTTGTAAGGCTACAAATGTATTGTTATTGCTACTTTATATTACTCATCTTTCTATTCAGGCCTCTCCTATTCATAATCTAGTCTCTTATTTAAATCAATGCATGGTTGCTAGGGTAAATTAGACCATAGCAACCAGATTGCTGATATTACAAACTGAATAACTCAGAAACCACAAATAATAAAAAATAAAAACCAAATGCATATTTTATCAGAATATCAATCTCTACATCATACTAATAGTTAACCCAAAGGTGAACAACCCCTTTAAGGCATGACCCCCACCAACATACTATTTAACAAGTGCTAACCATAAACATAAAATTAATTCTAATCATTGTGTCCAAGACCATCATTGTATATCACACATTCTAACAATTCTAATTCCTGTTGTATCATTTCTGCATTCAACTCATGGTTCTTCCCAACTCTCCCTGTCCTGTTTGGCACTAAGCTGCAATAAAACGAATGCTGTAAAATATTTATAGTACTTAAAATAATTATTTAGTCAGACTAATTGTAATTTGTAGTTTTTCATTTATTAAAAGCTTCAGTCATAACATTAAACGTTATTATCCCTCTGTAACAAATTTATCTGTTCACAGAGATAAATCTAACCCACCTTCCCACGTGGCCAATTCTGTGCCAGATCCTCCAATAATTAGTAAGCAGAGCCGTCATATTTCATCTGGTGGGACTAGCAGGACTGGTTAGGCAGAGGATTTGGAGATTAGCACAAAGTCTTGCACAATAAATGCAGGTTTAGGATTTCAGCCATGTATTAATGAACTATTACATATATATATATATATATATATATATATATATATATATATATATATATATATATATATATATATCATACTTCATGCAGAATCCGCACTCTCAGTACTTCTAAAATAATAATTTATTAACAGAACTTAAATCTGACGTTTGGGCCCTATCCAAGGCCTTTCTCATATATATATATATATATATATATATATATATATAGCACCAACATAGACCACCACAGTGGCGGAACTACCGGGGGAGCAGGGGTGCGAGCAGGCCAGGGCCTGCACCCCCTCAGGGCCCCCGGCACTCCGTTCGCCTATGTAAAAGACCAGCAAATGCGGCCGTACGGAGGGGGGCGGGGCCCGGCTGCGCGTCACGCACCAGGGCCCGTCCCCCTCTAGAATCGCCACTGGACCACCATCACTTTATAGAGAATATAACATCAATCACAGGAGGTTGCTAATTAACATCCGCATCACCATTAGTGAAAGAGTGTAATGAACAAATAATTGATTAAGAGACTTAATAGGAGAGAATATAAATAGGAGAGGCCTGAATAGAAAGATGAGGAATAAAAAGTAGCAATAACAATACATTTGTAGCCTTACAGAGCATTTGATGTTAGATGGGGTCAGTGACCCCCATTTGAAAGCTGGAAAGCATCAGGAGAAGAAGACAAACAATTCAAAAACTTTAAACAAAAAATAAATTGATAAAGACCAATTGAAAAGTAGCTTAGAATGAGTCATTCTATAATATACTAAAGGGTAATTTATAGGTGAACCACCCCTTTAAAAGGACACTGACCCCCTGTAACTTCATCTGTGCCCTGTGCCCCCACCCTCTGAGGAATTGCCTAATTCCCAAACCCACATTGGCTCGCTGAATCCAGCTGAATTCATCCGACAGTCGCGTCCCTTTGAATCAACGCTGAGACACCATGCAACAATGCATTTACTTACCTTATTTTTGTCGCTGCGCGTCAGATCGCGCAGATCGTGTCCATGTAGTCCTACCCTAAACCATCCAGTTGCTAGGGTTGAAATTACCCTAACAACTATTGATTTAAATAAAAAGACTGGAATAAGAGAGGCCTGAATAGAAAGATGCAGTGAGTCATGTGACAGAAATGACATCACTAAGCTCCGATTATAACAGATTACTATGCACCATTTATAAGGATATAATTTACAGAATATTCATGGCTCTTGTATATTATATAGTGAATAAAGTACCCCCTCTTGTAAAATATAAGGATATTATAAGTTACCGAGGAGTTTCATGACCATATTTATATATAGTTCATGGAACTCCAAGGTAACTTCTAATATCCTCATATTTTGCAACAGGGGGTACTTTATTTATTATAATACACAAATTTCAGTGAGTAGTGTGACTGAAATGACATCAGAACTCACCGTTTATAACTGATGACATCAGAACTCACCATTTATAAGGATATAATTTACAAGATATTCATGGCTTTTGTGTATTATATATATACAGTATATGAGACTGGGAACTGTACATTGGAGGGGAGGAATGAAACACTGCCACTAATACAACCTTTGATCTTCCCATCCTGGGGCTCCTTCTTTAATGGAACCCCACCCTAATGAAACCCCACCCTACTTAAATCCTGGGGGGAGGCACATCATGTGTCGGGTAGATGAGCATTTGTCTTGGAACAAATTGTGAACCAGCTTTGTCCTTGTACTGGTCCTGTCTCATCAAATCAAGCTTAGTGTGATACTGGGGATGTTTCTCTTCCTTGCAGCATCATTATAGTCTGAGATTTGTATTGGGGTCACTCTCTGGAATCTACGTGCCCTTGGTTTGTGCTGTGACAAGTGCAGGGCTGGCAATAAGTGATACAGATCTGCCCTCTTGTGGCATGTGTTACATACTGTATGGTTATCAGCTCAAGACTAGAAATATTGGTAATACAGAAAATTCTCGAAAATCAAAAGCACAGTGCAAACTATTTTATAAATACACAAACACGTTTGTTCATAGCCTGTACAGAGAGAATATAGCAGCATAGGTATTCCCCTGTACTAAGCACAATTCAGCAGGAACTGTCCTATAGGTTTGCTCATAGTCTGTAAAGAGAGATCCCGTAAAACTATGGCAGCATAGGTATTCCCTGTACTAAGCACAATTCAGCAGGAACAGCCCCATAGGTTTGCTCATAGTCTGTACAGAGAGATCCCATAAAACATATGGCAGCATAGGTATTCCCTGTACTAAGCACAATTCAGCAGGAACAGACCCTAAGTTTGCTCATAGTCTGTACAGAGAGATCCTATAAAACTATGGCAGCATAGGTATTCCCCTGTACTAAGCACAATTCAGCAGGAACAGTCCCCTAAGTTTGCTCATAGTCTGTACAGAGAGATCCCATAAAACTATGGCAGCATAGGTATTCCCCTGTACTAAGCACAATTCAGCAGGAACAGCCCCTAAGTTTGCTCATAGTCTGTACAGATAGATCCCATAAAACTATGACAGCATAGGTATTCCCATGTACTAAGCACAATTCAGCAGGAACAGCCCCATAAATTTGCTCATAGTCTGTACAGAGAGATCCCATAGAACAATGGCAGCATAGGTATTCCCTGTACTAAGCACAATTCAGCAGGAACAGCCCCTAGGTTTGCTCATAGTCTGTACAGAGAGATCCCATAAAACTATGGCAGCATAGGTATTCCCCTGTACTAAGCACAATTCAGCAGGAACAGTCCCTTAAATTTGCTCATAGTCTGTACAGAAAGATCCCATAAAACTATGGCAGCATAGGTATTCCCTGTACTAAGCACAATTCAGCAGGAACAGCCCCTAAATTTGCTCATAGTCTGTACAGAGAGATCCCATAAAACTATGGCAGCATAGGTATTCCCTGTACTAAGCACAATTCAGCAGGAACAGTGCCTAAGTTTGCTCATAGTCTGTACAGAGAGATCCCATAAAACTATGCAGCATAGGTATTCCCTGTACTAAGCACAATTCAGCAGGAACAGCCCCAAGTTTGCTCATAGAGGAAAATTGCATTGGACATAGAGGTGCTGAACCGTCAGTTAGGGTTGTTGACACAGATTTTTTATCATCGCGTCTATGGCCAGTTTAAAGTGGATCACACTATTCCCCAGTTTTAATTTATTACTTTAGTCAATATTGGTCTTTGATTTACAAATAATTTATATTTTTATGTATCCCTTTAAGACTTCAAAGCATTTAAAGCATGAGGTGTGTGAGTGTGAGACGCAGGCTTTTCCAAATCCGCAGCCTGAGATTCTGGGAAACAGAAGGTGCCTTCTCAGTGAGGAAAGGATCATTGGGGCTGTGCAAAGGCCAAGGCTCCATCAACTTGATCAGCACATTGATCTTCTCTTTTCTTCTCTTTGTTCTCCCCTAAAATCAATATATCCCTTGCTTGCCTGCTGCTCTTTATATCCTGACTGAGCAGATATCAAGCCCCCCACCCATCCAAGCTACAAAAAGCATTGCTTAGGTTTAGGGATGCACCAAATCCTGGAGCATTATGTCCCAGTGGCTGCACAGATCCTATCTGATCCCCATTGTAAGCAGCAGTCCTGTCCTGCTTTATGGCAGCTGAGATTCTAGCTATCTGTATAACAGAGCATTCTGTCCCAGTGGCTGCACAGATCCTATCTGATCCCCATTGTAAGCAGCAGTCCTGTCCTGCTTTATGGCAGCTGAGATTCTAGCTATCTGTGTAACAGAACATTCACTCGTGTCTGGGGCATGGCACGAGTGCTAACATTTCCTAAGTGCTAATATTTCACAAGTGCTTAGAAATGGCCATCATACCTAACAAATCCACTATCACCCCCTCTCCCCAGGCCTGGTGCCTTGGGGTTATCCTAGATTCTGCCCTGTCATTCACTCCTCATATCCAGTCACTTATTAAATCATGTCACTTCCACCTAAGGAACATATCCAAAATACGATCATTTATCACCCAAGATGCTGCCAAAATTCTTATTCACTCTCTTGTCATATCACGTCTAGACTATTGTAACTCTCTTTTGATTGGCCTTTCCCTCCAGAGACTGTCACTTCTCCAGTCCATAATGAACACTGCTGCGAGGCTCATACACCTCAGCAACCGCTCCTCCTCTGCCTCGCCATTCTGTCAATCCCTGCACTGGCTTCCGTTACCTTTCAGAACCAAATTCAAATGAATGACCCTGACATTCAAAACACTTCATAACTCTGCCCCACACTACATCTCTGAATTGATCTCTATAAACTCACCCAACCGCTTACTACACTCCTCTACTGACCTGCTACTCAACTCTTCTCTCATTACCTCCTCACATGCTCACATTCAAGACTTTGCAAGGGCTGCACCCCTCCTCTGGAACTCTCTCCCACGGTCTGTCCGACTTTCTCCCAACCTTTCTGCTTTCAAGAAATCTCTTAAAACGCACTTCTTTCGAGAAGCCTCCCCTCCCTCTGCTTAACTGCCAAACGCAACACCACATACAATACCACATTTCTCACCCACTTAATTCGATCTTGCCCACTCCCACACCTTGTGTATTACTCCCTTCCCTTTAAAGTGTAAGCTCTTTCTGCGTAGGACCTTCCTCACCTTTTGTACCGGTATTGATTGTGATGTATGTAACTCCATATGTTCTATGTATATAATTCATGTGATTTAGTTGTATAATCACATTTACTTTACAGTGCTACGCAATATGTTGGTGCTATATAAATACATGTTAATAACAATAATAATAATAAATTCTGTCCCAGTGGCTGCACAGATCCTATCTGAGTAGCAAATAAAAATATGGGCATAAATAAGGTTCTGTTTCCAGAATGAGCTTTGCCCATATCTATTACTGCCAATATCTATGAGTGGCAGTTATCCCTGTGAATAAATAATGCACTTTCACTTTAATGTTGTATTATACATGCGGCTGCACCCAAAAATCCTCTTTGCCAGTAAAAAGGTTGAGTGTTTGGGAAATGCTTGTGCTGCAGGGACTATGCCACCCCCATCCCAGCCTCACATTTAGGCTCTGGCAGGGCACTAAAAATAGAAGTGAATATTCACCATTATCCTGTTACATTGGTGTCTCATGTTACAGACAGGGACAAAACATTCCCAGCATCCCAAGGGCACCCAGGAATAATGCTGCAACCCTGATTCCACCAGCAATAGGATAGACAGTAATGGTATAAATGCTTACTGCCATTGGTGTAGCTAGACGATATTGGGCTCCCACCATAAAATCATTTTAGGGCCCCTACATTTAAGGGAAAAGACATTTTTCTTGAAACTGCCCCAGAGCAGTTCCAGGGTCTGCTTTCTCTATATTTATGCCCCCGACTTGCCCTGCTGGCACCATGTTGTAGAGTTGGGCACTCACTGCAAGATCTGCACTGGTCAATATTGGGTTGATCCCATTGTGGGGTATAGTGTGGTCTTCCCTGAACCTGCTTTAAATAACCTAGGCGATAGAATTTCTGCTTAAAAAAACAGTTCACCCTCATAATTTAGTAGCAATTTAATTTTACTTTTCCTTTAAAGGGATACTGTCATGGGAAAAAAATGTTTTTTTCTCAGAATGCATTAGGTAATAGTGCTGCTCCAGCAGAATTCTGCACTGAAATCCGTTTCTCAAAAGAGCAAACAGATTGATTTATATTTCATTTTGAAATCTGACATGGGGCTAGACATATTGTCAGTTTCCCAGCTGCCCCAAGTCATGTGACTTGTGCTCTGATGGTTCAGACTGTTGATACAATGTAAGACAAGGCTTGTTAACAGAACTGGCTTTGCTGGGGAACTAAGACTTTTGCAACATTGTTAGAGAGTAACAACTAGGAGTTAAAAGACCAGTAACAAAAAAAAAAACCAAGACACATTTAACTTTAAATTCGCAAAGTCTTTATTAAGAAATAACTTACTGATTCCCCGCTTGCGCTCCTCTTCAGTAACTGCGACAGGGCAACGATCCATCATGGGGTGCTCAATTTCTCCTCCCTGGCTATCTCCTATAGAAGGCAGGGAGGAGAAATTGAGTGGCGCACGATGGATCATTATCAGTATTATGTTACTGGTCCTTTAAACAAATGCCGCTTTCCATAGCCATTGCTTTATAAATAACTTTAAAAGCACTGACGTTTTTTTTAACAAATGTACATTGGAAAGTTGCTTAGAATTATGTTTTCTTTTAGTAGGCAAATTTTTATTTTGGGGTTGACTTTCCCTTTAAAGTGCATTTTGTTAGAGACTGATGAGCAGACGATTCCTGGCAGGATGCAGCCTGTGCCGGTGTCTGTTCACGTAATTTACTGATAGGATCAGGCAGCAGCCGTTTATGTAAATGTTTGTCAGGTCTTCGGAATGCGTCTAAGAGCTGCTATGTGGGAAATGCTTTGTCACCCATAAAGTCTCTATTACTTTTGCTCATAATATATTGGATAATGTTCCCCTACTTTAATTTATAAAGATATTATAAGTCACGAGGGGTTACGTGACCATATAAATGCTTTTATACAGGTCATATAACTCCGAGGTGACTTCTGATATCTTTATAAATTTCTAGTAGGGGTTCATTATGCATTATAATCTCCATTTTGTGGGGGGGTCAGAGTCGAAATTCTGGTCGCGGGCGTCCAATTTGGGTGTGCCAGCGTCAAATTCGGATGTGCAGCGTCAAATTCAGACACACTGCGTCAAATTCGACCACCTGGGGCCCCTGTTATAAACGGCGCGTTCTGACATCAGAACGCGCCGGTTATAAGGATAGAATTTACAGTCTGGTCCCATAGGGAAATGAACAGACTGTAGATTATATTTATATATATATATATATATATATATATATATATATATATATATATATATATATATATATATATATACACACACACATATAGTGAATAAAGTACCCCCTATTGTAAACTATAGGGATACTATAAGTTTAGGAGTTCATGGCCATATAAAAACACAAGGCTGATACAAGTTTCAGTGAGTCATGTGACATAAATTGCATCACTAAGCTCCAGTTTTAACTGATGACATCACTAAGCACCAATTACATACCCCCTCTTGTAAAATATAAGGATATTATAGGTTACTGTGGAGTTTCAAGACCATATAAAAGTATGAGGCCGAGGGCTTTTATACAGGTCATGGAACTCCGAGGTAACTTCTAATATCCTCATATTTTGCAACTGGGGGGACTTTATTTATTATAATACACAAGTTTCAGTGAGTCATGTGCCAGAAATGACATCAGAACTCACCGTTTATAACTGATGACATCAGAACTCACTGTTTATAAGAATATACAAGATATTCATGGCTTTTGTGTATTATAAGGATATAATCTACACAATTTGCATTGCTCTTATACACTATAAAGATTGGAGACCTTTTCTTTTAGAGATATACAGTAGTTCTGTAGTAGTTGAGGCTGAGAAAAAGACACGGTTATCCATTTCACTGGAAGCAGTATAATCACATGTATATAAAGGCTTTTGGGCTGTGTGAATTTGCCTAAGGCTCAGCATTGTCTTTCTTGTATAATTCTTCAATACCTTTCCCTATGCCTTTAACTTCCCCTTGCACCTGCAGCTAACAGCATCAGACTGGCTACCAGCACACTACTTACATCACTCATATGGACGCACATGCATTTGGAAACAAGTTTCAAAGGGTTTCCATTACAATGTGCTTCCCTAGCCCACGGCTGATGGAAATGCCAGGGACCCCTTAAATACCCATATATTATGTATATATAAATAGAATCCGTTCTGGTGACCTTGGGTGGGACACACAGACGGGGATATAACTGCTTCTGATAAACAGAGAGCTGCCGGCTCCTTGCTGAGCCCTGGGATTTAGCTGCATAATTACACCCTATTAATTACACCCTATTAATTACGCCCTATTAATTACACCCTATTAATGTTAATGGCTTTTGCAGGGCCTACTTTAAAGATCAAATGTTGTTAACCCAAAACTCCCAGAACCCTTTCGCTGTAATACAGCAACATTCCTGGTTAAAAGCCAACTGAAGAATGGCAAACAGAATACTATAAAAAGTGCCAGCGACTGACAGTTGTACTGCCCATCAGCCCTAGGCGTACAACTCCCAGAATCCTTGGCTGGCACTAACTATCCACCAATGGTTTTTTTTTTTACATTTTCTATGGGGGCTCTGGCCACCAATGTTTTTTTTAATTTTTCTATGGGTCCCCTGACCACCATTTTTATTTTTAACTTTTAAGGGGGACTGGCCACCAATGGGTTTTTTAACTTTTGGCGGGTGCGGCTGGCCACCAGTGAAGGTTTTTTAATTTTTAGGCAGGCCCCTGACCTCCAATTAATTTTTTTTTATTTGTAGGGGGTCCCTGGCCACCAATGGGTTTTTAGAGCCCATGTTTGTGTGGCTTTTTGGTGGGTGGGGTCTCTAGGGTGAGGCCTGTGGTGGTGGGCGGGGCCCAGAAATATTTGTCATACTGAGTCCCGTGATTTCTGATGGGGGCCCTGACCTTAGTGCTCAGGGCTAACTAACAAAAGTGCAAATCTGAGACACAAATTGCCATCAACAATAAATACATTTTATTTCCCCCGGATGAAAAAGCAACAGTTTGAAACAGTGGTTCAGTTTTGTTTTATTTTCAATTAAACTGTTAAGGTGGTACTCACACATAATAAATATTCTTATAATCACACTTTACAAGGTAACATTAAAGTGCCCAGCCCGTGATTACTAATAACGCTTCAACCGCACAGACTGTACCCACCAATGGAAATTCCCAATCTGGTACTGACAGAACAGAATAACATGAATTCATAGGGCTGATTTACAGACATGCTCATTGTAATTGCTAATAGTAACCAATCGGGTCTTTTCTTTCATTTTCCAGCTCGCAGTGGGCTTTTCGAAAATTCATTTCTAATTGGTTGCTATGGGTAACTGCAACTACGTTCTTAAATCAAACCTTCTTGAGTATTGCAATTGGATTTGAGTCTGTAAGGAGGTTATATTTATAGGGAGACATGGGTACAGCAAATATGCCTCTCTAGTACTGCTCTTAAAGGGGTTGATCCCCTTTAAATTAATTTTTAGTATGATGTAGAGAGTAATATTCTGAGACAATTTGTAATTGGTTTTCATTTTTTATTATTTGTGGTTTTTGAGTTATTCGGCTTTTTGTTCAGCAGCTCTCCAGTTTGCTATTTCAGCTATATGGGTGCTAGGGTCCTAATTCCCCTAACAACCATGCATTGATTTGAATAAGAGACTGGAATATAAACAGGAGAGGCCTGAATAGAAAGAGGAGTAATAAAAAGTAGTAGTTACGATAAAAGTAGCTTAGAATTAGCCATTCATTCTATAACATACTAAAAGGTAACTTAAAGAACAAGGAAAGCCAAACTAAAGAAGTAGGTAGAAATGTTGTACATGATGTTTTGTGCTTCTGTACCAGCCCAAGGCAACCACAGCCCTTTAGCAGTAAAGATCTGTGTCTCCAAAGATGCCCCAGTAGCTCCCCATCTTCTTTTCTGCTGATTCACTGCACATGCTCTGTGCTGCTGTCACTTACTGAGCTTAGGGAGCCACTCACAATATACAGTACACATAGAATAGAAATGTCACAATATAAGGCTGATTAGTAATTAATACAGATAATTACTACATGGCAGCACAGAAACCAGTGCAATTAGCATCAGAATTGAATAATCAGCAAACCTGTAGCATCAGCTTATATTACAGCCAGGGAAGCTCATTTTCTGCTGGATAATTAGTGACGAGCCCTAAGCTTAGCTTCTCAACAGCCAATCAGAGCCCACTGAGCATGTGAGTGTCACAGACACTTTCCAAGATGGTGACCCCCTGTGACAAGTTTGAAGTCCTGGATCATTGCTGCTATTGACAAGCTCAAACTTTAAGCTGCTGCAATAAGTTCACTGTATAAAACATGGCATTTTTATCCACATTAATTTTTAGGGTTTAGTTCTCCGGGCGTACGGAGGGGGCGGGAGGCCCGGCTGCACGTCCCGTGCCAGGGCCCGCCCCCCTCTTGTTACGTTGCTGGTTACACTTTAAAAATAACGTTCTTTCAAAAATTCTTACATTTTATTCAAAATAAAATATACCTTAAAAGTAAGGTTTACACCCCAATGGCCAGAGCAGCAGAGTGGGGGATGCCAATCTTGCTTATACTTTACTAAATATCTCATGGTAACTAAATAGCACAGAAATGCCAAATATATATATATATATATATATATATATATTTTTTTTTCTTTTATAAGAAGCTTGTGTTCAAGCACAACAGTCCCTTTAATTATACATCACAATTTAAAAATACAGCAGTCTTTTTTTTTTTTGCCCTTTAGCTCCCTAGTTCCCACATGCAATATTAGCCATGATTCAGAATTGTAGTGAAAGCTCTGTCCTAGCAGTAGTGAAAGATCTTAAAGGAGAACTAAAGCTTAACAAAAAATTAAGCTACAAATTATGTTTTGAGCTACTTTACTAGGCCCACGGTCACCATATCCCTTTGAGATCTGTTTTACCAAAGATGCCTCAGTAGCTCCCCATCTAGTTTTCTGCTGATCCCCATGCTCTGGGCTGCTATTACTTACCTGAGCTTAGGGACTGGCTCACAATATATATTATATATAGAACATAAAAGTCACAGTACAAGGCTAATTAGAAATTAGTAATTTAATGTAAAGTTGACATTACATCATTGCAGTCTGCATCTGAATTTAATAATCAGCTTCTATGATGTATGAATCTCATAAGCCTCTGGATGATTTCCCCATCACCCCTAACTTTAGTTGTTTTGTTTTTTTCAACAGCAATCAGGAGCCTAATGAGCATGTGCAGTGCCACTGACACACAAAAGATGCCAAACAAGATCCAAGATGGGGGAGCTGCTGGGGGCAACTGGATCATTACTGTTATAGGCCGTGGCACCTCTGGGCTGGTACAGTAAGAACAGTATATAAATAATACAGCATTTCTACAGTGTTTTTAGGCTTTATTTCTTCTTCAAAATGCCATTCATTAAATAACGTTTCAGATGATAAAATAATAAATCTGTTATAAAACTCTATTCTTGAAATAACATGAGTAATAAACTGCACTAACAGCGGGTGAAATCCAACAAACACAAATATGTCTCTATTATCCTGTAAATAACCGACCAGACCCCCCAAGGGGTAGTATTTTGGCAAAGAACCCCAGTGGTTTGTGACTCAGTACAAAGTCCATTCAAGCATTGAGTATTTTGTTGCTTATCCACAGCTTTGTGGTGTTCGTGCTTCTTACAGTGGAGAAGTGAAAAAGCAAGAGCTTTAGAAATGTTGAAAACGCATGCAGCTAAACTCAATTCCAACCCACGTCATGAAGTTCATGAATTTATTTCTCCCCAAAAGCAGATGGCTAGTGTCCCAACGAACTTGCAGGTTCCACTGTCCCACTACTTCTGTACACTGTGTTATCAGTATCCATGGAATTTTGTAAAACGCTGGCCGTGTCCAAAGCCTGGGTGCACTGGGAGTTTTCCGATGTTTTCTGTTCCAGCGTTTCCAGAATTTTCTGGACTTTTCTGACACCATCCTTTCTTGCCTGACGCACATCTGCTCGGCCTTCGGGATCTACAGAATCCAGAGCCAGCAGCACTTTTGTGAGATCTTCCTCCAGTATCAAATAATTCTTCTCATTTTTGCTGCCCTGAAAACCAGTAACGGCTTGTTCCAAGGCCTTTACTCGCTCCAAGATCCTCTCTACCTGAAGGACACCGGGGTGCTTGTGTTGGGGTTCTGGCACTTCTGGTACCTTCTCTGGAACTGGTTCCTGTGGAACAGGTGTAACTTCTGGAGGGGGCTTCGGAATAGTTGTGGGAACAACAGGTGTAACTTCTGGAGGGGGCATTGGAACAGGGGTGGGAACAAAAGGTCTAACTTCTGGAGGGGGCATTGGAACAGGGGTGGGAACAAAGGGTCTAACTTCTGGAGGGGGCATTGGAACAGGGGTGGGAACAAAAGGTCTAACTTCTGGAGGGGGCATTGGAACAGGGGTGGGAACAGCAGGTGTTAATTCTGGAGGGGGCATTGGAACAGGGGTGGTAAAAACAGGTGTGACTTCTGGAGGGGCCATTGGAATAGGGGTGGGAACTTTCTCCTCTTCTCTTGCTGGAGCTGCTGTCTGCTGAGGGGACTTACAGGCTCTCTCTTGTAGGAGTACTTGTATAGGGATTTGCCCTTGGAGCTGTTCCTTAGTTGGGGAAGTTGGTTTGTTCTCTGCTGGAGGCTTTGGCGGAGAGTCCCGGGGTTGAGGTATCTGATGGACCTGAATTTACATTTAGTACATAAAGTAGCAGCAAGTCAGTATTTGTCACGTGTCACAGAATATTGGACTTCATATGAAATAACTGCTAGCACTATCAACTGGTTTATTATACTATTATTGTAAATTTATTACATTTATATAAAATTATTATATATTATATTATTATAACTAGATGAATATTGCTCAGACTACTCCATTTCAACTGGTGTGATGCAGGTCTCTATCTCCTCCCCTATATTCTTGTTTTAATATACCATTAAATTAACCCTAGGCATTATCCCTAAATCCTGAGCTAATGGCCTGTTCCTATTATTAAAGGGCACCTGTTGGGTAAAAATGTTATCCCCAACCGGAACCCTTTGGTTCGGGATAACATTTTTACCCAACAGGTGCCCTTTATTAAGGATTTTTTTTTTCAATAATGCCCCCTGCCAGCGCTACGCTACCCACACCGGAAGGGAGCTCCCGGAGCGAGCAGCCATGTCCGGTCACTTGCATGCACATAATGAAAATGTGCCACAAATTGCTCGTTATGTGCGTGGTCAAATGCGCGTTATGCACATGCGAGTGACACAACATGGCTGATCGCACAGGGAGCTCCCGCTGGCGGGGGGCATTGTTTTCTTAGAAAAAACTATTGTTATCCCCAACCGGGTTAGGGATAACATTTTCACCCAACATGTGCCCTTTAATACATTCTGGCCCAGATACTGTTCTGTAGAAACAAGGAGGTGCCATCTTGCCTGTTTTTCAGTGTTTAACATGGCACAGTTGTATCTTTGCTACTAGCCAATCATTGTAATACTCATGGGTAAAGTCTAAGCAGTACTCGGCATGTGACATTGGGATGGTGCATCGTGGGCAAAAAACAGTGCAATTGGCACCAATTTTATTGCAATGTTCCTCCTGGAAAGTAAGACACGATGGGCGTAATTTAATAAAAGGCACTAAGTTTGCTCAGGAGCAGTAACCCATAACTACTAATCAGCAGGTAGCATTTACTAGTCACCTGTTTAAAAGCAATCATCTTATTGGTTGCTATGGGTTACTGCTCCTGGGCAAACTTAGTCCCTTTTATTACATTTGGGGGTATCTATTTTCTCTAACCACCACCAAACCCAGAGACAGGCTTAAAGAATTACTATAGCAATGAGGGTAGGATTTCTGTTGCTGAGAACATATTTTAGGATTTACCTGAGGCTTCTCCATGGCATGCAGCACTTTGATAGTTGCAGGCGATTGGGAAAGATTCGGGATGGGTGATCCTTCTCTACTTGATATTGGCTTGGCTGTGGCTCTGGTAGACTGGACTGGCCTCGAGTCTCTCTCATCTTGAATTTTCTGAAACACTGGATAATGCGGCTGGTAATCGCCTGTTCCTTGAGGGTAATGGGTCTTTGGCTTCTGCTGGAAACCGTGTGACGGAGGCCACGGCACATTTCCCTCGTGGATCACAGGGATGGGAATATATCCTCGTGGCAGTGAGTAGCTCCCCTGTCTGCTGGGGGACTGAGAGAGGTGACTCTGAGACTCTGCTATGGACGGAGGGGGCTGCAAGGAGAATACAGGCATTATATAAAGGCATTATAAAGCAGCATCGAAAATAGTTCAGCAACTGAAATGAGTCCACATAATGAACATTAAGCATTGATTGTCCGCATGATAAATACATTAAAGGAAAACTTTGCCCCCAAAATGAATACTTAAGCAACAGATAGTTGCATATTAAAGAATCTTACCAAACTGGAATATATATTTAAGTAAATCTTGCCCTTTTACATCTCTTGCCTTGAACCACCATTTTGTAATGGTCTGTGTGCTGCCTCAGAGATCACCTGACCAGAAATACTGCAGCTCTAACTGTAACAGGAAGAGATCACCTGACCAGAAAACTGCAGCTCTAACTGTAACAGGAAGAGATCACCTGACCAGAAATACTGCAGCTCTAACTGTAACAGGAAGAGATCACCTGACCAGAAATACTGCAGCTCTAACTGTAACAGGAAGAGATCACCTGACCAGAAATACTGCAGCTCTAACTGTAACAGGAAGAGATCACCTGACCAGAAATACTGCAGCTCTAACTGTAACAGGAAGAGATCACCTGACCAGAAATACTGCAGCTCTAACTGTAACAGGAAGAGATCACCAGACCAGAAATACTGCAGCTCCAACTATAACAGGAAGAAGTGTGGAAGCAAAAGACAGAACTCTGTCTGTTAATTGGCTCATGTGACCTAACATGTTTGGTTTGTTTGTGTGCACCGTGAATCATAAGATCCCAGGGGGCGGCCCTTATTTTTTAAAATGGCAATTTTCTATTTATGATTACCCAATGGCACATACTACTAGAAAAAGTATATTATTATGAAAATGGTTTATTTAGATGAAGCAGGGTTTTACATATGAGCTGTTTAATGCAATATCTTTTTATAGAGACCTATATTGTTCGGGGGGTACAGTTTTCCTTTAAGCCTTTCATGGGAGCTGTAACAGCACTGCATAGGCCTTCCCTTGCTAACTCCCCTGCCGACCATGCTGCTACTAAAGACTAATGTTATTTCTCTAGAAGTCCAAGGTCTGAGCTTCTGGCTATTTCTTCTTTATTCATGCAGCAAAAATACTTACTAAGCCTTTGTTTCCAGTCAGAGGGAATACAGAGTATATAGTGCAGTTCTCTGGGGAGTAGGAATGGCTGCCAAGCAATAAATCAATGGAGCAGGAATCTGTTCTGGGGTCATGGGTTAAGAAACTGCTTACGGTTTAAAAAGGTGTTTTACTCCTTAAAGGGGTTGTAAACACTTTTTTCAGTTTAATTGTTTTCAGATTTTTCACCAGACTTTTTTCAACTACTTTCCATTTTTTATTTTTTTTTATCAACCTAACTTTTTCCTGCTGCAAGCAACACACTCCTGCTGTGAGCCCCAGACTTGTTTTTTTTTTTTTTTGCAGGACCAGAACTGGGCATACACTGCAAGTGTACAAAAAATGCAAAGCAAACTTTTCTGCTACTAAACTGGGCAGAATAAAACAGACATACGACACAGTAATGAGGCAGTGGCCATTACCGAAGGTCCTTGTGGGGATCCGCTCTGTGAAGGTGACCCCATTCCTTGTCTGTCGGCTTGTGCTTCAGTCGAGCTCCATGCGGGGGACTGAGGCCGATTAAAGTTCCTCAGGGGGGACTGGGGGCGGTTTTGGGTAGAAATAGGATCACATCGCACTCGTTGCATTCCCGGCTGATGGAGAGAATAAAAGGGGTGCTGTTGTCTGTTTTCCACACCATCGTGCATGACGGGGATAGGGATATAACCAGGCCGCAGCTGAGGGTAATACACGTTTCCTTCTCTCAAAGACAGGGGCTTTTGACTCTCTTGCGAGGGGCCATTGGCCAAAGTTTGGCTGACCTGCGCACAAAGGAATACATTGTTACACCATTCGTTTACTGCCTCAATTACTCTCCAACACAAAAAGGACAGAGTACAACGTGCTTATACAATGTGTATGAACCCTTATTATTTCTAGGTTAGTTCTCCTTTAACTTTATGCATATAAATATAAGATGATATATGATATAAGATGATATAAGTTATATCATGCCATTATAGAAAGGGGATATTTACATTATGTCAGATCCCCTGTTCCGAATGACACCCAGTATAAGCACAATACATTCTTTCCTTCCTTCATGGAGAGCCCACACAAGTACAGATAATCGCAGCAGGCCATAAAGAGAAGCTGACAGGTCCGTTAATTCTATCCATGCCCATGACTAATGCTATTGGGTTCTCTCAAGAATTTATGACTCAGATGCTTAAGTCACTGGTCAGTTCTGCTTGAACACATTCCAGTCCATCCCCCATCGCATCTTTTTATCTACAATCTGCCTGGCCTGGTTTAAACATGCAACTTTGTAGCTGCAACTGAAGTATCTGCTATTTGCACACACACAAAAAATGCCATGGCATCAATATTGGTTTATTCTTTTCCTTTATATGGTTCTGACTCTCGAAACAATCTATCAAAATCAGTTCTCTGTCTAGTCTGTTGATCAGCTGGCTTCTCCTTAATTTGCATAGGGTTGCTTTCAGGTGGTCCGAGCTTTAGGGTCTGGCCACACAAGCAGATTCGGGGAGATTAGTCGACCCCACCGACAAATCTGCCCTCCACCGGCTAAAATGAAAACCGCCTGCGGCAATGTAAACGCAGTACTTCGTTTTCCGAAGTCGCCCGAAGTTTCCTTGTGAGGCAACTTTGTGCGACTTCAGAAAACAAAGTGCCTAATCTCCCCGAATTTGCTTGTGTGGCAGAAACACATTGGCAGATTCGGGGAGATTAGTCGCCCGGCAACAAATCTCCTCTTCTTCGGGACGACTAATCTCCCCGAACTGCCTTCCCCTATCTTCCTGCCAGCTAGAATGAAAAATCAAAGCACTGCGAGTGCCATCCCGCTGGCGATTTTTCATTATAGCCGGCGGGGAGGCAGTTTGGGGAGATCAGTCACCCGGCGACAAATCTCTTCTTCGGGGCGACTAATCCCCCCGAACCGCCTTTCCCTATCTTCCACCAGCTAGAATGAAAATCGCCGGTGGGAAGGCACTCAGAACGCTTCGTTTTCCAAAGTTAGTGAAAACTTCCTACGATTTGGGTTTTTCGCTCGAGTTTTTTCCGACCCTGACTTTTTCGAGTTATTTTGTTGATAAATAAGATAAAATCCTGGATGGGAATTTGGTCGAGCTTGAAGACAGGTGGCACAGAGTTGTTGAAAGTCAGTGTAATTAATTTGACTTTTAGGGGTCTTACACACAGGCGGTTTTTCCTGCGCTGCTCTTTCTTTCATTAAGACGCAAGGGAGCGCAGGAGTAGACGCAGTAAATTATTCGGAAGGGGGCTGTACTCAAACAGATGCATGTATGCGCCGAACGCAGGTGAAATGCAACATGCTGCATCTCAACCTGCGTTTGGCGCTTACATGCGTCTGTGTGAGTACAGCCCCCTTCAGAATAATTGACTGCGTCTACTCCTGCGCTCCCCTGCGGCTGAACGGAAGAAAGAGCAACGCAGGCATCAACGGCAGTGTTTATAAGAGCCCTTAGGGTAGAGCTCCACAAGCGGTTTTTGTAGGATCGACGCCCTTCGACAAAACGTTCGCGACAAGCCGGATGGAGACGCACATGTGGAGATATAATTGGACTGAATGAAAAGTCGGAGGTAACAACTACACTACATCCGACGCAGAAAGCAGCGTCTTCATCCGACTTTTCATTCAGTCCAACTATATCTTCACGGATGCGACTCATCTGACTTATCGCAAGCGTTTTGTCGACGGGCATCAATCCTACAAAAACTGACGTGACGCAGATGCAACAGAAATAAGGTAAGAGATGGAAGTGACGGATGAAGACGCAGCGTTCATCCGACGGGATGAATCGTGCAGCATCTGCATCCGACAGTCATGTTGCGTCTGATGAACGCTGCGACACCATCCGACGTTCCTGTTGCGTACTTTATTTCTGTTGCATCCGACGTGACGACTGTGTTTTTGCGCAGCGCGTCGGATCGCGCCAAAATCACCTGTGGAGTTCCTCCCTTATGCTGAAAGGTAGGAGAAGCCAAGTGTAGGACAGTGGCATGGCCAAGCCGTGGCAATTACATTTAGGGGCATATTTATTAATATTGGAGGCAAATGGCACTGGTGATGTTGCCCAGAGAAACCTATCAGCAATTCGATTTGAACAAAAATTGGTTGCTATGGGTAACATCACCGGTGACCTTTGCCTCCAATGTTAATAAATACAACCCTTGTATGGACTGACTTGGTGGCAGTTTTGGTGGGGGCCAATCAGTTTAACTCTGATACTTTCAGGTTATTGGGGGCATCTTGTGAGTCATCAGTGTGACTCCTGATTTATTTTGTCTTTCTGTGCCCAGACACTACTACTACTGAAAGGGCCCCCCACACCCATACACATGAGCTCTCCCACCTGCCCAGCACTGCAACATCATTAAAGGGACACACACACAGATATACACTATCACACACACACTCACAAACCCTAAAGTATCTCTCCCTATGTGCCTCCCCCTGAATCCCCTTGTCTCCTCCTTGACCCCTGCCATGGTGGTCGGCTGAAAGGAAATGGGTGTCAGTGTGTGTGTGGGGGGCGGCACTAAATTTGGCTGCAGCACATTGTAACACCGGAGAGAATTCCGAATATTCTGCCGAAGTGCTGATATTCTTAGCCTGGGTCAGCCAGACTCATTCAATAAACATTATATAGTGAATACAGTACCCCCCATTGTAAAATATATAGTGAATAAAATACCCCCTCTTGTAAAATATAAGGATATTATAAGTTACAGAGGAGTTTCATGACCATATTAAAGCACAAGGAACTTGGAACTCAGAGGTTACTTCTAATATCCTCATATTTTGCAACTGGGGTTACTTTATTTATTATAATACACAAGTTTCAGTGAGTCATGTGACAAAAGAATTACATCAGAACTCACCGTTTATAACTGATGACATCACTAAGTACTGTTTATAAGGATATAATTGACAAGACATTCATGGCTTTTGTGTATTATAAGGATATAAGTCACTGAGGAGTGTGTGTGTATTGTACTAAATCTGTGCTGTTCTGAGAGTATTTAGGCTACATGAGAATGAATCTAAATATTTACTTATCTGTGAAGCCATGTTTCATCTGTAGGCGGGATTTACCCCAATGCATAAACATACTATAGAAAGTAACAGCATTCAAGATAGGGATGCACCAAATCCACTATTTTGGATTCTGCCGAAACCCCGAATCCTTTGCGAAAAATTCGGCCGAATACCGAACCAAATCCGAATTTGCATATGCAAATTCGGGGTGGTAAGGGGGAAACACTTTTTACTTCCTTGTTTTGTGACAAAAAGTCACATGATTTCCCTCCCCTGATTTGCATATGCAAATTAGGCTTTAGGTTCGGTTCGGCCGGGCAGAAGGATTCTGCTGAATCCTGCTGAAAAATGCTGAATCCTGGATTCGGTGCATCCCTAATTCAAGACAAACATACCTTGTATAAAGTACTTGCTATAGGCCCCACCCCTTACCAATCATTCATGGCGTGGCAGAACATCCTATACATATATAGCTCAATCATTAAAGGCAAAACAAACCCAAAATCTCATAAAATATCTAGCAGTGGCCCCAAAGGGAACCAACCATATAATAAGCTGGATCCTGGGATGATTCCGGCTGAGCTCCCCCAGCACAGATATAAATCACAGAGCTCTGCACGTGTCCCGGGAACAGACTGCGGCCATAACCCACTTTAAAATAAACATTACGAGAGCTCTGGATGCCTTTGGGATTGGCTCAGGGTGCAGCTCAGAGTGGAAGGAACTAGAAACCAGCCGCAGCCTATCACAGCATGCCACATGGGGGGACACTGACTGTGCCCTAATTTTATACTCCACTCAAAAGTTAAAAAGTCTGAATACTGTCAATAAGCCCCCCCCCCGCAATATGTGTTTGTTTTAACCCTGTGTCAGCCATGGGTCTCAAACACAAGATTGCACAGCGGGCACAGTGAACCAGCAGGTGAGAAATTGTCATTTAGGGGTGTCTAACAAACTGGCACCCCCCAGTGATTTTAAGCTATAAATCATAATGATCCCCATCCATGAGCCAATAGGCTGCCAACTTGATCTGGAGTAGCCAATCAGCAACCTTTGTATGATCAGTTTAATAGTTCTTAAAGGAGTGGTTCATCTTTAAGTTAACTTTTAGTATGTTAAAATGGCTAATTCTAAGCAACTTTTCACTTGGCCTTCATTTTTTCTTTTTTACAATTTTTTAAATTATTTGCCTTCTCCTTCTGACTCTTTCCAGCTTTCAAATGGGGTCGCTGACCCCATCTAAAAAACAAATGCTCAGTAAGGCTAAAAAATGTATTGTTACTTTTTATTACTCATCTTTCTATTCAGGCCTCTCCTATTCATATTCCAGTCTCTTATTCAAATCAATGCATGATTGCTAGGGGAATTTGGACCCTGGCAACCAGAGATCTGCTGAATAAGAAGCAAAATCCTCAAAAACCTTAAATAATAAAAAATGAAAGCCGAACGCAAATAGTCAGAATATCACTCTCTACATCATACTAACAGTTAAAGGGCTTGTTCACCTTTGAGTTAACTGTTAGTATGATGTAGAGAGTGATATTCTGAGACTCTTTTCAATTGGTTTTCATTTTTTATTATTTAAGGTTATTATTTGAGTTATTTAGCTTTGTATTCAGCAGCTATTTGATTTGCATTATAAACAATCTGGTAGCTAGGGTCCAAATTCCCCTAGCAACCATGCATTGATTTGTATAGGAGAGGACCTTACTAGAAAGATGAGCAATAAAAAGCAGTAATAATAAGTGTGTAGCCTTACAGAGCATTTGTTTTTAGATGGGGTCAGCGACTCCCATTTGAAAGCAGGAAAGAGTCAGAAGAAAAAGGCAAATAATTATAAAACAATAAATAATGAAAACCAATGTAAAAGCTGATTAGAATTGGCCATTCTATTACTTACTAAAAGTTTACTTAAAGGTGAACCACCCCTTTAATTTAAAAGTGAACAACAGCCAGAAACTAGGAAATCATACAGGACATTCTTTCCCATATTTGTCGGATTTCAATCCTTTTTTTCAGCCAGCTGTGGGCAGCACAATAAAAGCAAATCTATGATTGGTTGCTGTGGGTTCCAGCCCAGGTATTTGCCTGTTATTGATAATAAAACCCCATGTCCCCAATTAATCATGGCAAAAATGCAAATAAAGTGCATCATTATTATTGTCCTACAGATCTGTGTTCCTAACTGCTGAGTCATTTTGGATTCATATTGTTTGGCTCATCCCTGCATTTTGGTGAAACTCTGCTTGATCTGTGGGTGTCTGTATAGTTCAGAACTTTCTATTGGAGGCTGAGTTGTCAATCAGTCTTCTTTCATAAGATGTGCCTACTGCCTGCTACAGACACCAAAGGGTCAATCCCCTGCCATAGACGTTCTGCAGCAGCTGTGTGTGTGCAGCAGGTTTTCCAATTCTGCAAGTAATAGCTCTAGAAATTCCTGGTTTCTGGACAAATGCAACCCCCACCCCTATAGTCATGTTTAGTTTATTATCCCACTGTTACTATAGGCACCATCTCTCCCTACTATACCTGTTATCCCACAGTCACACTCCCTTCCCAGAGACTATTATCCACTGTTACTATAGGCACCATCTCTCCCTACTATACCTGCTATCCCACAGTCACACTCCCTTCCCAGAGACTATTATCCCACTGTTACTATAGGCACCATCTCTCCCTACTATACCTGCTATCCCACAGTCACACTCCCTTCCCAGAGACTATTTTCCCACTGTTACTATAGACAAGATCTCTCCCTACTATACCTGCTATCCCACAGTCACACTCCCTTCCCAGAGACTATTATCCACTGTTACTATAGACACCATCTCTCCCTACTATACCTGCTATCCCACAGTCACACTCCCTTCCCAGAGACTATTATCCACTGTTACTATAGACACCATCTCTCCCTACTATACCTGCTATCCCACAGTCACACTCCCTTCCCAGAGACTATTATCCACTGTTACTATAGGCACCATCTCTCCCTACTATACCTGCTATCCCACAGTCACACTCCCTTCCCAGAGACTATTATCCACTGTTACTATAGGCACCATCTCTCCCTACTATACCTGCTATCCCACAGTCACACTCCCTTCCCAAAGACTATTATCCACTGTTACTATAGGCACCATCTCTCCCTACTATACCTGCTATCCCACAGTCACACTCCCTTCCCAGAGACTATTATCCACTGTTACTATAGACACATCTCTCCCTACTATACCTGCTATCCCACAGTCACACTCCCTTCCCAGAGACTATTATCCACTGTTACTATAGACACCATCTCTCCCTACTATACCTGCTATCCCACAGTCACACTCCCTTCCCAGAGACTATTATCCACTGTTACTATAGACACCATCTCTCCCTACTATACCTGCTATCCCACAGTCACACTCCCTTCCCAAAGACTATTATCCACTGTTACTATAGGCACAATCTCTCCCTACTATACCTGCTATCCCACAGTCACACTCCCTTCCCAAAGACTATTATCCACTGTTACTATAGGCACCATCTCTCCCTACTATACCTGCTATCCCACAGTCACACTCCCTTCCCAGAGACTATTATCCACTGTTACTATAGACACATCTCTCCCTACTATACCTGCTATCCCACAGTCACACTCCCTTCCCAGAGACTATTATCCACTGTTACTATAGACACATCTCTCCCTACTATACCTGCTATCCCACAGTCACACTCCCTTCCCAGAGACTATTTTCCCACTGTTACTATAGACAAGATCTCTCCCTACTATACCTGCTATCCCACAGTCACACTCCCTTCCCAGAGACTATTATCCACTGTTACTATAGACACCATCTCTCCCTACTATACCTGCTATCCCACAGTCACACTCCCTTCCCAGAGACTATTATCCACTGTTACTATAGACACCATCTCTCCCTACTATACCTGCTATCCCACAGTCACACTCCCTTCCCAGAGACTATTATCCACTGTTACTATAGGCACCATCTCTCCCTACTATACCTGCTATCCCACAGTCACACTCCCTTCCCAGAGACTATTATCCCTCTGTTACTATAGGCACCATCTCTCCCTACTATACCTGCTATCCCACAGTCACACTCCCTTCCCAGAGACTATTACCCACTGTTACTATAGGCACCATCTCTCCCTACTATACCTGCTATCCCACAGTCACACTCCCTTCCCAGAGACTATTATCCACTGTTACTATAGGCACCATCTCTCCCTACTATACCTGCTATCCCATAGTCACACTCCCTTCCCAGAGACTATTATCCACTGTTACTATAGGCACCATCTCTCCCTACTATACCTGCTATCCCACAGTCACACTCCCTTCCCAGAGACTATTATCCACTGTTACTATAGGCACCATCTCTCCCTACTATACCTGCTATCCCACAGTCACACTCCCTTCCCAGAGACTATTACCCACTGTTACTATAGGCACCATCTCTCCCTACTATACCTGCTATCCCACAGTCACACTCCCTTCCCAGAGACTATTACCCACTGTTACTATAGGCACCATCTCTCCCTACTATACCTGCTATCCCACAGTCGCACTCCCTTCCAAGAGACTATTATCCACTGTTACTATAGGCACCATCTCTCCCTACTATACCTGCTATCCCACAGTCACACTCCCTTCCCAGAGACTATTATCCACTGTTACTATAGGCACCATCTCTCCCTACTATACCTGCTATCCCACAGTCACACTCCCTTCCCAGAGACTATTATCCACTGTTACTATAGGCACCATCTCTCCCTACTATACCTGCTATCCCACAGTCACACTCCCTTCCCAGAGACTATTATCCCACTGTTACTATAGACACATCTCTCCCTACTATACCTGCTATCCCACAGTCACACTCCCTTCCCAGAGACTATTATCCACTGTTACTATAGACACCATCTCTCCCTACTATACCTGCTATCCCACAGTCACACTCCCTTCCCAGAGACTATTATCCCACTGTTACTATAGACACCATCTCTCCCTACTATACCTGCTATCCCACAGTCCATGTTACATGATATCAGTGCAGTATGAATGGAAGTGCAGTGGGTGGGGAAGTACAAGTCAGTGCATATAACACAGATGGAGTGTGAGTATGAGTGTGAGTAAGGGAAGTGGTGGAGGAGCTGGAAGTTGTAGTTCAGTAGTTGTTAGACATATAATTGTATAGAATATAAAGTGAGGGTCCCAAGTCGCTAATAAAACGCGTGCTCTTACCTTGCCTGTGTCCTGCAGTCTGGGGTCAGTCCAAGTAGTGCTCCGGTTATTATGATCCACAAAGAAAGACCAGCCGGTGTGCGGGTCCAACTTCATCTCCCAGCCGGGTGGGAGGGGCTGGTTGTCATTGGACATGAGTGAGCCTTGAGTAGTGTTCGTGCTGCTCCGGGACACGGGGCTATAGGCCATACTCACGACTCTCTCCGCTACTTATTGGACTTAGTGACGCCAGGGAATGGGCTGGAAGTGTCTGGAAAGGACTGCGGGTTCTCTTAGACTGACAGGGGATACTCGGCGCATTGGGAGGGAGGGGCGGGGCTAGACTCTATTAGGGCGGGGCTAGAGGAGAGTGAAATGAGTCGCCCTATCAATGAGCGAAAGCGGGGTGTGGCAAGGGGAAAGGTGGGCGGAGCAGCCGGCGAGCAAGAAGCCGTACAAAATAGAGAAGGGCGGGGCATGACTCGGGAAAGGCGGGTTGCTAGAGTCCAAAAAGATATGTGGGAGGAGCGGCTGCCAAAAGAAAGGAGTTTGGTCGCTCTAAAGAAGGAGAGCCCGGGAAGGGGGTGGAGCCATGTGCTAGATGGGAGGAGTTTGGTGACTGGAAGGAACTGCTGCTGCGGCTGCTGCTGGAAAGTTCTCGGGAGAGTTGGGAAGTGCTTGACCGTCCCCTGACTCATGTGATATTAGTAGATACTGACAGGGACGTGTGTGAGTTACTGACACTGCCAGGAACAACTGCCAGACGGACACACAGCAGCTGCTCAACTGTCACTTGTGCTCTCCTACAACTGAGCTGTGGGATCCCTCAATGTCACAGCACATAAAGGGGACACACATACTGACACACTGGAACTTTGTACTGCCCCGCCCCCTTCCTACAACTCCCTGCACCCCCTGCTTTATAACAGCAGCCACAGGGAGTCCCGCATCACTCAGACTGTAAGGGGCACATTTATCAAAGCTCCAGGTGAATTTTCCACAAAAAAAAAATCGAAATTCGAGCTATTTTTTGTGCACTTTGTCAACTAGGGAATAGTCCGAATTCGAATATTGAAATTTATCATGTACCGTCTCTTTAAAAATTCGACTTCGACCATTCGCCATCTAAAACCTGCCGAATTGCTGTTTTAGCCTAAGGGTGGACTTTGAAAAATCTACGTTTTATTTGGGAAAAACTCCTAAACAAATTCGATCGAATGCGCTATTCCTTCGATTCGTACGATCCGAATTCGGCCAAATACAGACCTATTCGACCAAAACAAAACTTTGACTTCATTTCGGTCTTTTTGAATTCGAATTTCGAAGTTGTTTTCAATTTGAAATTCGACCTTTGATAAATATGCCCCTTAACTCCTTGTACTAGATCAGATCCAGTCCCAATTTAATAACCGGAAATTCGTCTTGTTCACCTTTAAATGAACTGTTAGTAGGATGTAGAGAGGGATATTCTGAGACAATTTGCAATTGGTTTTCATTTTTTATTATTCGTGGTCTAAGCAACTTTTCTTGATTATTTATTTATTTATTTTGTATAGGTTTTTAATTATTTGCCTTGTGACTCTTTCCAGCTTTCAAATGGGGGTCACTGACCCCATCTAAAAAACAAATGCTCTGTAAGGCTACACATTTATTGTTATTTTTTATTACTCATCTTTCTATTCAGGCCTCTCCTGTTCATCCCTATTTATTCAGTCCCTCTCCTATTCATGATGCCAATGACTAAGATACAAAACGCGTCAGGATTTCTGATGTTTTTAACTTGCTGAAATAACCGTATTCGAAGTCGAAGTTTTACTCATCGAATTTGGGTATCCTGCGGTCGAAGTAAAATCGTTTGATCGAACGATTAAATCCTTCGAAGGATTTCAGCGATCGATTGAATGATTTTACTTTGAAAAATGCTCTAGAAGGTCCCCACAGGCTAACATAGCACTTCGGCAGGTTTAATTGTAAAAAGTAAAGTATTGAAATTGAAGGTTTTTTTTAAAGAGACAGTACTTCGATTATCGAACGGTCGAATATTTGAACGATTTTACTTCGAATCGAAGTTGAAGTCGTACTATCCTATTCGATGGTCGAAGTACCCAAAAAATTACTTCGAATTTCAAATTTATTCGAAAATTCCCTCGAATTCACTTCGACCCTTGATAAATCTGCCCCGTACTGTTAATATGAATGAATTGTGTTACAACAGCGCCACCTGCTGGTCAGTTTCCCACCAGTCTGACCAGCAAGTAGTCAAGGAAGTTGTCAGGAGAAAGAAAGAGGCTGATGTTCTTCTGCTTAGGAAAGATGTGAGAAAGGTTTCAGTGGTGATCAATACTAAGCCAGTGGCCATAATGATACAATATCAAGTAAGTCAAGTAGAGTCCTGCACGGCTCCATTGGAACCCGTACCTGCAACCCAGACCCGCATTATTACCCGCTTGGGCCTGCTACCTGACCTTCAAGTACCTTATCTGCAACCCGGACCCATGACCAGCTGACCATCAAGAATCAGGAAGTGCTGTGATTGTAGACAGGAAGTGACATCATCGAAAATAGTCGTGATCAGAAAAAACGAGTAAAAATCGCTATTGAGAAAACCCGCAGGCCGCAGAACCGCGTCTATACCCACACCTGGAACTTCCACCCGCAACGCCTAGGGGCCGATTCATCAAGAGTCGAATATCGAGGGTTAATGAACCCTCGATATTCGACTGGGAACTAAAATCGTTCGACTTCGAATATCGAAGTCGAACGATTTTGCGCAAATCGATCGAACGATTAAATCCTTCGAATCGAACGATTCGAAGGATTTTAATCCAACGATCGAAGGAAAATCCTTTGATCAAAAAATCACAGGCAAGCCTATGGGGACCTTCCCCATAGGCTAACATTGTAGGTTTTATCTACCGAAGTAGGTGGTCGAAGTATTTTTTAAAGAGACAGTACTTCGATTATCGAATGGTCGAATAGTCGAACGATTTTTACTTCGAATCGTTCGAATTCGATCGAATTTAACCAATTCGATGGTCGAAGTACCCAAAAAATACTTCGAAATTCGAATTTTTTTACATTCGAATTCTTCACTCGAATTTTGTAAATATGCCCCCTAGGGTACTGCAGGTTTTTGCAGGTAACTGACCCGCTGCAGGACTCTAGAGTCAAGTACAAATAAGAGTTAAAATATTATTTTGTACATACTGCAGCACATTTTTGACCTGAACTTTTAAGCCTAACAGAGAATTTGTTTTTTTTTTAGATGGGGTCAGTGACCCCCCATTCGAAAGAGTCAGAAGAAGAAGAAGGAAATAATTTAAAAAAAACTATAAGAAATGAAGACCAATGGAAAAGTTGCTTAGAATTAGCCATTATATAACATACTAAAAAGGGCAATGGGAGTGAAATGAGAACATCAGATAAAAAAGAGAAAAGCTGAACAAGTGAGTCTCCCGCTTGAAACTTTACTAGCAGCGTCTCCCCATGTTACGCAGTACTACTACCCACAATGCTGCGCGCTCGCCAACTTTGACGCACGCATAAGTACGTCCTGTACGTATCAGGGTTCGCGCACGTACGCTGGCGTGGTAATTTGCGCGCATGTTTCAGAGCTGAGTGAAGAAGTTGAAGGAGGGATCGGTCGCGTATACGGCGCTTGCGCAATGAGCGGCTTCTCCCTGACTGGCTGCTGGCAGCTGCCGCCATTTTGCTTTGAGCCGGACGGAGTTCGTCAAGATTTGCTGTTCGCTCCAGTGCTGAGGCCGAGTCCCAGCCCGCCGCCTCCTCCTTGTCCTCTCACGCACTTTCCACGGGAGAACCCCGGGAGTCCCACAGGCTGTGATATGGAGGACGACGGACAGCCCCGGACTCTGTGAGTATCTCCTGCGCGCCCAGCTGCCTGGCTCTCTGGCTCTCTCAGGGCACGAGGCCTCCCGGCTGTGGCCCTTTCTGACTTTTACTGGGACTCCCCGTCCATTACTCACCCCCCTGTGTATTCCACTAACGAAACCCTTATATATTTACCTTGTAACGCCTGCTGAGGCCTATGGGAAGTGTAGTTTCTTGGCAGACACAAGGAATATCTTCTTCCATGTCCCTTATTGAGTTCTTTGCCTGGGAAAGGCCTATTTTTGTACAGTCTCTTTATTCCAGCTGTTATAAACTACAAGTCCCAGCGTCCCCTTGTGATCTGTGTTATGTACAATGTCTCCTGTACTCACAGAGCAAATACCCAGGCTCAATAGGCCCCTTGTCTTACTATTGCCACATATCTACTGTGTGTACATAACAGCTCAGGACTGAGATAATACAGGCCCAACAGGACCACCAAATAGTGACTGTCTATGGCATTGACCAGAGTCCACAGCTTGTGTTATAGTTACATAGTTATAGTTACATAGTTAAATCGAGTTGAAAAAAGACAAAGTCCATCAAGTCCAACCCCTCCAAATGAAAACCCAGCCCCATACACACACCCCTCCCTACTGTCACATAAATGATATATCCCCATATCTATACTAACTATAGAGTTTAGTATCACAATAGCCTTTGTATTATGTCTGTCCAAGAAATCATCCAAGTCCCTCTTATAGTCATTAACTGAATCATCACCCGGCAGTGCATTCCCCAACCTCACTGTCCTCACTGTGATGAACCCCCTACTCTGTTCCTTTAAATGAAACTTCTTTTCCTCTAGTCTGAAGGGGAGGCCTCTGGTACGTGATTCTCTTTATGGGTAAAAAGGTCCCCTGCTATTTGTCTATAATGTCCTCTAATGTACTTGTAAAGTCTAATCATGTCCCCTCACAAGCGCCTTTTTTCCCCCAGAGAAAACAACCCCAACCTTGTCAGTCTCCCCTCATAATTTAACTCTTCCCTCCCTCTAACCAGTTTAGTTGCACTTAGTCTCTGCACTCTCTCCAGCTCATTTATATCCCTCTTAAGGACTGGAGTCCAAAACTGCCCCCATACTCCAGATGAGGCCTCACCAGGGACCTATAAAGAGACACAATTATGTTTCATCCCTTAAGTTAATAGTAACATGTCCCAGTCTGTACATAAGATATGTGCAACCTGGTACCCCTCCAGCTGTTCAACTACAACTCTCTCCCCTTCCCCTATGATAGCTACAGTGTGTACAGCAGGTTGGATAATGCTGGTTTATTAAGCCTACCCCCATTCCCTATAGGGTGGGCTTCAAGCAGCACTGGGATTGTAAATAGACCCTGATATTTCAAGTACACAGAGGACCCTAACAGCCCAATAATTTGTAACTGTCTATGACATCTTACAGTAGACCATTGGTCAGAACCCACAGCTTGCCAGTCCGGGCCTGCGGTGCTTCCTGAGTTATCGAACTGCCCACCCAACCCCCTTTTCCATAACCCTAGCCTTGGTCGCTACCCATGTTTGTTTAGAAGCGCCATGTTGAAATGTAGTTCTGCATGCACCTTTATTGCAGCATCGGGTTCCCTGATTGGCAGGATACCTGATAGAGGCAGCCAATGACATAAGAAATCTCTAAACCTCACAAATAGCAGGCAATAACACATAATAATAAAATGTTAACATATTCCCCAACAATGTGGGTAAATCCATAGAACATACACAAATACATGGAAAAGCAATCAATACAGGGGCTTAAGATGGCACTGGCAAAAAGAGCTTGCAATCTAAATTGCTAGTTTATTTTCTAGTAGATATTTGGATTAACGCAGCACATGGGTCTTTTACCTTTTGGCCTCTTACCCCCTATGTTTGTAGGTGTCTGTAAGCCTAGGGGAAAGGGCGTATGATCCTACTGTAGGTGCGTTAAGTGAGTTATTTGGCCAAAAGCACAGCAGCCGAGGCGGCCCCTTATAATCTCCAATGTAAATGGCCTGGGCAGCACGCGTGTCGGTGCTTGTTGGACTATTGCCGTGAGCCGCCTCTATAATTGTCTGACAAGCACTGACACAATTCTTTTTAAGGTTTCCAATTTAGTCTTTACAAACTTTTGGCCATGTTTTCGGGCCTACTAGCCTTTTTCTGTACTGTAATTAGGTTTGCCTTTAAATTAACTTTTAGTATGATGTAGAGAGTGATATTCTGAGACAATTTGCAATTGGGTTTCATTTTTTTATTATTTTGACTTATTTAGCTTTTTATTCAGCAGCTCTCCAGTTTGCAGTTTCAGCCATCTGGTTGCTAGGGTCCAAATTCCCCTAGCAACTGTGCATTGATTTGAATAAGAGACTGGAATAGAAATAAGGGAGATTAGACAGATTAGTAATACAAAGTAGCAATAACAATCAGTTTGTAGCCTTGCAAAGCATTTGTTTTTTAGATGGGGGTCACTGCAGCTTTCAAATGGGGTTCAGTGAGTCCGAAGAAGGCAAATCATTCAAAAACTATAAAAAATAAATGAGGACCAATTGAAAAGTTGCTTAGAATTAACCATTCTATATCATGCTAAGCGTTGACATAAAGGTGAACCACACCTTTAAAGGAGAAGGTGAGTCATTTTATACTTGGGATTGCCAAAAGTTATGCACCCCAACTTGACAGGAGAAAACTGCATTGTCCGGGGTTATTCAAGCGAGCACCACGGAGTGAACCTCTTACTACTTCTTTCTTCTTGCGGCTGCACATGCTCCGTAGAGTGAAAAGCCAAACTATAACTAAAAAGCGGATATTTCATTCTTCTGCGCATGTAACTGCACTGGGAAATTTGAAGAAAGGAAGAACCCCGGGCCGGTGCAGTTTTCTGCTGATAGAAGCCCCAAGTCTGGAGTGTCGGGTAAGTAAATAGAATCACTTGGGGTTACCTTAATTTTGGCAGCCCCAAGTATAAAACCACTTTCCTTCTCCTTTATTTATAGTGGCTGCTTTATTCTGAAGTTGCTGCAGTGCTTTGCTGAATTCGACGACCCAGTATAACCAGTTGGGGCAGTTATTTTGCCACTAGATTCCCCATATTTACTTTTCAAGCTCAAACAAAAATTATGATTTTAAAAATAATCCAATTAATTTCTTTGTTTGAAGCTGACATACGTTTTCCCTATGATTCCCCTCATACGCATGGTTAATCTCTCAAGCCTTTCAGCATTTATAAATAGTATCAGTCAGGATAATATCATTTGTGGGGGCGATAATCGCAAACCTAGGGAGAATAACTTGATACCAACTTCATTTCATAATGTCACATGACTCATTTAAAGTCTACAGTATAGGACAGGAGTGCCCATACTTTACTAATACGAGGTCTACTTTTAGTGATGTTTTCCCGTTATGAGCAACATCCATAAAAGAATTGTTAGCATTCTGTTCCATGGGATATATTACTTAAAGGGGTTATTCGCCTTCCAAACACTTTTTTTTAATTCAGTTGTTTTTAGATTGTTCCCCAGAAATAAAGGCTTTTTTCAATTACTTTCCATCTTTTATTTTTTTACTGTTTTTCCAAATTCTAAGTTTAACGTTGAATGTTGGTGTCTCTGGCGTTTGAGTCTGGCAGGTCAGTAATTCAGGTGCAGACTCTGATCTGGTACAATTTTGTAACATTTGGGGTAAGGCCAGACGAGGAGATTCGGGGAGATTTTGTCGCCTGGCGACTTATCGCCACGTCTTTTGCGCGAGGTGAGGCGACTATTGAAAACGCATTGCTGCGTGTGCATTAGCGCAGACGATTTTGCGCTGTAGCCTATGGGGAAAAGACGCTGAGGCAGTTCGGGGAGATAGTCGCGCAAAAGACCTGGCGATAAGTCGACAAAATCTCCCCGAATCTCCTCGTCTGGCCTTACCCTTAGGGTTAGTTCACACGAGGAGATTCGGGGAGATTTTGTTGCATGGCGACTAATAGCCTTGTTTTCTGAGCAACATTCTCCCTGAACTGCCTCAGCAATGCATTTTCCATAGTCGCCGGACGTTGCCTCCGGGCAACTATGGAAAACGCATCGCCGCTTGTGCATTAGCGCAGACGACTTTTCATTATAGCCTATGGGAAAACACGCTGAGGCAGTTCGGGGAGATTGTCGCTCAGGAGACGAGGCGATTGGTCGCCAGGTGACATAATCTCCCTGAATCTCCTCGTGTGAACTAACCTTAGTTGATCCATTTCTCAGCAGCATCTCTGGAGTATTAGCAACTATTGTATCAAGTCTAACAGCTGCCTGTAATGAAACCCAGGGATTCTGCTCAGCAGGGACCATATGACTTGCCAGGTTTTTATTACAACAGTAATACACTATCTTCTACCGTTTCTCTTTGATCATATCAAAGGTGTTGTTCACCTGCCAAACTTTTTTTCAGTTCAGTTGGTTTCCGATTGTTCACCAGAAGTAGACTTTTTCCAATTACTTTCTATTTGTGACAGTTTTTCTAATGTTGAAGTGTCATTTTTCTCCTTCTAAAGCAGTTCAGTCGACCCTGTAAACTGTTCTAAACTGATACATTTAGTTGATACATTTCTTATCTTTGTCCCTGCTGAGCAGAATCCCTGAGTTTTATTAAATGGGAACTCCACACAAACATAACGTAAGCTTTCTGAAAAGTAAACATAATTGCAAGCCACTATGCAATTTACATAAATTAAAAAATATGCAGGCTTTTCATTATTTTTAATGGTTTCTGACAGTTCCCTAAGCTTAGCCCCTGATCTCCTGGTGATCTGTCTGACTACTTTGCTGAGCTGTCTGACTACGGTTACTTTGTAATCTGTCTACTGTTACATCTGTCCTCAGCATGTATCTTCCAAACCCCACAATTCCCTGCATGCATGATTTCAACAAGGAACAGAACATCACAGTGCAATGCATTGTGGGTTATGTAGTTCCTGCATGCTGTCTGTAAGTACAATGTGTAACATCAGTGTCCCTGCCAGGATTTCAAATGATGCAGAAAGAGACGAACTGTTAAACAGCTGGATTTCAGCATAGAAAATGCCATTTATTTATACCTTTTGACGAAACAGGTAACTGTGATGATTATATTAGGGGTTTCTGTGTTATGTGGGCTTTTTTTTTTTTATCAAATTTGGGTTAGGAAGCTGGAGTTCCCCTTTAAAGACAGCTGTTAGTATTGATACAATAATATTAAAGATGCTGCTGAGAAATGTATTTACTAAATGTTGCAAAATTGTAACAGTTCAGAGTCTTCACTTGAATTACTGAGCTGCCAGACTCAAACACCAGAGACAGATATTAAACTTTAAGCTTAGATTTTGGAAAAGCAGTAAAAAAAAAAAAAAAAAAATGGAAAGAAATTTAAAAAAGGTCTTTATTTCTGGAGAACATTCTGTAAACAACACAGAGTTTGTGTTTGGAAGGTGAACAACCCTCTTTGTAGAGACGTGCTGCCAGTGTACTATTTCTTTTATTTGGGAGAGGAAAGTAATTCCCGCTAGTATTAATATTTTTTGAAAAGCATCAAATAAAATGACTTTGCTACATTGTATCAGATTAGCTTGACTGAGACTGATGTGGGAATTTGGGTGTTCAGCGACCTTGAAACGGATATAATTCACTCAAATATACCAGTAATTAAAGGAGAACTAACCCCTAAAAATGAATAGGGCTAAACATGCCGTATTTGATATACTGAACTTATTGCACAGCCTAAAGTTTCAGCTTGTCAATAGCAGCAATGATCCAGGACTTCAAACTTGTCACAGGGGGTCACCATCTTGGAAAGTGTCTGTGACACTCACATGCTCAGTGGGCTCTGATTGGCTGTTGAGAAGCTAAGTTTAGGGCTCGTCACTAATTATCCAGCAGAAAATGAGCTTCCCTGGCTGTAATATAAGCTGATGCTACAGGTTTGCTGATTATTAAATTTTGATGCTAATTGCACTGGTTTCTGTGCTGCCATGTAGTAATTATCTGTATTATCTGTATTAATTACTAATCAGCCTTATATTGTGACATTTCTATTCTATGTGTACTGTATATTGTGAGTGGCTCCCTAAGCTCAGTAAGTGACAGCAGCACAGAGCATGTGCAGTGAATCAGCAGAAAAGAAGATGGGGAGCTACTGGGGCATCTTTGGAGACACAGATCTTTACTGCTAAAGGGCTGTGGTTGTCTTGGGCTGGTACAGAAGCACAAAACATTATGTACAACATTGCTAGCTACTTCTTTAGGTTAACTTTCCTTGTCCTTTAAGGAAACCACTCAACTGATCACATTCTTTCACTTTTTCCCTTTGCAGATATGTAGGCAACCTCTCTAGAGATGTAACAGAAGTTTTGATTCTTCAGCTGTTCAGCCAGATTGGACCCTGTAAAAGCTGTAAAATGATTACTGAAGTGAGTGCGTTTTTTTTTAATAACTTGCTATAAACTAATTGTATTATGTTACAGATGGGGAGCAGTCATAGAGGTCGGTTTAGAAATGTATATTTAAAATGACTGTTTTGTCATCTCTATTCTTACTAAACGTGGTGTGGATAGCCACCACTTGAAGTTTTTCAGTCTCCCTTGTTCTGGAAAGTTTAATCCAGTGATCCTGTGTCATTAGTGGTGAAACCCCTCCTTGGAAAGTCATCTCTTACTTTTCTTAGGCGATGAGCTCATTTTGGGTAACTAGACGTGAGGTTCCTGTTGGTTCATCTATGCCAGCTGTTGACTTGATCATCCGAACTGTAGGCTGCTTGAGGTTATTTTGGCCAAAGCAATCATGATGCGGCATTCCATATTCAACACCTGCAAAAACAGTTATATTATACAATCCACGGTTAAAGGGAAACTATTTTTTAAAAATAAAAAATTAATTTTGGCTTCAGCATACTGAAATAAACTTTCTAAATACAATCAATTAAAAATTCTGTACCATTTCTGAAATAATCAAGTTTATCTTCACTATTACTCTCTCCCCCATCTGTTTCTCTTTATTCTGTCTTCATGAAGCAGTTGGGTGTCAGGTGAATGGCTTCCTTTCCTAGAAGATGTGTCAGAGCTCACTCTATTAAAATCGCTAGAAACCCTGTCTTTCTACATGCAGAATTTATTTTGTTAGATTCTGTTTGTAATGGAAAACCATTATTTGAGTAAGCTCTAATACATCTGCTAAGAAAGGAAGTCCCCCGAAAAGAAATATTGGATCATTCATCTGACACCCAACTGCTGCACGAAGACAGAATGAGGAGAAACCGATGCTGAGAGAGGAATAGTGAACATAAACTTGATTGTTTTAGAAACAATGCAGATTGTATTAACAAAGTTTCTTATTACGGTATTTGCGATAGTTCCCCTTGAATGAATTATATGTAGTGTAATGGCTAACAACTTGTTTTGAATCAAGCCTCATTCCCATTTAATGTATTTTTAGCCTTGGATAATGCTACCTTGTCCTTCAAACCTATTTTATAGTTTTTGTTGCTTCATAATGCACTCTATTGGCTCTCAAAGCCCACCTGTTATAAGTAGATTTAGGAAATTATGTAAGTGACACAATGCAAGCAATATGTATTCGATGTTTATATAGGAATATTTGGATAGATAACCTATTCCTATAAAATGCTTTGTTAAAGGCTATCCCCCTACCCCCTTTTTTTTTTTTTTTAAATTTATTTAGTTGTGTTTTGCTGTCGCCGATTACATTTGTGTAAGTTGCAACTGTTGAATTTTCTTTCAGCAAACTGATGGCAGAAGGGTAGGAGCATCTGTTAGCTTCCCTGTGATGCCCAACGCTAACAATGATCCATATTGCTTCGTGGAATTTTATGAACACAGAGATGCAGCTGCTGCATTAGCAGCCATGAATGGACGGAAAATACTTGGAAAAGTAAGAGAAATAATAAAATTAGACCGTATATAGAATAGGAATCTGCCATTTAGGAGATTGATTTCTAAGGTTTCTTGTTAACTGTCCACGTTAAGAGAATAGATTGTTTATATTTAATCATTTGCATCAGTCAGGAGCAGTTTTTTAACTTCCAATTTGCTGTTGATGCTGAAAGGTAAAAAAAATAAAAAATTAATGGAGTAAAAGACCTGCCTCATTTTGTTCAGTTGCTGATGGAACAAATCAATAACAACCCATGTATCCATAGTGTGTGTGTCTCACATTAGCTAGAGTTGTGGACTACAGTAATAAGAATGGTAGCTTTTCATTATGGGATTAGTCCGTTGTACATATTAAGATATGTATGCATGAACAGGTATGGGATCTGTTATCCAGAAATCCAGAATCCGAATTACAGAGAGGCAGTCTCCCATAGACTCAATTTTCTCTCTAATAATAAAATAGTAGCTAGTGTTTTATCCCAACTAAAATATCAATAATCCTAATTCGGGGCAAAACTATTCTTTTTAGTTTATTTAAAGGATAAATAAACCTTTAAAAGAAGTGAGTGTAAAATCAACGAGTGTATTTCTAAGAACTTTTGCAATTTACATTCATTATTTCCTTTTTCCTCCCAAGATATTAAGGGATACATGTACTATTAATATGAATGAATTTTGTTACAACAGCGCCACCTGCTGGTCAGTTTCTGACCACCAAGTAGTCAAGGAAGTTGTCAGGAGAAAGAAAGAGGCTGCTCTGTCTGATGTTCATCTGCTTAGGAAAGATTTGAGAAAGGTTTCTAATTTTTTTCAGCAGAAGAACATCGGAGCAGCCGCTTTCTCTCTCCTGACAACTTCCTCGACTACTTGCTGGTCAGATTTGTGGGAAAATGATCAGCAGGTGGCGCTGTTGTAACAAAATTCATTCATATTAACAATACATGTATCCCTTAATATCTGGGAATACAATGAAAATAAATTAAGAATGTAAATTACAAAATTGCTTAGAATAACACCCTTGTCAATTTTACATTCACTTGCTTTAAAGGTTTACTTATCCTTTAATATTTATATGATTTTCTAGTAGATTTAAGGTAAGAAGATCCAAATTACGGAAGATCTGTTATCTGGAAAACCCCAGGTCCCAATAGTTCTGCAAACTGTTTTTAAAGTGATGGCTTTTCTTTGGAAACTAATTTACTTGTTCTTTTTCACCACAGGAAGTAAAGGTAAATTGGGCTACAACACCAAGTAGCCAGAAAAAAGATACTTCCAGTAAGTATATTACAATGTTGCAACATTAAAGTGTGTTTATTGAACATTATAGCATTGTATTAAGCACATTAACATCTTTTATAAACAGGCTTGATTTGATATGTTACAAAAATAATGTGGAGGAAAATCAACTTCTCTGTATTATGGTGCTATTAATCCCTTTTTGTTGCAGGCCCCTCCAGCAGAAAAGGGGTTAAGAGAATCTCTTGGCGATAGCATTTAGAAGTCCATGTCCTGTTTAGGCTGCTACTCCTTGGTATTCTCTCTCATTTATCTAAATTAAAATTTCAGTGTAAAGTTCCTCAGAAAATGGTGTAAGAAAATGCTTCCTTGATTTACTTTGTACAAACCTTTTATTTGCAATTAAAAATATACCCAAGAATGGGAGTTGTTGATTAAATTAAATAAGCCTTCCTGCATTATTAAGAAAATCTGAGCCTTATTTGTTTGGAGTGTAAAATGTGCTAGAAAGTGACTAAAATAAACTTCTAAAAGGAATGCCTAAAACCATAGGTTATGAACGCTTTCCTTAAATTGGTAACATTGTGTTAGACCAATCACATCACTTGCATAATCTGAATTTCCTTGTCTTTCTACAGACCATTTCCATGTTTTTGTTGGAGATCTAAGTCCAGAAATTACCACAGAGGACATTAAATCTGCGTTTGCTCCATTTGGTAAAATATCGTAAGTATCCATTTTTCTGACCTGTGGGACGTTGCTGTTGCCTTGCATAGTTTTTGCTGTTTGACGTGACATTTTAAAAAGTATCGTTTTATTAAAAACATTGGAATGTGTGGATTTTTGATGTCTATCCTGTGGTCTTTAAGATGCCTTTCACCTGCTAGTGTTGGTATTTTAAGTCCATGTCATGGGACGTACATTGGTTAACCCACTAATTCAAGGCTGAACATTTCCTAGCGTGTAGCCATATACAAACTGGCCTTTAGAGATGTGCCTATGGTGTATGAAGCTGCAATACTAGGAGAGCCTAATAAATAAGCAGCCTAGATCCCTATGAGAATTAAATACAGAACAGGTGATGCCCAGATGTAAGTATAAGTAACAATTGTGTGATTTTGCCTGCCTCTGCATTAAAGGGGTGGTTCACCTTTAAAGTAACTTTAAGTATGTTATAGAACTACCAATACTACGCAACTTTTCAATTGGTTTTCATTTTATAGTTATTTGTCTTTTTCTTCTGATTCTTTGCAGCTTTCAAATGGGTGTCACTGTCCCCTTCTAAAAAAACAAATGCTCTGTAAGGCTTTTTTATTATTAATCCTTCTACTAAGGCCTCTCCTGTTCATATTCCAGTCTTATTCAAATCAATGTATGGTTGCTAGGGTAATTTGGGCCCTAGTTACCAGATTACTTAAAATACAAATTCAAGAGCTGCTGAATAAAAATCTAAACTCAACCTTCAATTAAAATAAATTGCATATTATCTCAGAATATCACTCTCTACATCATATGAAAAGTTATTTCAAAGGTGGACAACCCCTTTTAACCCCTTTTTCTAACTTTTTAAAGGAATTGTTCAGTGTAAGAATAAAAACAGGGTAAATAGGCTGTGCAGAATAAAAAATGTTTCTAATATAGTTAGTTAACCAAAAATATAATGTATAAAGGCTGCAGTGACTGGATGTGTAACATAATAGCCAGAACACTACTTCCTGCTTTTCAGCTCTTTTGGTTTCCACTGATTGGTTACCAGGCAGTTACCAATCAATGACTTGAGTGATAACCAATCGGTGTCATGGGTCACAACTGTTGAATTTGAACCTGAGCTTAATGCGGAGGATCAATTGCAAACTCACTGAACAGTTATGTCCCATGTGCCCCCCCCCCTTATAGTCACTGACTAACTCAGAGTTAGAGAGCTGCAAAGCAGGAAGTAGTGTTCTGGCTATTATGCTACACATCCAGTAACTCCAGCCTTTATACTTTACATTTTTTGCTAACTAACTATATTAGAAACATTTTTTTATTTTGCACAGCCTCTGTTTACCCAATTTTTATTTTTACACTGAACTGTTCCTTTAAGAACCAAGTGCATGCTTTCCAAATTGTAACTATTTTTAACAGCTACAGGGTTTTTATTTTTCATAGTGTCACAAATCCATCATTGTCCAACTCTTCTCTTAGAAATAGGTGCCCTCTAGTTGATGGTTACTAGTTTTGTATCCATGTTAACAAAAAACAATCCTATTGGTTTGTTGTAATGTATTAATGGTGCTCCTTACCCACGCTTTCTGGATAATCAAACCTATACTCCTGTTTAAATTTCAAGACCGTCTTTATATTCTTCATTTTAATATTTTGATCACCTTAAAAATGTGTTCGAGGCTAGGTGCTCCGATTTTGACACTGTTGTCAGCCTGGTTTTAAAGGAGAAGGAAAGGTAAGCCTTATCAGAAAGGTCTATATAAATATACCTGTAAACCCTCAAAGTAATGCTGCTCTGAGTCCTCTGTCAAAAGAATCACCACATTTCTTTCCTTCTATTGTGTACTCATGGGCTTCTGTATCAGACTTCTTGTTTTCAGCTTAAATCTCTAGGGTTTGGGCTTGAGCATGCTCGGTTTGCTGCTCCTCCCCTCCCTGCTGTAATCTGAACCCAGAGCAGGGAGAGACTCAGGCAGGAAGTGATGTCACACCAAGCCAATATGGCAGTTGCTATGCTAAACAAATAGGGTTTCTAGAGCTGTTTACTCGGGTATGGTAAAGCATTCTACAGAATAAATATAGTGATATAGCTTTCAGTAGTGTGGCTAGTCTATTAGCAATAAACTGCTTCTGTAGCTTTCCTTCTCCTTTAAGCCCAATATGCTGTTTGTATTTTTAAACCAGTGGAGGTCACAATGGTGCCTGCTTTAATGATTATAAACTGTATGAGAAAAGAGCCGTATGATGAAGGAATTACACAAAGGAAGAAAACCTGCCTGTACCCCCCCATTTGGAGAGGTCAAACCATGCATTCCCTGTGTTATGACTAATAGGAGCTCCACTTTAAACTTGGTCTTTGCACATTTCAGTGACATTGTGTAGCTCCCACCAGACTCATTTTCATACAAAAAAAAAAAAAAAAATTAAAATTTCCCAGGAATTGTTTCACATTCTGTTATTAGCCAATGCCTGAAACTTCTCTAATAACTGCTTTATTTGTGATGTCTTGTGGGTCACCAAACAATGGTAAGTAATTGTTTACCACTGAAAAATATATTCTGGGCTTTTCTTTGACTTGATGTTATTTATACCTGAACGCCTGCAGTTTCTCTGAGGTCCAAGTCACCATTAAAAATAATAGCATTCTGATTATTTTGCAGAATGGCTCATAAGAATGGCCAGGATCTTGAAGGCTAACTGCAAGGGGCTGTGCACACTGGACTCAGTTGTAGCTTTTTTTTCTTATTTCTATTTATTCTTATATTTGATCTATTTATATTAGTATTTACATTTTAACCTTATATTCAGTGCAGTTCTATATTTCCAATCATTTAACTTAACTCACTAAAAAAAAAAAAAATACATTTCTGTGTAAAATTTTGTTTTTTTTTCGTACTGGTGTGCTTAGTACTGTTATTTAGTTTTATTCTCCTTTCTTAAATTTCTGAAAATGTCAATTTTTCAAAATTTACAGCTGCCCAAACTCCAAAATGGTGGTAAAGAATTGACCAAGAAAATTAAAGAAATCTGTTAACAGGCCATGTATGCCTTTTAATTCCTATTTTTTTCCTCTTTTTCAATTTTTATATTTCATATATTTTCTGTATCACTAGACAGTAGAAGGCATTATTAGAGAATGCATGGTCAGACAGGATTGTTAGTGTTGTATGGACTATAGACTGTTTGTAGTCTCTAGGATAGTCCAGTATTTTCATTTGTAAACATTTCCAAGTTGTATTCGGTAGCATTTATAAGAAATCTGTACTGTCGATTTTGGTAGGTTGCATGTTTATTCCATGTAAATATTAGAGTTCTATGCTGTAGATATATTTTTCCGTTGATTTTAATCTCTATTTTGTAAGCCAAGACTTGGTCTAGAAAGTCAGCAGGCGTGCTAGCTTAGTTTTAGGGCTAAATGGCAGATAAAAAGAAACTAAGGAAAAGAGAATTCACAATACAGTGTGTGTGGTTCCTTTTTATTTTTTATTTTTATTTTTTTGATTCTTTAAGATTTTTGCTTTGCTCTTACCAGTCTTTGCTTTCTCTACAGTGACGCTCGAGTTGTGAAGGACATGGCGACTGGCAAATCCAAAGGCTATGGATTCGTGTCCTTCTACAACAAACTGGTGAGTTGGTAATCGGGGCTATTGGCAGACACAAAGCTGCTATTTAGATTTTCTTGCTGCTGTTTTTCATAACAGAAATGCCAATTAACGTTATGGTTCTGCATTAAATTTCATCATCAGGGGCTTTGATGTATATGAATATAATTTTTTTTTAATTCTGAGAAAAGCCTATGTTCAAATTAAGGGGTGCTGTTCAGTAGAATTATCATTATCAATTGTCATTGTGTTCAAATATATAAAACCATCTTGCCCTAACTTGCCTTCAAGCTGGAGCCCCCAGACCGTGCTCTGGGATTTTCTTGGTAGACCAGCCCACACAGGCACCTTGTTTGTAAAAGGCAGATTCAAGTAGTAAGCCCTCCTGGCTCAGGGATAGCTCGGGCTATCATGTAAAGGTTGATGGCCTGCAAACTAATTCAGAATATTGGTGGTTCTGTTGGCCTTGAAGCAGGGCTCACACTGGGAGTGGACTACGGTTAGAATGTTAGCTTAAGTCTGATTGCATTTACCATAAACAGACTTTTTCCCGTTCTTCTGAATATGAAATATTGACAAGCATGAAAGTGCCCCTTTAATCGCTTTGGTTCTACATAAGGTTAAATTGCCTGGTTAGCTATGGCCATAAAATGCTGTGGTTAGCTAACAAAATATATAGTCACATGCCAGTGTGGAAGTTCTCCTTTAATCTACATTGATACCGAGCTCATGAGCTATTTTCCTTGTCCCCAAACCTATAATATTACCTCCCCAAAAAGCTTAAAGGCATGCCATGATTCTTATGGTGTAGTTTTTATTTCTAAATTGCACTGACACTGCAAATAATTCACTCCACAATATAAAATGTAACTCCTGAACCAATAAGTATTTTTTTTTAGTTGTAATATTGGTGTGTAGGTGCATCTCAGGTAATTTTGCCTGGTCATGTGATTTCAGAAAGAGCCAGCACTTTAGGATTGAACTGCTTTCTGGCAGGCTGTGTTTCTCCTACTCAATGTAAATGAAGGAGTTGCAGTGGGACATGGATTTTTACAATTGAGTGTCTGTTTTTATATCTAGCAGGGACCCGGTACACTTTGTCAGGCAGTTATCTGGTTACATTCCCATTGTTCTGCTGATGGGCTGCTGGGGGATTAAGGAGGGGTGATATCACTCCAGCTTGCAGTAAAGAGTGACTGAAGTTTAGCAGAGCACAAGTCACGTGACTGGGGGCACCTGGGAAACTGACAATATGTCTAGCCCCATGTCAGATTTCAAAATTAAATATATAAAAAAAGTTTGCTCTTTTGAAAAACCGATTTTAGAGCAGAAGCCTGCTGGAGCAGCTCTATTAACGGATGCATTTTGAAAAAAAACATGTTTCCTATGACCGTAGCCCTTTAAGGTCTATCTTCTGCTTTTTCCTAGGATGCAGAGAATGCCATTGTACATATGGGAGGACAGTGGTTAGGAGGAAGACAAATCCGAACTAACTGGGCAACACGCAAACCTCCTGCACCCAAAAGCACACAAGAAAGTAGGTTCATCGTTGGAAATATTTGACATGGATTGAAATTACCGCAATTTTTAGACCCCCGTTAGTATTGTAAAGAACCTATTGTCCTAATCGTTTGTTCTGTTTGCAGATAACACAAAACAATTACGGTTTGAAGATGTTGTGAATCAGTCGAGTTCTAAAAACTGCACGGTTTACTGTGGTGGAATTGGGGCAGGTTTATCCGGTAAGTCCACTTTGTTTTACCTAAATCTGAAAATGTTTATAGTGTTTAAAGCTCTTGTCTGAAGACAGAAAATGGACTACATAGTATTTTGGGGGCTTCATCTGTGAATCGGACTTTTTTGAAACATTTTGTGCTATTTCACTTTAGGGGCATTTTCTGAGGGGAAACTTTTAGTTTACCTAGGAAAACTATACATTGTTTTTTTTCTTTGTATTAAGCACAAGGAACTTTCATTGGGTATTTTGAGGGTTAAACAGGAAACCTCGGGCACAGTGATGAGTCTGTATGTCTCGGCGTTAAGGGGTTCCAGTAGTTTTTTGTTTTTGGGGCACATCTTAAATTAAATTTAAAGAGATGGTTGTTAAAAAGTTTGCCCCTTTTAATGCTGCAGTTAATAATTGTGGTCCGTCTGCTGATACTCAGTTATTACTTCCTTTTCACAGTGAAAATCTTCGTTATGTTGACTTATCACTTAAAGGGATACTGTCATGGGAAAAACAATTTTTTTCAAAATGAATCAGTTAATAGTGCTGCTCCAGCAGAATTCTGCACTGAAATCCATTTCTCAAAAGAGCAAACAGACTTTTTTATATTCAATTTTGAAATCTGACTTGGGGCTGGACATTTTGTTAATTACCCAGCTGCCCCATGTCATGTGACTTGTGCCTGCACTTCAGGAGAGAAACGCTTTCTGGCAGGCTGCTTTTTCTGTTTTTCCTTCAGAACTGAACGTGTCTCAGTGGGACATGGGTTTTTACTATTGAGTGTTGTTCTTAGATCTACCAGGCAGCTGTTATCTTGTGTTAGGGATCTGTTATCTGGTTACCTTCCCATTGTTCTGTTGTTAGGCTGCTGGGGGGGAAAAGGGAGGGGGGTGATATCACTCCAACTTGCAGTACAGCAGTAAAGTGATTGAAGTTTATCAGAGCACAAGTCACATGACTTGGGGCAGCTGGGAAATTGACAAAATGTCTAGCCCCATGTCAGATTTCAAAATTGAATATAGTTTTCCAGAATGCTTGGGACCTGTGATTTTCCGGATAACGGATTTTTCTGTAATTTGGAGCTTCCTCCCTTAAGTCTGCTAGAAAATCATATGAATGTTAAAGTGGACCGGTCACCCAGACACACAAATCTGTATAATAAAAGTCCTTTTCAAATTAAACATGAAATCCAATTTCTATTTTTATTAAAGCATTCATAGCTGTTGTAAACTCATTTAAAAATCTCAGTTGTCAATCAAATATTGTCATCCCCTCCTCTATGCCCGTGGCATAGAGGCGGGGCAGACAATTACTTTCACTTTCCATTCAGCACTTCCTACATGTCACTGCTCTCCCCACATTCCCTCATACTCTTCACCATTTAATTGTGTAACCAGGACATGGGGATGGACATCGGGTCCCTCGTTCTGGTGCACAAACAAGATTCTGAGATGATACAAGACTTGTCTTAATAACAGTGTCCCACAAAATGGCTGCTGCCTGCTTGTTATAATTATGAATTCCCAGACTGAAGGAAACAAGATTCAAATAATTTATATTGTGTAATTAAAGTTCATTTTGCTTGACTAATGTGATAAAATAGGATTTTGAATGTTTTTTCGGGTTATGGGTCCCCTTTAAATAAACCCAATAGACTGGTTTTGCTTTCGATAAGGATTAATTATATCTTAGTTGGGAGCAAGTACAAGCTACTGTTTTATTATTACACAGAAAAGGAAAGCATTTTTTAAAAAAAATTTGGATCATTTGGGTAAAATAGTCTATGGGAGGCGGCCTTTGCGTAATTCAGAGCTTTCTGGATAAAGGATTTTTGGATAATGGATACCATACCTCCTAAAGTAAAGTTTGCTTCAACAAGCATCGGTGGGCTTATCGTTGTCCATTTTCTTTAACAGAGCAACTCATGCGTCAAACATTTGGTGTATTTGGACAGATTTTGGAAATCCGTGTGTTTCCAGAGAAGGGTTACTCTTTTATTAGGTAAGTAGACTTTGCACAGAAATATCTGGAAAAAGGTTGGGAAGGTTTAGCATTAATCTGGCTATACACGTATGTGTTTGCTGTCCAGCCAATATCCATTTATCATGCAAATCTATCAGTTTGTTGTCTTGTTTGAAAATGCAATGTCCTGATGCAACACAATGGCAAGTCTATGGCGCATTTGCAGTTCCAGCTGTACCAAGCTTTCTGTTGGATTAAATATACTTTCTATCCATGTTGTTTGCACCATTACATTTAGTTTAGTGGATAGTTGTTTCATCCCAAAGACAACCTCAGACAACAGCTGATCCAGCAGGAAATCTCAAGCTGCATTCAAGCCCACATACAGAGCTTTCTTTTTCTCCAGACTTTAAATAAAAGGGATTGTCTGTTGTCTGACTACATACATTTTCCAGAGTCTCTCTATTTCTGTCAAACAGAAATGATCTTCCCCCTCAGGTGTTTTTTTTTTTTGTTCTTTGCTGTTCTGTAGTGATGATTGAAATACTGTTTGTGCTATAGTGTAACCGCTATTCTCATCTGTTTATTTTTTAGGTTCTCGACTCACGATAGTGCTGCACATGCAATAGTGTCTGTGAACGGAACAACCATAGAAGGGCACGTTGTAAAATGTTACTGGGGCAAAGAGACACCGGACATGACTAAGAACTTTCAGCAGGTGAGAGTCTAATTATCTGTATCAGCTAGTTTAATTAAAGGGGAACTATTGTGAAAATGAAAATTTAATACAAGCTTCATCATACTGAAATAAGAAACTTTCTAAATACAATAAAGTAAATATTCTGTACAGTTTCTGAAATAATCAAGTTTATATTCACTATTCCTCTCTCAGCATCTGTTTGTCTTCATTCTGTCTTCATGCAGCAGTTGAGTGTCAGATATTCATTGACAGTTAGATCCAATATATCTTATACGGGGGCTCCTTTTGCCTAGGAGATGTGTTAGAGCTCACTCTATTAAAATAACAAGAAATCCTGTCTCTACATGCTGCATTTGTGCAAAAGTCTGTTATTTTGTTAGATTGTGTTTGTACTGGAATCAGTTATTTGAGAGAGCTCTAATTCATCTGCTAGGAAAGGAGCCCCCCTATAAGATATATTGGATCTAACTGTCAATGAATATCTTGACACCCAACTGCTGCATGAAGACAGAATGAAGAGAAACAGATGCTCAGTGACGAATAGTGAATATTAACTTGATTTCAGAAACCATGCAGAATTTTTAATTGATTGTATTTAGAAAGTTTATTCCTTCACTGTGAGGAAGCTTATGTTACATTTTCATTTTCGCGATAGTTCCCCTTTAAGGTTTACAGTTGAACATAACTCTAGTATCCCTACATATCTCAATAGTCCGCTTCCAGTCATTCGTATACCCTTCCGTAACCTGGTTTCTTATTGCTAGAGCCACATTGATGCATAGGCACTACATTAATAGATACGTGTGTGTATATTGAAATATTATGTGTTTACACAGCTTCTCCTTTTTTCAGGTGGATTACAGTCAGTGGGGGCAGTGGAGTCAAATGTATGGGAGTCCCCAGCAATATGGACAATATGTGGCAAATGGCTGGCAGGTGCCCTCCTATGGCATGTATGGGCAAGCGTGGAATCAGCAAAACTTTGGAGTGGAGTAAGTATCGCTGCCACTGAATTCTATAATAGATTTATAAATTGGCTTTATTAATCCAAAATCATTTTCTTTTTGTAGTCAACCTCAATCAACAGCTTGGGTTGGTGGATTCAGTGCCCAGCCGCCGCCTCAGGGTCAGGCCCCACCAGTAATACCCAATCCACCAGGCTATGGCATGGCCAGTTACCAAACACAGTGAAACAGGACTATGTTACAGTGCTCATCGGCTGAATCAACAGAAAATGACGTTAAAAAAAAAAAATGAAAACAAACAAGACACACTTTGGCCTAATATTGGTGTGGATTGGATTGCACAGGTCAAAGAAGAAATCCATCAAAGAAAAAAATAGTTTATAATATTTATTTGAAGCTGAAACTGTTCTAAGACCATTCAGTTTTGGTGAGACACACATCTGCCTTTTTAAAGGAAGCATTTCCTCCCGTGTTTTTGTTCCGGACTGTTAAGGATACATTTTGTTTTTCCTCATGTTAGCCTTCAACTTAAAGACCCGGCACAGTCGGGCAAACGCGGTAATTATGGGAGGCTCAAGGGACGAGGCTCATCACAATTTTTGAAGGTGTTCCTGAATAATGTGGATCTCATCTCCGTTTAGCTCTGTTTTCTTACATACGTTCTGAGAAGAGATGAATCGGACTTCATAGTTTTCAACAAAAACAAACAAAACAAAAAAACCCCATATGCTGAAATTAAATTTGGTTTGTACATTTGTTTCTTATACTCGTTCTTGCAGCAGTCCCTTAACGCTATAGGGCAGTGTTTTGGGTATGGGAAGCCCATTAATGAATAGGTTGTCAATGTTCGTGCTTCACGCTTTCTCCTATCTCCCGGAGATAGACCTTGCCGGGCCACTAATCCTGAAGCTCAAGAGCTTACTATCATAAAGGGACAGTTTTAAATAACCCTAAGCCAGGTATGTAGAGTGCTTGCTGCCGATTCAACTCTCTACATGTCAGGCCTCTCCTATTCATATTCCAGTCTCTTATTCAAATCAATGCATGGTTGCTAGGGAAAAATTGAACCCTAGCGACCTGATTGCTGAAATTGCAAACTGGAAAGCTGCTGAATAAAAAGCTAAATGACTCAAAAATCCATAAATAATAAAAAATGAAAACCAATTGCAAATTGTCTCAGAATATTACTCTCTGCCTCATACAAAGTTAATTTAAAGGTGAGCATCCCCTTTAACATCAAATGGAGTTCTCATATATACTGCAAATATCTGATCTTTTCTTTGCTCCGTATGACTTAGTAGATGTCATTAGAATTCAAACGGAGAATGCACAAAGTCTGAACATGGGACATTGCTGATTAAAAATACACTGCTGTGTCTGTCGGGCGCCCGCAGATACGTGTCCCAATACAGGGGTTCTGCTTACATGTGGAGCAGGTGCACTTCCCCATATAAAAGCAGAAGAGATTTATTTGGGTGGACTTCTCCATCTGATCCCTTATAATATTCAGGTGCATATATTTGTCCGGATGCTTCCAAATCTTGTAAAGCGTAAAAGAGTTTGTCTGAACTGCTTTTATGCTCGCAAGAGCGCTTTTTTTTTTTTTTTTTTATTATAAAAAATTTTGTGTTTTTAAACTGAAGTGCTACTGGGTCATGCCGGTGCCATGCCTTCAATGGCACGAAACCAAGTAGGGCCGAGACTTTGATTGCAATGGTGCAAATGGGGTGAACGTGTGTGGGAGTGGCTACGAGGACATAGCCCCGCCCAACCCGCTCAGACCTGCAGTTCATTCTGGAACGAGCAACTCCTTTTTCCAAAACGGACGCCCGTGTTAAAACGTCCCATGAAGCCTATTTTGTATATAGATATTGTTAAACAAGTGTGTGTTTCACCAGCATGCTCCGAAATAGAAGTAGCCGTGTTTTGCGGTCTTCATTTAATGACTTCACCAACGAGATGGTTGAGATCGATGTACATGACCGATGTGTTCCAAAGTTTAACCTCTTCATTTTAAAGGGGTCCGTTTTACAAAAAAAAAAACTCAAGAAGAAGCCTTAATTTCAGCGATCTGAGCATTTTCAATGCGTCGTGCTTATTTTCATGTTTCCCTATCCATTCACCAAATGTTTTGGTATGTAAATACCTTATTTTGAGCTTATTTTTGTTTTCCAGGTTGTATAGTATATTGATTTGGCTCAAAAAGAGAAATCATGTGTGTTTTCTTTCGCCTCTTCCCTCGAATATTTTTTTGTTTACCCAACTGTCAATAAAACTTTTAAAGTAAATTTCAATGTGCCATTTTAACTGGTTATATTGTTTTGGTGAACAAAATACAACCAATTTGCTTTATAATCTGAACGAGTTGTCTCTTGGATGGATTTGCATGGCATGAGCAGGACCAAAATAAATCTGTGGGTGCTGTTAGTGTTGGTTAGAGTGGCAATTTAAAAGCATGGTTCCGAATCCAAGTGGCATAGGACTGGGGCAAAAAAGGCAAATGTTTACAAACCTTCCTGGGGTGAGGGTTTCATTTTAGGCTCCTGGGTAAAAGTTCCCTTTAACCCTTTTACACGGAAACTGACTTTTTTTTCTCTTTCTATGGAGTTTTGCAAATTTGCAAAAAAAAAGTCGATTCATTATTTGGCAGAATTCTGGATGTGGTGCATTCTGAATCAAAGTGTAGGCACATAAATGGGACCTTGCATTTAATCAACGCGGGGTAAGGGTCAAGCCCCGTTTAAAGGTGTCCATACACAAGGCCTGAATTGGGGCCCTCCTGAGTGATATTAGGGACGAAAATCAGCCGGGTCTTTAATGGACAGTTTTGGAAACCCATTGGATGAGCAGTGGCTTGGGAACTGTGTATTCCCTTCAATTCCACATCTGCTAAGGCCAATCTGCACACTAAGAAGGAGGCATCAACTACAGGTATGGGACCTGTTATCCTGAATGCTTGGGACTTGGGGTTTTCCAGATTAGGGCTCTTTCCATAGTTTTGATCTCCATACCTTTAAGTCTGCTAAAAAGTAATTTAAGCATTATTTAAACCCAATAGGCTGGTTTTGCCCCCAACAAGAATAAATTATATCTTAGTTGGGATCAAGTACAAGCTGCTGTTTTATTATTACACAGAAAAAGGAATCTTTAGGCTTCTCCATAATCTGATCTATAGATATCAATGCTGATCCTAATGGTTTCTAGCCTTCATTGTCCCTAGGGTCCTCCTCAACAGATGTCTATAGGTTCAATAATGAGCTTCTGGTAAATTGTAGCCTTCATTTTTCCACATTGAGCAACATGGAATCCATGCTGATACTCCTTGGTTTCTAAGATTCAAAATGCCTGAGATTCTGTAGGTGTTTGGCCTATATGCTCTCAAGGTTCCTCCAAAAACTGATATTTAGGAATCTATTCTAATGCTGCCGGTTTCTTGCCATCATTATCCCAAGGGCCCTACTCAAAACAGATATATATAGAGTCCATAATGAACCTGGTGGTTTCCAGCCTTCATATTCTGCAGATTCTCTAGACCGGTAAATATGTAGTCCATGCTGATTCTCTGGTTTCTAAGGCAAAATGGCTAAGCGTCCGTAGGTATTTAGCCTTCATGATGTTATGGTCTAAGTAGACAAAATGGCTGAGCTTACGTAGGTGTTTAGCCTACATGCTCTCAGGTGTCCTCCAAAAACTGAAATATAGGAATCCATGCTGTTGTTTTCTAGCCTTTGTTATCCCAAGGGTCCTCCTCAAAACAGATGCTTTTTGAATTAATAATGAACCTGGTGACTTTTCTTAATGAGCTTCTGGTGGTTTCTAGCCTTCATTGTTCCACAGATTTTCCAGATTGAGGAGCATGAAGTCCATGCTGATCTGTGGTTTAAAGATTAAATGGCTAAGCTTCTTTAGGTGTCTAGCCTACATGCTCTCAAGGGTCCTCCAGAAACTGATATAGAGGAATTCATGCTACCCTTGCTGGTTTCTAGCTTTAATTCTAGAATTAAGATTTTTTTGAGTCCATAAAGAACCCGGTGACTTTTCTTAATGAGCTTCTATAGGTTTACAGCTTTCGTTATTCCACTGATTATCCAGACTAGAATATGTAGTCAATGCTTATCTTCATTGGTTTCTATAGATGTCTAGCCTTCATGATCCTTAAAATCCCCCAGAAACTGGTTTCTAAGACGAAATAGCCGAGCTTCTGTAGGTGTCTGGCATACATGTTCTCAAAGGTCCTCCAGAAACTTATTAATAGGAATCCATGCTGCCCCTGCTTGTTTCTAGCCTTCATTATCCCAAGAGTCCTCCTCAAAACAGATTTTGAGTTCATAATTAATCTGATGATTTCTCTTAATGCGCTTCTGGTGGTTTTTAGCCTTCATTGTTAGAGATTCACCAGACTGGGGAATATGGAGGCAAAAGGGCTGAGCTTCTGTAGGTGACATGCATGTTCTCAGCCTTTATTATTCCATAGATTTTTTCCAGATTTAGGAACATGGAGTCCACGTTGAGCCTCTATGTCTTCTAAGATTAAATGGCTGAGCTTCTGTAGGTGTCTAGTCTACATGCGCTCAAGGGTCCTCCAAAAACTGATATATAGAAGTCCATGCTGCCCGGGTTGGTTTCTAGCATTTATTCTTCCAAGGGTCCTCCTCAATAGTTTATAAAGAACCTGTGACTTCTCTTAATGTTGCTAGAGCTTTCCGACATTCGTTATCCCACTGATTGTCCAGACTGGAGAATAGGGAGTCCATGCTGATCTTTTGTGATTACTAAGATTACATGGCTAAACTTCTGTAAGTATCTAGCCTACATGCACTCAAGGGTCTTCCAGAAACTGATATATATCCATGTTGCCCTTGCTGGTTTATAGCCTTTATTATCCCAAGGGTCCTCCTCAAAACATGTATATAAAGTCCATTATTAACCTGATGACTTCTCTTAATGAGCTTCTGGTGGTCTCTAGCCTTCATTAATACAGAGATTCTCCAGACTGGGGAATATGGAGGCAAAATGGCTGAGCTTCTGTAGGTGACATGCATGTTCTCAGCCTTCATTATTCCACAGATTTTTCCAGATAGAGGAACATGGAGTCCAAGCGGATCCTCTGTGGCTTTTAAGATTAAATGGTTGAGCTTCTGTAGGTGTCTAACCCACATTCTTTCAGGGGTCCTCCAGAAATGATAAATGGGAAACCATCCTGCCCCTGGTGGTTTTCTATCCTTCATTATCCCAAGGGTCTTCCTGAAAACAGATGTGTATAGAGTCCATAGTGAACCTGGTGCTTTCTCTCAATCAGCTTCTGTAGGCTTCCAGCCTTCGTTATTCCCACGGATTCTCCATGGTGGGGAATAAGAAGTCCATGCTGATGCTGTGTGGTTTATAAGATTAAATGGCTGAGCTTCTGGAGGCTTCATGATGTTTAAGATCCCTCAAAAACTGAGTTTCTTATTGTGGGTGTGTTATCGGATTAAACATATTCTGGAGGTTTCCAGCTCTCATAACCTCCAAGGGTCCCCTGAAAACTTAGGAATATGGAGTTTGTGCTAAACTGGGTAACTTCTCGTATGAAATAAGTGCACGTCTGGGGGTTTCTAGCCTTAACTTATATAAATGCCCTGGACTGGCCTGAGATCCAGTGAGATCAGAGGGGAGCTCTATTAATAATAAGAATACACTGAGCTGCTGGGGACAATTTGCAATTGGTTTTCATTTTGTTCTACTTGTGTTTCTTAATTTATTCAACATTTAATTCAGCAGCGCTTCAGTTTTCTATTTGGTTGCTACGGTCCGAATACCCTAGCAACCATGCAACAAGCAGACTGGAATATGAATAGAAGAGGCCTAAATAGAAAGATGAGTGATAAGTGCAATAACAATACATTTGTAGCCTTACAGAGCTTTTGTTTTTTTTACGTGGGGTCAGTGATCCCCATTTGAAAGCTGGAAAGAGTCAGATAAAAAAAAAAAAAAATCCAAACACTATAAAAATTAAAAAACGAAGACCAATTGAAAAGTTGCTCAGAAATAGCCATTCTATAACATACAAAAAATTAACTTTAGGTGAACTGTCCCCTTTGAAAGCCTCTGATCTGAATCTCAAATGAATTTAGTACATTCTGCCCCATTACCAGTTAGTACCTCCCTCCCTGCAACCTGTTCCCGGCCCAGGGGCTGATCCTGCTGGATTATTGTTGGGTGCTTAGAATTCCTCAGTGTCCTGCTATGTTCAAGGCCCTGTCTGTATTCATAGAAAAATGAGTCACCCGCTGGGCCTGTGCTGAGACTTGTCAGGGTGCTGAGACTTGTTAGGGTGCTGCTGCTGAATGTTGCATATGTACAGCAGGATCCTTAGTAATCAGTATTCCAACTCCCAACTGGATATGAGCCTTGCCAGGGGGAAGAGTCCTGCGCAGAACCAATTGTTAAAGGACAAGGAAAGTCTAAAAGAGAATAAGGCTAGAAATGCTGTATTTTGTATACTAAACATAAACATGAACTTACTGCACCACAAGCCTAATCAAACAAATGATTTATGCTTTCAAAGTTGGCCACAGGGGGTCACCATCTTGTAACTTTGTTATACATCTTTGCAAGACCAAGACTGTGCACATGCTCAGTGTGGTCTGGGCTGCTTAGGGATCATCATAAATGATCAATACAGGACAAGCTTGGCTGGGAAGTAAGGTGGCGCTCCCCCTGCTGTTCATAAGTATGATTGTTTCCCTGCAGAGCAGTTAGGGACCGTCTGACAATTCCTATCCACAGCAGTAAATGAAGGGAGAATCTCACTACATACAGTCAGGTTTCTTATAAAAACGGTACATATTTTTTTAATTAAAGTATATTGGAGATAGATTTATTTTTCATTAAAGAAAGTAAAAATGGGATTCTATTTTTTTACCTTTACATGCCCTTTAAGACCTGAACCGCAACCCGCATATTTATCCACTTTAATCTGCTACCCGCAACTGCCTTATCCGCACCCGGCCGACTTCCATTAAACAAAAATTTTTTAAAAGGAGTAAAATATAAACAATATAACATAAGAAATTTAGATGAGACTTGCGACCCACATCTTTATTCTCGCCCAAAAACCCTTCTCTCATCCCATAGGGTACTGTTTTTTTTTTAGAATAACCCGCAAGTACCCGACCAGCCTCAGGACTCCTACCAGGGGGCTCCCAGGATTCTTTCCTAATGTTGAGATCTCATTGTGCAACACAGAGACAGCATTTCCCTAGGGACAAACGGATACTTTCCCTTTAATTCTTGCTCACGACCCCATACACATCTACTGACATCCCCCTCTCTATCTGAACTACCGTTAAAGGAAAACTATACCCCCAAAATGAATACTTAAGCCACAGATAGTTAACATCATATTAAGTGACGTATTAAAGAATCTTACCAAAATGGTCTATATATTTAAATCAGGCGTGTCCAAAGTGCGGCCCGAGGGCCAATTGGGGCCCTTTATCAAATTTACACCGGCCCTCAGCCTCCATCATGAAATAAATAATAATACGGCCCGCCAGCATAGTTCGATCAGGAATCACATAGATGTAGCAGTAATATTTGGGCACATTAGTGAAATGATCTGCTACTTGGTCTTTTACATATGAGCAGTTTTATGCAATATCTTTTTATAGAGACCTACAGTGTTTGGGGGGTTTAGTTTTCCTTTAAGCACCTTCTCAGGGCCCAGGGTGAAAGTGTCCCTCCAGCTGCCGGGGAAGCATTTGTGTCCGTGGGAAAGCGACTCACTAACACAATTAGGCCACAGGGGGACAATGGTTCTCATTAACATTTACATATTTCTCTTTTATCTTCCAGCCTCCAGCTGAGCTTCAATATACAATAACCAACATGGGGTCAGAGAATCTAATTGCACCGGCTTGTCGAAGGAAATGTTCAGTTTCAGTCTTACAAGTCTGGCACTCGTGTTACCCACCACCTGAAGGGGGGCATCAATATACAGTGGCATCACCAATATATATATATATAGGGTCAGGCTTCTTGGCTTCAGGCCCCACCAGTATAATCCAACAGTTGTAACAGTCACCCTGCTATAGTTCCAGGGGTACCCAGGGTACAAATAAACACTCACCCCAAATCTCCCCCTAACTGACCTTCAGACTGGGCCCCCTTAGCTCATAACAAGGTTACAGATATATAGAAACATTGGGGTGTCACCCTGCTATAGTTCCAGGGGTACCCAGGGTACAAATAATCACTCACCCCAAATCTCCCCCTAACTGACCTTCAGACTGGGCCCCCTTAGCTCATAACAAGGTTACAGATATATAGAAACATTGGGGTGTCACCCTGCTATAGTTCCAGGGGTACCCAGGGTACAAATAAACACTCACCCCAAATCTCCCCCTAACTGACCTTCAGACTGGGCCCCCTTAGCTCATAACAATGTTACAGATATATAGAAACATTGGGGTGTCACCCTACTATAGTTCCAGGGGTACCCAGGGTACAAATAAACACTCACCCCAAATCTCCCCCTAACTGACCTTCAGACTGGGCCCCCTTAGCTCATAACAAGGTTACAGATATATAGAAACATTGGGGTGTCACCCTGCTATAGTTCCAGGGGTACCCAGGGTACAAATAAACACTCACCCCAAATCTCCCCCTAACTGACCTTCAGACTGGGCCCCCTTAGCTCATAACAATGTTACAGATATATAGAAACATTGGGGTGTCACCCTACTATAGTTCCAGGGGTACCCAGGGTACAAATAAACACTCACCCCAAATCTCCCCCTAACTGACCTTCAGACTGGGCCCCCTTAGCTCATAACAATGTTACAGATATATAGAAACATTGGGGTGTCACCCTACTATAGTTCCAGGGGTACCCAGGGTACAAATAAACACTCACCCCAAATCTCCCCCTAACTGACCTTCAGACTGGGCCCCCTTAGCTCATAACAAGGTTACAGATATATAGAAACATTGGGGTGTCACCCTGCTATAGTTCCAGGGGTACCCAGGGTACAAATAATCACTCACCCCAAATCTCCCCCTAACTGACCTTCAGACTGGGCCCCCTTAGCTCATAACAAGGTTACAGATATATAGAAACATTGGGGTGTCACCCTGCTATAGTTCCAGGGGTACCCAGGGTACAAATAAACACTCACCCCAAATCTCCCCCTAACTGACCTTCAGACTGGGCCCCCTTAGCTCATAACAAGGTTACAGATATATAGAAACATTGGGGTAACAGTCACCCTGCTATAGTGCCAGGGGTACCCAGGGTACAAATAAACACTCACCCCAAATCTCCCCCTAACTGACCTTCAGACTGGGCCCCCTTAGCTCATAACAAGGTTACAGATATATAGAAACATTGGGGTGTCACCCTGCTATAGTTCCAGGGGTACCCAGGGTACAAATAAACACTCACCCCAAATCTCCCCCTAACTGACCTTCAGACTGGGCCCCCTTAGCTCATAACAATGTTACAGATATATAGAAACATTGGGGTGTCACCCTACTATAGTTCCAGGGGTACCCAGGGTACAAATAAACACTCACCCCAAATCTCCCCCTAACTGACCTTCAGACTGGGCCCCCTTAGCTCATAACAAGGTTACAGATATATAGAAACATTGGGGTAACAGTCACCCTGCTATAGTTCCAGGGGTACCCAGGGCACAAATAAGCACTCACCCCAAATCTCCCCCCAACTGACCTTCAGACTGGGCCCCCTTAGCTCATAACAAGGTTACAGATATATAGAAACATTAGGGTAACATAGTTGTGTTGGTTGAATATGGAGTTGATAGGGGTGGGGGTTGGGCTGATCACATTTGGGGGTGTCAGTCTCATAAAGGAAAGTAGGGGTTACACAGGTATAAGGGACAGATGTCAGACTCACAGTCATAAGAATAAGTTAATTTGCCTCATGAAATAAATTGTAACCACAAGCAAATTCCCAAAATGAATGGACAAAATAATGACAAACGCCACTGGGGTATTAGCGAATGATTCTGCTCTTGTCTGTCCCATTGTGCACTGCTGGTTACGTCTCCGGACACAATGTAGCAGAAGTCTCTCCCTTGTCTGTCAGTCGTTTTATATCAGAGGAACAGACTCAGCGCCCCGGAAAGTTGGAGGAGCCTAAATGTGAGCGCCACCCCCAGCTCAGAGGAAGCGAGAGAGAGAGAGAGAGGAGGGAGGGGAAGCAGCGGCCGCCAGGCAGAGAGTCGGCGCCCCGGCAGGAGATGTTCACTCGGGCAGTTACCCGGTTGGGAAGGAAGAGACCCCCGTCAGGTAGGAGATGTGTTGGGGTGACGGACTCCTGCTGAATCCTGGGGGGTCTGTACAACTCGGGGTTCCCTAGAACTGGATGTGTCTGTCTGCGCCTTGTCGCTAAACCCTCGCTACAAATATTCAGTAATTACCTGCACTGCCGCGTGTCGCTAACTTACCCCGTGTGCGTCCTGTGCGCTGCGTCTGTAACTATTTATAGTAGCGCTAATTAGCGCTCATCTCCCGGCTCTTCTGCTTCTCTATATTCCACCCAATCCCTACATTCTCCCTGTGTACCCCCAAACTACATTCTCTCTTTATCCCCCCAATTACATTCTCCCTTTATCCCCACAACTACATTCTCTCTTTATCCCCCCAATTACATTCTCCCTTTATCCCCACAACTACATTCTCTCTTTATCCTCCCAATTACATTCTCCCTTTATCCCCACAAATACATTCTCTCTGTGTACCCCCAACTAATTCCCCTACTACATTCTCCCTGTGCACCCCACAACTACATCCAGTAGTACATTGTGTGTGGGTGCCAGTGGCAGATAACAGAGGAGGTGCATGAAGAAGAGGTGTGTGGGCAGATACTGATAATAGTGTCACTCTCAGTGGGGGGGGGGCTCAGTCTATATCCAAATGCAATGGAACATAGGAGTTTTTTTTTTACATGATGTGTTTTTAGCAGCTAACCAACAACCAAAAGCTAAAGTCACCTGTCTGTGCCCACTCCTCTCATTTCCATAGGGACAATGTATGTTATAACTACAATACAATGACCGATATTGACTTGTGCCCATACAGGTGTTTCTAAATATGCGGGTATATAATATAGTGAATAAAGTACCCCCTCTTGTAAAATATAAGGATATTATAAGTTACTGAGGAGTTTCATGACCATATAAAAGTACGAGGCTGAAGGCCGAGTGTTTTTATACAGGTCATGGAACTCCAAGGTAACTTCTAATATCCTCATATTTTGCAACTGGGGGTACTTTATTTATTATAATACACAAATTTCTGCGAGTCATGTGACAGAAATGACATCATAACTCACCGTTTATAACTGATGACATCAGAACTCACCGTTTATAAGGATATAATTTACAGGATATTCATGGCTTTTGTGTATTATATAGTGAATAAAGTACCCCCTCTTGTAAAATATAAGGATATTATTAGTTACCGAGGAGTTTCATGACCATATAAAAGTACGAGGCCGAAGGCCGAGTGTTTTTATACAGGTCATGGAACTCCGAGGTAACTTATAATATCCTCATATTTTACAACTGGGGGTACTTTATTTATTATAATACACAAATTTTAGTAAGTCATGTGACAGAAATTACATCACTACTCACCGTTTATAACTGATGACATCACTACTCACCGTTTATAAGGATATAATTTACAGGATATTCATGGCTTTTGTGTATTATATGGGGTTACTGTGTCTATATATTATACAGTTACTGTCTGTGTGTATATGATATGGGGGTGTCTATATATTATACAGTTACTGTCTGTGTGTATATGATATGGGAGTGTCTATATATTATACAGTTACTGTCTGTGTGTATATGATATGGGGGTGTCTATATATTATACAGTTACTGTCTGTGTGTATATGATATGGGGGTGTCTATATATTATACAGTTACTGTCTGTGTGTATATGATATGGGGGTGTCTATATATTATACAGTTACTGTCTGTGTGTATATGATATGGAGGTGTCTATATATTATACAGTTACTGTCTGTGTGTATATGATATGGGGGTGTCTATATATTATACAGTTACTGTCTGTGTGTATATGATATGGGGGTGTCTATATATTATACACTTACTGTCTGTGTGTATATGATATGGGGGTGTCTATATATTATACAGTTACTGTCTGTGTGTATATGATATGGGGGTGTCTATATATTATACAGTTACTGTCTGTGTGTATATGATATGGGGGTGTCTATATATTATACACTTACTGTCTGTGTGTATATGATATGGGGGTGTCTGTATATTATACAGTTACTGTCTGTGTGTATATGATATGGGGGTGTCTATATATTATACAGTTACTGTCTGTGTGTATATGATATGGGGGTGTCTATATATTATACAGTTACTGTCTGTGTGTATATGATATGGGGGTGTCTATATATTATACACTTACTGTCTGTGTGTATATGATATGGGGGTGTCTATATATTATACAGTTACTGTCTGTGTGTATATGATATGGGGGTGTCTATATATTATACTGTCTGTGTGTATATGATATGGGGGTGTCTATATATTATACACTTACTGTCTGTGTGTATATGATATGGGGGTGTCTATATATTATACAGTTACTGTCTGTGTGTATATAATATGGGGGTGACACTGTGTCTATATATTATACAGTTACTGTCTGTGTGTATATGATATGGGGGTGTCTATATATTATACAGTTACTGTCTGTGTGTATATGATATGGGGGTGTCTATATATTATACAGTTACTGTCTGTGTGTATATGATATGGGGGTGTCTATATATTATACAGTTACTGTCTGTGTGTATATGATATGGGGGTGTCTATATATTATACAGTTACTGTCTGTGTGTATATGATATGGGGGTGTCTATATATTATACAGTTACTGTCTGTGTGTATATGATATGGGGGTGTCTATATATTATACACTTACTGTCTGTGTGTATATGATATGGGGTGTCTATATATTATACAGTTACTGTCTGTGTGTATATGATATGGGGGTGTCTATATATTATACACTTACTGTCTGTGTGTATATGATATGGGGGGTGTCTATATATTATACAGTTACTGTCTGTGTGTATATGATATGGGGGTGTCTATATATTATACAGTTACTGTATGTGTGTATATGATATGGGGGTGTCTATATATTATACAGTTACTGTCTGTGTGTATATGATATGGGGGTGTCTATATATTATACAGTTACTGTCTGTGTGTATATGATATGGGGGTGTCTATATATTATACAGTTACTGTCTGTGTGTATATGATATGGGGGCAGGCCCGGACTGGCAATCTGTGGGTTCTGGCAAATGCCAGAAGGGCTGCTGTATGGTTCCATAGAAAGTTACCATAGAGTGGGCTGGTTGAGGGCTGTTTGGGCTGGTAGGGGGCTGTTTGGGCCTCTGCGTACTTGGAATGGCAGGGCCTATTTTGACTCCCAGTCCAGGCCTGTATGGGGGTGTCTATATATTATACAGTTACTGTCTGTGTGTATATGATATGGGGGTGTCTATATATTATACAGTTACTGTCTGTGTGTATATGATATGGGGGTGTCTATATATTATACAGTTACTGTCTGTGTGTATATGATATGGGGGTGTCTATATATTATACACTTACTGTCTGTGTGTATATGAGATGGGGCTGAAGGTGCATCACCAGTTAATTAGGGAGAGGAAGTTTTTGTAGTAAAAGAGGAAGAGTTTATCAATGTGGGGAGGAGGAAAGTAACAATTTGTGCTTTATTCTTTGCTACTTCTTGTTTCATTTATGCAGTAAATGTTTTCCTGCTGCAACTTGTCGGCCAACATCATGTGATCACAAAGGCATTTTGGGAGTGTTGATTTTTTGTGTCCCATAATATTCACCTACTCGGATTGTCATGATAATTGCACAGGCAGAGACATGAATGGCCCTGGGGGGAGGGTGAAGGAACGGGAAGGGCTCATCACAAATCATAGAGCTCCATACACTAAATTATATATAGATCGATATATTCTAATTCGAAGTCGTAGGATTTTATTCATCGTACGATCGTATTCTGATTTTCCTTCAAATATAAAAAAAATTGCTCTGGAAGGTCCCCATAGGCTAATATAGCGCTTCCGCAGGTTTAAGTTGGCGAATTATTGAAGTCGAAGTTTTTTTAAAGAGACAATACTTCGATTATTGAATTGTCAAATAATTGAACGATTTTTACTTCGAATCAAAGTCGAAGTAAATTCGAAGTCGTAGTATCCTATTTGATGGTCGAAGTATTCAAAAAATTACTTCGAAATTCAAACTTTTTGTACTTCGAAAATTCACTCGATCCTTAGTAAATTTGCCCCTTAGGGTAAAGTGCAAGCTTCTACGGCACAGCTTCCTTCTGTATCAAGAGAGACCTGCCATCGTATGTATATGCCATTTTTATTAAAGTAACAATATTGTAGGGGTTATTTACTGCTGGGACACCGGCACAGATATTGTCTATTCCCCACTGCAAGCAACAGTCCTGCCCTGCTTTATGGCAGCTGAGATTCTAGCTATCCGTATAACAGAACATTCTGTCCCAGTGGCTGCACAGATCCTATCTGATCCCCATTGTAAGCAGCAGTCCTGTCCTGCTTTATGGCAGCTGAGATTCTAGCTATCTGTATAACAGATCATTCTGTCCAATGATCAGATCCTATCTGATCCCCATTGTAAGCAGCAGTCCTGTCCTGCTTTATGGCAGCTGAGATTCTAGCTATCTGTATAACAGAACATTCTGTCCCAGTGGCTGCACAGATCCTATCTGATCCCCATTGTAAGCAGCAGTCCTGTCCTGCTTTATGGCAGCTGAGATTCTAGCTATCTGTATAACAGAACATTCTGTCCCAGTGGCTGCACAGATCCTATCTGATCCCCATTGTAAGCAGTATTTCTGTCCTGCTTTATGGCGGCTGAGATTCTAGGGTCAGTTTTATGCAGGGAATATTTTTGTGCAAATGTGACTTTGTGTAAAGTTTAGTTCTCTCCTCTCTCGGCCCAGCTGTTTGGATTTTTTTAAATAAATAACAAGAAGAATGTTACTTCTATGGAATTCACAACATCTCTATCTGTGACTTTCCATTCTCTTCCCTCATTTCCTCTGTGGTAATAGAATGAGGGACAGTTATTTGAGGTAGAGTTTCCAACCCATGGCCTTTTGGTGACCATACACGGCCAGACATCTGCTGCCAGTTCAGCTTCTCTTGACCAAATTGGCAGCACTCCGGGTATAGCATCAAAAACGTTACTTCTCCAGTTAATATGTAATATCCAGTTAATATCTAATCGAGGCCTGATGCCTGAGGAGCAACCCCGTGACCCATTGTTTCAGTTCATTTCACAAGTTGCTCCTATCGTTCCCCATAATGACTTATTAAAAGGCTCGTAGGTCAATTAAAGTCTAATTATGTGAATTTCCCTCTGCACAGAGATTCATACTGGAGAGTCGCCTCTCAATGCCCAGGACAATGAACAGAAAGGAACTCGCAAATGGGCCACCTCCCTGGAAAGTCTATTGGATGATCCCAAAGGGGTGGCGGAATTCATAGTGAGTAATGTTACTTCTAGGTGGGGCAGTTAATATGCCAAACTGCTCCTCTTTGCAACAAGTTAACTAGTATATGGGTTAGACATTGACATTGGTTCCTTAGTGAGGAACCAATTACACCACAACATAATAAGAGAGACCCTTATATTATGCCTAGAAGAATGTTCCTATTGTATTTGCTGATGAACACCCCCAGTGAAATGTACATTTCAGCAGTTCAAATGGGTGAGCCTAGCCAGCAATGAATAATATGATTGGAGAAAGTGAGAAATGTGTAAATTCTATAATGTTTTAGAGAGGGAACTAGAAATTGGAGGATGTGGTTTTGGAAAAAGAGTCATTCAAACAATGGAAATGAGGAAGGGGTTGGACGCCAGAGTTGCAGACAGCAACAGACAACTTATTTTATTGTATTGGCTGATGACCATTTGGGTTTCAGGCACCACTTTCATCCCATGTGACATTGTCATGAGATAGTTGGAAAGCTGACAATGAAGTGAGGATGACAGGTCTCATCTGCCTAAAGATGATATTTCTTATTTGCCAAGGGAGTCTGCACAGAATGCAAAGGAGAGGAGCTGGGACTCTAGGTTAGTCAACAACAAAGTCAAAGTACAGAAGAGATGGGAGAGTCAGAAACACTAAAGGAAGTCTTGGGTAGGAGGTCAACCAAGAAGGTCTGCCATCAGCGAGGAGTTATTGAGAAATGAGCAGGGTCTAGTGATTGATGGGGATTGTATGTGGTCATACCAGGATATGGCACGGCAGGCCTACAGGAAATCAAGAAACGACTCTATGATGGATTCCAAGTAATGGAGATCTTTATGGAGATGATCAACAGTAGCCAATGCTACAGATAGACCAAGGACAATTAGCAAAGACACGAGTCAGGAGCAATGTAGTCATGGAATGAGAAACACTGAGTTAGTAGTTTAATAGTTGCCTGGCACTGAACCAGCTGTGGGGAGAAGGACTCTCAAACCACATAGTCTGGTGCTCAAGTGTGGGCTTGAAATGTCTGATGATGGTGATGATGATGATGGTGATGGCTATTGGGGTAACTGCGGTGGAGAGAGAATGAAGAAGAAAGTAATGAACAGGATAAAGCTGGTCAATGTTAGGTAAAGATTGTAGTAGGTCTTGTACATCATTGTCTGACAGATAAAAAGAATCAAGAGTGATGTATTGGTGTTTCAGAGACCTGTATGTCTATCTGAGAATAACCCTCCTGCTAGAACCTACCTTAATATCCCAATACCATCTGCAAGCCTAGGGTTTGATTTCCCTTTAACATAAGGAAATTATTTCATTTTTAACTTGAATGTCGAGGCAGTTCTGTTCCAAATCTCTGCTTTGTGCATAAGAGGAATTATCAGCGACTGACAATTAGTGCACGCGGCTGGGAGGAAATCAAGGACAAGTGTCACTTTTTAGAAGATAAATTTATCCATATTTGTCCGACAGCAAAATCTTATTCTAGAAAAGTGATCAGAATCGGATCAGTCTGAGTCTTAACACAAACATGTCACAAACACAAGGCCGTTTCCCCCACCAGTATCAATCCCAGAATGCCATGCGGGATCGGCGTTGGACAAATCCGAGAGTTCCTGGATCTCTCCTGCATGTTTTGCTGTTAAACAAAGGAATTAACACTGCTTTAATCATTCAGCAAATGATAGGAAGTATAAACAGCAAAGATGTGCCGGCCGGTGGGGCTCGCCAGAACTACACAGACATTCCCAAAAATATTTATCCTGAAGAATGATGGGGTTTTCTTCTCAGTGCAGAAAAGTCAAGTCAATAGTCAAGTCAAGACAATAGAGAAGTGGAAAGTTCCATATTTAGTACTGATAAAACTTTGGAAAAACTTTATTCCAAGATGGACCCCAGTGCCAAGTACAATCTGTTCTTAAAGGGATACTGTCATGGTATGCATCAGTTAATAGTGCTGCTCTAGCAGAATTCTGCATTGAAATCCGTTTCTCAAAAGAGGAAACACATTTTTTATATTTAATTTTGAAATCTGACATGGGGCTAGACATATTGTCAGTTTCCCAGCTGCCCCCAGTCATGTGCTCTGATAAACTTCAGTAACTCTTTACTGCTGTACTGCAAGTTGGAGTGATATCACCCCCTCCCTTTTCCTCAGCTGCCAAACAACAGAACAATGTGAAGGTAACCAGATAGCAGCTCCCTAACACAAGATAACAGCTGCCTGGTAGATCTAAGAACAGCACTCAATAGTAAAATCCAGGTCCCACTGAGACACATTGAGTTACACTGAGTAGGAGAAACAACAGCCTGGCAGAAAGCAGTTCCATCCTAAAGTGCTGGCTCTTTCTGAAAGCACATGACCAGGCAAAATGACCTGAGATGCACCTACACACTAATATCACAACTAAAAAAATACACTTGTTGGTTCAGGAATGGCATTTTATATTGTAGAGTGAATTATTTACAATGTAAAAAATGTAATTTAGAAATAAAAACGACATCATACAAATCATGACAGAATCCCTTTAATGTTTAGAGAAGTTCTGGTTGGGGCATTTAGGCTGCGTTATGGTGAAAAGTTGATGTGTTGGCTTTCCTTTTCCTTTAGTATCAGAAAGAAATAAAGGGGATGTGAAGTTCTGTTATGGTTTCTTAGTTCCCTAGTCTATTAAAGGGGAGGGAGCCCATGCATCTTCATCTTTGAGCTCTACTATTGCAGCAGGATGGACATCTTGGAAGGCCTGAGTTAAAGGGAGGCCTCAGTACTGGAGGAGAAGCTTGAAGGCCTAAGGCATCAGTTTAGTGACATCAGGGATACCTGCTAAAATAAGGTTTTATCAAGTTACATATCAGCTCCTGTTATAGTACACTATAGGAATTTTAGGCCGGGATATGTAAGAAGAGCAGCGTGGACTTAGTAAACCTCAGGCAACACCCCCACTATTGTAGGACTCAAAGTGGAAAGGTGTTCAACACACAGAGGTGTCATCACTGTAGGCAAGATTATACTGCACAGCCATCTGTCTTGTACCCCAGTATCATTCCAGTATTGTTACTGGCACAGCACATTAGAACTACAGTTCAGCTACATCATCCTTTCCTCCAACACTTCTGCAAGGGCTCAGTTGAGTAAGAGGCTCCACATGTTCTTCTGCTGTGGCCGGATTTCACTTGACCTCCCTTCTATAGGATTACTGTATATACAGTAGGGGTTCATCCTGGAAGAGACTGGGATTATCTGGAAGAATTACATCCTCTGATTTAGAATTAATATCTGAAGTAGCGGCCTCCACAGGATGCTATGGATTTATCCGGAAGAGATTACCAGTATTTGGGTGCAATGGAGATAATCTGGATGAGAAGTCATTATAGAAAAAAACTAAACTGACGGATCACATTGGAATTGAGGCTGTATTCCTGTCCCTTAATATATAGGGGGTTCACCTCCCAGTGATTCAATTTGAAGACCCTAAAGATCAATTGTCCAGGACAGATCAGAGGCATTAATTATCCTTTTTTACAAATTCAAGTGTCGGGGAAATGCGCTAGTAACGAGCCATTATATGTTGTATTTCACCCGTCTATCCATTGCGCCACTTCCAAGGTGGTCTTCTTCAGTCTTTAGAAGACAGGGATGTTTAAATTGAGCAGGGGTACACAATATGGGCAAGAGCACACCACATGATGATTACCCAAGAGTAAACCACACTGTTATTGGGTAGGAGCACACCATACTGTGATTGGGTAGGAGCACACCATACTGTGATTGTATAGGAGCACACCATACTGTGATTGGGTAGGAGATCCAAGATGGTGGCAGGAGATTAAGACCAAGTATCTTGATAGACTGGATGGGCCACTAAAGCGTTTGCCCACCAGCAGATCTCCTGGTATCCCAGTGAGCCAGTCTGCCTCTATTCTTGGAACTTGCCAATACCATTTATGTTTGAGAAAATGTCCTATTTTACTGCTTTCAGTTGAGGGATTTCTGATATTTTGGACCCTCACACCCATTCAAGTATATAGTCATGTCCATGAATTACTGTCCCTGGGCCGAGTTAGAGAATCCGAGGACAAGTTTATATCCCTGTGCCAGAGGTTATGAATCAGCTGAGTTTTTCCCACTATAAACCTTTCCCTCTGAGATCCTTCCCTGTAAGTGGAGTCGTATATTTCACAGCTGAAGTCTATATACAGAGCCACAAATAGAAATCTCTTGGACCTGCCTGAAAGGGACATTGAGATATACAGATGTGCAACGCTTAGGGTTGCCACTTTTTCTGGAAAAAATACCGGCCTTCCTATATATTTATCTTTATTCCCTATTAATAACATTGGGATCACTGACCTTCCTATATATTTATCTTTTTTCCCTATTAATAACATTGGGATCACTGACCTTCCTATATATTTATCTTTATTCCCTATTAATAACATTGGGATCACTGACCTTCCTATATATTTATCTTTATTCCCTATTAATAACATTGGGATCACTGGCCTTCCTATATATTTATCTTTATTCCCTATTAATAACATTGGGATCACTGACCTTCCTATATATTTATCTTTTTTCCCTATTAATAACATTGGGATCAACCATCATTTTTACCGGATAGGCCGGTATAGTACCAGCCAGGTGGCAACCCTAGCAACGCTTGGCTCACAGCGGATATTTTCCTATATCTCTAACCTTTTATTAGGGGGCGATGACTAAAGGTTAGAGGAGCTTCAGCTCAAGTCCAACAGCCACTGGTCTAATCTGAGTTTAAACATTTTGTAAAATATTAGTTGGGATTTTAACAAAATGGATGTAGTTATGGGACGGCAGTGTCCCTTTAATCCCATGGAAACCTAAGGTGACGGGTTCTGTTTGTACATTAGGATTTCCTGAAGAAGGAATTCAGTGAGGAGAACCTGCTCTTTTGGTTGGCTTGCGAGGACTTCAAGAAAACACGGGACAAGGATCAGGTACGAGCTCCACCCACTGTCTGTCTCCGTTATTCCTCCTCTCAAAGTGTGAATTGGGATATATCACATTTCTTTGAGATATTGCAGGTACCCCGTATAGTTTATGGCAGCAGAGCAACCACATATCTCACAAGGTATAAGAGACGCCCCATGAAATTCTGTTTTTTTTTTTTAAAATAAAATCCATATCAGCTTGATTATCCCACTTCTGCTTCTGGCTGTTCCCATAGAGGCCTGTATATCTGTCAAAAAAAAAGTTACTAGTTGTTCAGAGAGGAGCATCAATGGTCTAGATGCACTTGAATGATCCAACGGCAGGTAAGGTGTTTGGAGTCTGCCCTGACTCATTCCAGTCTGCCTTCAGTTAGCCATTAACTAAAAGAGATTCGGTCATGATTTTTATGATGTCGTTTTTATTTCTAAATGACACTGTTTACACTGCAAATAATTCACTCTACAATATAAAATGTCATTCCTGAACCAGCAAGTGTATTTAGTTGTAATATTGGTGTGTAGGTGCATCTCAGGTCATTTTGCCTGGTCATGTGATTTCAGAAAAGCCAGCACTTTAGGATGGAACTGCTTTCTGGCAGGCTGTTGTTTCTCCTACTCAATGGAACTGAATGTGTCTCAGTGGGACCTGGATTTTACTATTGAGTGCTGTTCTTAGATCTACCAGGCAGCTGTTATCTTGTGTTAGGGAGCTGCTATCAGGTTACCTTCCCATTGTTCTGTTGTAAGGCTGCTGGGGGGAAAGGGAGGGGGTGATATCACTCCAACTTGCAGTACAGCAGTAAAGAGTGATTGGAGTTTATCAGAGCACAAGTCACATGACTGGGGGCAGCTGAGAAACTGACAATATGTCTGATTTCAAAATCAAATATAAAAACATCTGTTTGCTCTTTTGAGAAACGGATTTCAGTGCAGAATTCTGCTGGAGCAGCTCTATTAACTGATGTGTTTTGAAAAACATTTTTACCCATGACAGTATCCCTTTAATGTCTACGGGTCAGTAAGATTGCAGGAGAGACAGTGTAGACTACTGGGCAATTGAGGGTTGATCCAGTAGTTGTGTTGAAGCTAGGCTGCTAATGGTGAAGGATGACTGATACAAGCTGCCTGACTATGGAAGTGTTCAGGATGGTTCTTTATGGAGTTCAGGTGCATTTAGGTGCCAGAAGAGGCAAAATAGTAACTATAGACCAACCAGTAGCTCTAGAGTAACATGTTCCTCACCAATCCCTTGGGATGTTGCTCTAAGTGTTCTCAAAGCAGGTGCTTATTTTTGAATTCCAGGCTTGAAGGCCTGTTTTTAATGACATAAAAACCAAAGCCAGTCCACATAGAGGCTACCAAGTAGCCAATCACAGCCCTTATTTGGCAACCCCTGGACTTTTTTCATGCTTGTGTTGCTCCCTAACTCTTTTTACATTTGAATGTGGCTCATAAAAAAAGTTGGGGCCCCCTACTATAGACCATACCAACGCTGTTTCTCTCTCGTCAGATGCTGAAGAAGGCTCACGATATCTACACAACCTTCCTATCTAGCAAAGCTTCTACTCAGGTCAATGTGGAGGGTCAGTCGAAGATAAGTGAGAAGATGCTGGAAGAGCCGCACCCGCTGATGTTTCAGAAGCACCAGGATCAGGTGAGGTGGCCCGGCAGATTTACGTGTAGCCGTTACTTACATCCAGCCCATGACCTATAATGAAGCTTAGTTTGGCACCTTCCAGGAAGGGCTTGGCTACCATCTGAGCATCAGTGGCCACGGTCTAGTCGGGTGAAATTGCACCGAAGGTTGATCTGCAAAATTGCCCTGCAATGGGCACAACATACGCCCCGAGGTTCATAGAGTTTCCTTAGAAGTTTATCAAACTGAACAACTGGTGTAACTCACACTGGCCCGATCCAAGACAACTGCTGGCTGGTTGCTATGGGTTACAGAACCACCATTGCATTTATGTTATTTTAAGGGGTGGTTCACCTTTAAGATAACTTTTAGTAAGTTATAGAATGGCCATAGAATGTATAGTTATTGCTATTTTTTATAATTCATATTTCTATTCAGGCCTCTCCTACTCATATTCCAGTCTCTTATTAAAATCAATGCATGGTTGCTAGGGTGATTTGGACCCTAGCAACCAGATTACTGAAATAGAAAAAAAATAAAAACTCAAAAACCACAAATAATAAAAATGAAAACCAATTACAAATTGTCTCAGAATATCACTTTCTACATCATACTAAACGTTCATTTAAAGGTGAGCAACCCCTTTAAAGAAAAATGAGTTCTTAGTGCAAAACAAAGGCACAATCTGCCATATTTTCTTTAGTTTAACCCTTCCCTGCACTTGGTATTGTTGTTTTTATAAGGGGTGAGCTGGGGGGAAGCATGAAGTGCCCCGTCCTCTAACTCCTGCTTCTTGGTTGGTATAAGATATATATTAATTGACAATGAATCTAACGAGACGCTTATTATACGGAGCTCGTATTGATGACGTCCCTTCTTTCGCCACTACAGATCTTCAACCTCATGAAATATGACAGTTACAGTCGATTCCTCAAGTCAGAGACTTTCCTGAAGCTGAAGACCAAAGAAGAGAATGAAAGCTCCGCCTCTAGCGCCGGCGAATCCGTGCCCAAACGAGCCTCTAGGATTTATAATACGTGACTTCCCCGGGGACACGGCAGAGCCACATGCAGATTAAAGGGGAAACTATTGCCCCCTACGGCCTTTTGACCGACTTCTCGCTTTTCACTATTTCACAGCATTTGTGTTGCATGCTGGGACATCTGTGTATGAACTGCTGTATGGGGTACCCAACCCCGGTGCCCTGGCGCATACCATTGGATATCAGCCCCAGACTGACATTCATAATAATTGTTTCATTTCATATACACAGAGGCCCAATAAATACTAACTGTCAGCTTACTGCAGATCCTCTACTGACTGCCAGTCCATGCCTGCTAGCTGCCTTCTACCTTTCCTTGTGCTGCCATTGGATAGATCTGCACCAGGAACAGTACATTTATATACACACACAATCTGCTATTAACAAATAATTCTTAAATAATCGCTAATTAGACAGTTACACCGGTTTTTAAAGGGGAAGTAAAAGGAAAGCTTACAGAATGGGTGGGGGTGGGGGGCAAGTATTTTGGAAGTGGGTCATGTTTTGGACTTTCCAAGTTTAGCTGAGCCAAATGTGAATGGCAACGGGGGGTCCAACATAATACAGTGTATAAATAGAACTTCTTGTGTTTGATTTTATTTGCATATATACAGTATATATATATATAAATGCTGTATTTTATAAACTCAACTACTGTCCAGAGCTGCCCCCTAGCTCCTGATTTTGTGTGTGTCAGCGGCACTGCACATGCTCAGTGGGCTCTGGGCTGCTTAGAGGACATGGGAAATTTCCAGCAGAGAATAAGGTTCATCTCTCACAGCAGCTGAAGTAGTTTTCATATTATTAAATAATAAAGGCTATGAGTAAAGGTATTAGTATTGCCCTAATCCAGGAATGGGACTCGTTTTCAATCAACTGCCTTAATACCATGTCATTGGTTAAGTAATACACATAAAGGCAGCTGCCATCCTTATATCAAGGTAAATTCTTTTGATCAGATTCTCTCTTGTGGGCTGAATCCTGCCCCCCCCCCATAATGTTGATGGGAAAAGGATCAGCCATGGAATAGTGAGGAATTCTATCAGGTGCATTTGTATTAAAGCTGCATAAGGAATTAAAAGCAGGTTCGAGGTCGGAATTGTAGGGGTTGAAGATCCCTTTAAAAGGGTGGTTCACTTTTAACTTTTAGTATGTTATAGAATGGCTAATTCTGAGCAGCTCTTCAATTGGTCTTCATTTGTGAATTATTTGCCTTCTTCTTCTGACTCTTTCCAGCTTTCAAATGGGGGGTCACTGACCCCATCTAAAAACAAATGCTTTGTAAGGCTACAAATATATTGTTATTGTTACTTTTTATTACTCCTCTTTCTATTCAGGCCTCTCCTATTCATATTCCAATCTCTTATTCATATCAATGCATGGTTGCTAGGGGTATGTGGACCCCAGCAACCAGATTACTGATATTGCGAACTGAAGAGCCGCTGAGTAAAAAGCTAAAAAACTCAAAAACCACAAATAATAAAAATACAAAGTATATATATATATTTCTTATGTACTGACCACTGCACAAAATGTGGGGCAGATAAGAATGAGAGAGGATTCCGGCGCAGCCCTGTTACAAACAAATTTAATGCAACTCCTCATAGTTTGTAGGAAGTGAGCAGTCGGGAAGTGGTGAGGGTGGAGAGTGAGGTGGCAGTTGATCAGTGATGCACATGGCAGTTTGTTGTACTGACAGACAGGAAGTCTAGTTGCTTCACCAACCTCACCGCCGACACTTTCCACCTTCATCTGCATCTGATATAAATATATATATATATATGATTAGTATAGGCAGCTTCAATGTCTTATTCCACTTAAATGTCCCATATTTGCAGCAGTTGGACAAACTGGTGTTAAACTACAACTCCCAGCACCCTGTCACCTGAAGGAAAATGCAATTCATTTAAAGGGGTTGTTCATGTTTGAATTAACATTTAGTATGATGTAGAGAGTAAGGGAGGAACTCCACGGGCGATTTTGGCACGATCCCCTGCGCTGCGCAAAAGCGCAGGCGTCACGTCGGATACGACGGAAATAAGGTAAGAGATGGAAATATTGGATGAAGTCGCAGCGTTGATCTGACGCAACACGACTGTCAGATGCAACGCTGCAACACCATCCGACAATGCTATTACTTACCTTTTTTCCGTCGCATGACTCCTGCGTTTTTTCTCAGTGAGGCGGATCCCGCCAAAATCGCCGGTGGAGTTCCTCCCTGATATTCTGAGACAATTTGCAATTAGTTTTCATTTTTTTATTATTTAACTTTTTATTCAGCATCTCTCCAGTTTGCAGTTTCATTCATCTGGTTGCTAGGGTCCAAATTCCCCTAGTAACCATACACTGATTTGAATAAGAGACTGGAATATGAATAGGAGAGGCCTGAATAGAAAGATGAGGAATAAAAAGTAACAATCACAATACATTTGTAGCCTTACAGAGCATTTGTTTTTTAGATGGGGTCAGTGACCCTTATTTGAAAACTGAAAAGTCAGAAGAAGAAGGAAAATAATTAAAAAAAAAAAACTATAAAAAGTTCAGTTTAGATTTCTTTTATTTGCATCTAAAGGCGCAACAAGAGACGTGATCACGAGACGGACGGAAACAGATAAACATCATTTTATCTCCCTGTGCGACTTGGCAGGAACCCCGGGTGGAACACGAGGCACGGCGCCCATTTCGACTCCTTAAATGGTTAGAAGAGCTTTATATTGGTATTTTCTCTCTGTATGTATCCAGTGGAGATATTAATTAAAGGATAAGTAAACCTTTAAAATAAAATTAGAAACCTTTCTGAAATCTTTCCTAAGCAGAAGAACATCAGCCTCTTTCTTTCTCCTGACAACTTCCTTGACTACTTGCTGGTCAGACTGGTGGGAAACTGACCAGCAGGTGGCGCTGTTGTAACAAAATTCATTCATATTAACAGCACGTGTATCCCTTAATATCTTGGAATTAAAAATAAATAATGAATTACAAAAGTGCTTAGAATAGCCCCCTCATCAATTTTACATTCACTTATTTTAAAGGTTCACTTATCCTTTAAGAAGGGGTTTCTCAGCGTGCAGCTTCAGCCTTGCCTCAGATTCCATTGTTTTCGGCCTGGCCCCTCCCCCCGTCCGTAGGTAAATAACAGAAATCCACACGAACTGTTTACAAAAAAAAGTTTTAATTTTTTTTTATAAAAACAAAGAAACCAAAAAGAAAGTACATAACGTACGTTAACGTGAGACAGAATGGTGCGATGCTCTGCAGGCCCCTCATGATTGGTCGAGGGTGAGCGACGGCGCTGGGGGGGTGAGTCTCCCCCCGGGTGACGAGATGTTGTTACATGCAAGCAGCAATGTTCTATTGCACACGTGGACATGGGACATTGATTATTGATCACGTCTTTTTTGTTTTTTTCCGTATTCCACGCCATTTGTAAAAGGGGAGGGGAGATGACCACCCCCCCCTCACGCAAGCACAGACCTGAGCGAACGTTTGACGCCATTCGTTGTGAGGCTCCACTGCGAGAAGAGAAATATGAGCTCCCCCTCCCCCAGTCCCATCTAAGACACAAACACAAACTTCTCCTGGTGGGCTGTGAGGTTCCAGGGTCTCCTCTCTCTCTCCTACTCTCCCCCTCGCGCTCTCGCTGTCATTAGCGGAGGAGGGTCAGCTGACCAGACGCTGTTTTCCTCGCTGATGATTGGATGCCACTAGCTACTTCCGGTAGAGTTGGTACTGATGTGGTTTGTGTTCACGTCATGGTTTAAAGATGACTTGGTACACGGGGAGCTGTTGGAATTGTTTTGGTGCTGGGAGAAAAGACAAAACTGTAACAGCCCACATAGTATTTACTAAGATACAATCAACTTAGGGGACTGTTCCTGCTGAATTGTGCTTAGTACAGGGAAACTGCCATAGTTTTATAGGATCTCTGTCTGTACAGACTATGAGCAAATTTACGGTCTGTTCCTGCTGAATTGTGCTTAGTACAGGGAATACCTATGCTGCCATAGTTTTATGGTATCTCTCTGTACAGACTATGAGCAAACTTAGGGGACTGTTCCTGCTGAATTGTGCTTAGTACAGGGAATATCTATGCTGCCATAGTTTTATGGGATCTCTCTGTACAGACTATGAGCAAACTTAGGGGGCTGTTCCTGCTGAATTGTGCTTAGTACATGCCATAGTTTTATGAATGATGTCAAACCATGTCCTTCTCTGGCCATTATAACACTACAGGAAGGCTATGGGAGGTTATAGGAAAGATGTGCTGAGCCAGCTAAAGACAATGGCAGTTACACAAGTCTAAGTAAAGTGGGAGCTCACAGGCAGTAGTACAGTTGTTGCCTAAATCTTAAAAGAGGCACTTCTTTGCATGTGGGGGGTCTTCCTACTACATACATAAGATATATAAGCAGCTCCACCCACCTGGCGTCTGAAGATACGATGAAGCAAACTCTTCTTGGGGGGTTCCGGGGGGTGACTCCTGTTTAGGTCCGGGGAGAGCGTCCTGTTCGGCCCATAAACATTCAGCTCTTTGAAGCATTCTGTCTCGATCATCTGTTACAATCAAATAACATTTACCATTATAATAATGTTTATTAGAAACCCCACTGGTTTATTTGAAACTCTCTCCTTCAATGTTTGTTCCTTTCAATGACTAATAAGGAAATGCTGGGGGTCAAGTAATAAAAGGTACGAAGTTTGCTTGAGGTCTTGTGACCAAAAGAAACCAAAAATGAAATGATAACTGATTATGGACAGTGGATATCCTGAACACTTTGTAGACCACAAGGATCTGGGGTTTGGAATCTGCCAGAGGGATCTGCAACCTCTGGAAGTCTAGCACCCAGCAGGAAGTCTAGAACCTAGCAGGAAGTCTAGAATGGCATTTGATGCCATGAGATGAGCGACTACTTGAGGGCCAAATAAAGGTGTAAGTGAAATTATTATGCACAGTTGGTGCAGATCATGGCCAGTGATTATCCTGAAGAGCACAAGGATCTAGGATTTGGAATCTGCCAGAGGTATCTAGAATCCAGCAGGAAGTCTAGAACCCAGCCAATGGCATTTGATACCAGGAGATGAGCAACTACTTGAAGTCTGGATGTATAGAACCCAGCAGGGTGTCTAGAACCCAGCAGGAAGTCTAGAACCCAGCAGGAAGTCTAGAACCCAGCCAATGGCTCTTGATGCCAGGCGATGAGCAATAACTTGAGGGCCAAATAAAGGTGTAAGTGAAATTATTATGTACAGTGGGTGCAGATTATGGGTAGTGATAATCCTGAACACTTTGTAGACCACAAGGATCTGGGGTTTGAAATCTGCCAGAGCAATCTGCAACCTCTGGAAGTCTAGAACCCAGCATGAAGCCTAGAACCCAGTAAATGGCATTTGATGAACTACTTGAGGGCCAAATAAAGGTGTAAGTGAAATTATAACATACAGTTGGTGCAGATTATGGCCAGTGGTTATCCCGAAGACCACAAAGATCTAGGATTTGGAATCTGCCAGAGGGATCTGCAACCTCCTGAAGACCCAGCAGGAAGTCTAGAACCCAGTCAATGGCATTTGATACCAGGAGATGTGCAACTACTTGAGGGCCAAATAAAGTTGTAAGTGAAAATATTATGTACAGTTGGTGCAGATTATAGACAGTGGTTATCCTGAAGACCACGATGATCTAGGATTTGGAATCTGACAGAGGGATCTGCAACCTCCTGAAGTCTAGAACCCAGCAGGAAGTCTAGAACCCAGCCAATGGCACTTGATGCTGGGAGATGAGCAACTACTTGAGGGCCACATGAAGGTGCAAGTGAAATGCTCACGTTCCTGTTTCACCTCTTGGTTCAACGTTGGTTTGAGTGTTCGACACAAGTCTACGCACCTCATTTTGCCAAGGGATTGACACACAGCCTGTTGAAAATTTTGTGTAGAAGTCATCATCGGTTTGGTCCAGGTTGACGCCTTTGACTGTTGAGAACTGTTCTATGTCCAAGACATCTTTACAGTATACGGCACGGGGCTGCAACAGAACAATGTTTCCTTAGATAATGTTCCACACAGTTGAATAAGTGTTTCATTAGATTTATTAGTTGTAGAAAAGGGAGTTAATATTGTACTTTGATATGTTCTGCTGGACCAACATTATTTCATTTTTAGGGACATTGGACTGATAAATTGTGGATCTAAAGATGGAGCGAATGTAGTTTGATAGTGTGACTCTGTAAAGCAACCGATAAAGATTGCTCTTACTATTGATAAAAATGATGTCATAAGGGATAAGCTGTGACATCATCAACAACATTGTGTTGCTTTATAGGAAGTACTTGTTGTTTTACTTTTCCCCCTTGACATTACATTTCCCCTGTAACATTACTTACAACTGAAGACAAGTGAATAATGTTTTAGAGTTAAATAAGTGTGGTACTTACATCGGGAACAAAGGGGGGGTCCATTATACCTGCTTCTAATCGTTTAAAGTTTATGACTCTGAAAAAGGGGTGTCGCTTTACGTCCATTGCACCTCCCTCCTGACACCCCAGCCTCCGCTTCACGTCTTTGGTGAGTAGCTGTCAGTCAAAAAGAAGAACAAATGAGATTCGACATTCAATGTTTCCCCCATTGTCTTTCTACTCTCCTCTTCTCAGTCTTTCTATTCCGCGTCTTGTTTTCCAAGCCAGTCTCCCCATGTTGAGCCCCTTAATCTTTCCCAATAAATCTCCCATTGCCCAGGAGAGCCCACTACTTCTCTTCCATCCATCTTACCCTCCAGTCACCTTCACACCACACAAATTGCCTTCAGGTTCACTTCCAAAGCCAATAGCTTGACCAACAGAGCTATCTTTAGAAATTGGTTTTGTACAAAGAAGTAAAGTCTGACTTGTGGTTTTTCAGGCCATATTAATGGTAAGTTCAACAAGTTGTCCTTCAGCAATAACAGAAGGGCAAATGTTTTAAAATGATATAAAGTGTTTTTGTCTCCATCTTGCCTTAATATACTTGTACCCCACCACCATCACCTCCATTATTACCCTACTATACCTGCTACTTCACCACCACCATCACCTCCATTTTTACCTTACTATATCTGCTACCCCACCATCATCACCTCCATTATTACTCTGCTATACCTGCTACCCAACAACCATCACCTCCATTATTACCCTACTACACCTGCTACTCCACCACCTCCATTCTCCACCAACTGTATCTGTCTGAGCAGTTACCCCTAGTAGGATCCTCTAAAGACAGCACTTCATCTACTTATAGTTACAGTTACATAGTTAAATCACATTGATTTTAAAGTCCATCAAGTCCAACCCCTCCAAATGAAAACCCAGCCCCATACACACACCCCTCCCTACTGTCACATAAATGATATATACCCATATCTATACTAACTATAGAGTTTAGTATCACAATAGCCTTTGTATTATGTCTGTCCAAGAAATCATCCAAGTCCCTCTTATAGTCATTAACTGAATCATCACCCGGCAGTGCATTCCCCAACCTCACTGTCCTCACTGTGATGAACCCCCTACTCTGTTCCTTTAAATGAAACTTCTTTTCTTCTAGTCTGAAGGGGAGGCCTCTGGTACGTGATTCTCTTTATGGGTAAAAAGGTCCCCTGCTATTTGTCTATAATGTCCTCTAATGTACTTGTAAAGTCTAATCACGTCCCCTCACAAGCGCCTTTTTTCCAGAGAAAACAACCCCAACCTTGTCAGTCTCCCCTCATAATTTAACTCTTCCCTCCCTCTAACCAGTTTAGTTGCACTTAGTCTCTGCACTCTCTCCAGCTCATTTATATCCCTCTTAAGGACTGGAGTCCAAAACTGCCCCCATACTCCAGATGAGGCCTCACCAGGGACCTATAAAGAGACACAATTATGTTTCATCCCTTGAGTTAATGCCCTTTTTTATACAAGACAGAACTTTATTTGCTTTAGTAGCCACAGAATGACACTGCCCAGAATTAGACAACGTGTTATCTACAAAGACCCCAAGATCCTTCTCATTTAAGGAAACTCCCAACACACTGCCATTTAGTGTATAACTTGCATTTATATTATTTTTGCCAAAGTGCATAACCTGCATTTATCAACATTGAACCTCATTTTCCAGTTTGCTGCCCAGTTTTCCAGTTTAGACAAATCACTGTGCAAAGTGGCAGCATCCTGCATGGAACCTATAGTTCTGCACAATTTAGTATCATCTGCACAAATAGAAACAGTACTTTCAATGGCCACCTCCAGGTCATTAATAAACAAGTTGAAAACCAAAGGAGCAAGTACAGAGCCCTGCGGTACTCCAAGTTATTTTCATACCCCTTTCCCCTACTGTCTCCCCTTAAAAATGGCCTCTTGGGATTTTGACTTTGATTTAATACATCCATGTTTTTATATAATACATGACTGAAGACAATCTGGAAGATTTTTACAGTTCTAATGGCCGTATTTAGCTCCAGATATCTGCACTCCTGTGTTTGGCTCCCAAGACTGACCATCCCTTCCTACAAGCTTAAAATCCAAACTTTCTCTGATAATGGAAACCCAGAGCCGATTTATTTATGAAATATTTTAATGCCACTTTATGTTTCATTGTGCCCTTGATTTTATGTCTGTTGTATATTAGACTGTTAGAGAGTGGAGTTATTGTATTGTGATATATTGGGGAAGATGTACAACAAGCCTATAATTATATAAAGAACTTGGTGTTGATGGACAGTTTCTTGACGTCAAAGCAAAATACTGCAACTTTCAAGAGCCACAAAGTCAGACTTGTAATACTTGGAAGCCACTTGGTTGCCGTTACCAAGCAGATAAGAGGCCCCAAAAATAGCAAATTCCTATGGCAGGTTTTGGGAACGGCAGGTACTCAGGCAATGAGAGCACTTACCCATGTCCTTGTATCTCAGGAATGTAATAAGTGCAAGGAATTTAAGAAATTTACAATTCAGCTTAATCCTGTTCATGATGGAGCCGTAAGCAAATAACTGGTCATATTTCTGGACGTCTCCTAACTATCTTAAGCTGGCCATGTGTTCTGGGCATGGACAAGTCTGGACTGATTACCACCAAGGGGTTGGTTTACTTACATGAAGGCCCTGGGTGCAGCCCAACTGATATAAGAGCAAGATGGCAGCAGTAGAGCAAGGAGATGATAGTAGGGCAAGATGGCAGCACTAGGTCAAGGAGCTGATCGTAGAGCAAGATGGCAGCAGTAGGACAAGGAGCTGATCGTAGAGCAAGATGGCAGAAGTAGGGCAAGATGACAAGACCAGGGTTGGGTGGGGACTCTAACACTCCATATGAGTGCTGCCTGACCTGCCACCCATCATTTGTATGTAAATACTTCGGTCAAACCAGGTAGAAGTTCTATGTTGGACTCACCAGTTTACACACTGATTTGGCCTCGTCAGAAAACTTCTGAGAATAAACTTCCTCCGTCTCCAGGACTCTCCTGTCCACTTCCTCCCTCTTCACCTTTTCCTTCCTCCCCCTGAATGGAGACTGGCCAGCTATCATCTCATAGATCAGGCAGCCCAGGTCCCAGAAGTCAGGACTGAAGGTGTACTTCTGGTTATTAAGAACTTCTGGTGCTGGAGGAAAAAGACATATATTAATGGGATCCCTTGTCTGGAGGCATTTCCAATCTACCCAGCAGAAGACAGACCCAGGCCTAACTTAGAGCCAGTACCCACATCTATATTGAAAACAGTTTTAAAAGTTGAGTGGCCTTTTGTATTAAGTTATTAGCATTAGCCATTAGAAACACACAGATTAAGTGAATCCCCTCTGTCTTCAATACACACTGAGATTCAGGGCTGTTTCTTTCTACTTTCTGCTCTCTTCCTGTCTAGTCCTGCTCTCATCCTGTCAAATCCTGCTCTCTTCCTGTCTAGTCCTGCTCTCTTCCTATCCAGTCCTGCTCTCTTCCTGTCTAGTCCTGCGCTCATCCTGTCTAGTCCTGCTCTCATCCTGTCAAGTCCTGCTCTCTTCCTGTCTAGTCCTGCTCTCTTCCTGTCTAGTCCTGTTCTCATCCTGTCTGGTCCTGCTCTCATCCTGTCTAGTCCTGCTCTCATCCTGTCAAGTCCTGCTCTCTTTCTGTCTAGTCCTGTTCTCTTCCTGTCTAGTCCTGTTCTCATCCTGTCTGGTCCTGCTCTCATCCTGTCTGGTCCTGCTCTCATCCTGTCAAGTCTTGCTCCCTTCGTGTCTAGTCCTGTTCTCTTCCTGTCTAGTCCTGTTCTCTTCCTGTCTAGTCCTGCTCTCTTCCTGTCTAGTCCTGCTCTCATCCTGTCAAGTCCTGCTCTCTTCCTGTCTAGTCCTGTTCTCTTCCTGTCTAGTCCTGTTCTCATCCTGTCTGGTCCTGCTCTTATCCTGTCTGGTCCTGCTCTCATCCTGTCAAGTCTTGCTCTCTTCCTGTCTAGTCCTGCTTCCTTCCTGTTTAGTCCTGCTTGCTTCCTGTCTAGTCTTGCTCCCTTCCTGTCTAGTCCTGCTCTCTTCCTGTCTAGTCTTGCTCTCATCCTGTCTAGTCCTGCTCCCTGCCTGTCTAGTCCTGTTCTCATCCTGTCTAGTCCTGCTCTCATCCTGTCAAGTCTTGCTCCCTTACTGTCTAGTCCTGCTCTCTTCCTGTCTAGTCCTCCTCTCATCCTGTCAAGTCTCGCTCTCTTCCTGTCTAGTCTTCCTGTCTAGTCCTGCTCTCATTCTGTCAAGTCCTGCTCTCTTTCTGTCTAGTCCTGTTCTCTTCCTGTCTAGTCCGGTTCTCATCCTGTCTGGTCCTGCTCTCATCCTGTCTGGTCCTGCTCTCATCCTGTCAAGTCTTGCTCTCTTCCTGTCTAGTCCTGCTCTCTTCCTGTCTAGTCCTGCTCTCATCCTGTCAAGTCCTGCTCTCTTCCTGTCTAGTCCTGCTCTCTTCCTGTCTAGTGAGGGGATGGAGGCTTAATTATAAAACTAGGTTTAATTATAATACTAGGCTTAATTAGAATACTCATTGGTTTACATAATGCAATATAGGAAAGACATTAGAGCTATTAATGTCAATTCTGAGTTTGTTGTTGTCACTCACCCATATACCCAACTGTCCCCACCCGTCCACGAATTGAGTCGCCTTCTGGGATTTTGACAGCCAGGCCCAAGTCAGAAATCCTTATATGACCTGGTAGTGAAATAGATAAAAATGGAAATCCTTATATGACCTGGTAGTGAAATAGACAAAAATGGAATGTGAGCAAGTTATTTGTGTTTAGTATTAAATTCAACATCAAACTTTCTTAAAGCACTGTGCACAATATCTAATAGGAACAACCTGGTCATTAGAGCTTACAATCAATTAAAACAATTAGGTCAGTAATCTAGGTGTAAACTTCCTTTTTAAGAACTTGGATATCCTCAATACATGTTTTTAATACCACTCTGGAGCCGAAGACCGGGAGGACCTGTCTTTTTGACTAGGTGCAAGTGTAGGTGAGCTAATGGGTGCAAATGCCCTTTAACTTTGTAGTAATTGTGCCTAACTATGTTCCTGTGCTTTGCTCCCTCATGGCCTCATTGTGCCTAGTGAGTAGCACCCATGTAAGGGGCACAGGCAACTTCTACCTCTAACTTGGTAGGTGCAAATCGAATCCAAACGTGCGCTATTTACAACCTGGAGTAAAGGTTTGTGCTATGTGTTGAACGACACACACGGTGGCGCTATAGAGGGAATTGCATGAACACTGGAATTCTGGGAAATCAAAGTGCTTTGTGGGAAGTATGTGCCAGTTTTTAAGCATAGTAACATATATAATAAATGATAAAGTATAGCTTTGGTGATGTGGTTTTGGTTTCCTTCTTCTCATTATTCTATTAAAGCCTCTCCTGTCTGCAGTGGCAACTCGGAGAAGAATACGAGAGGAAGAGGAGAGAGTCACGGGAGTATCACACAGACACGGCAGACCCCACTCACCATAATCATCCAGAAGAATATTTTCAGGTTTCAGGTCCCTGTAATAAAGAGACACGGTGAAATGAGAGGAGACTAAAAACCACAGTCTCATTTATTAAATGTCCAACTGATGCTTTAGAAATAACTCCAAGTTCCTTCATTAAAGGGCTGCATCACCTTTACGTTAACTTTAGTATGTTATAGAACGGCTAATTCTAAGCAACTTTTCAACTGGTCTTCATTATTTATTTTCTATAGTTTTTTTTTTTTCCAATAATTGTCTTCTTCTGACTCTTTCCAGCTTGGGGGGTCACTGACCCCATCTAAAAAAAACAAATGCTCTGTAAAGCTACAAATGTATTGTTATTGTTACTTTTTATTACTCCTCTTTCTATTCAGGCCTCTCCTATTCATATTCCAGTCTCTTATTCAAATCAATGCATGGTTGCTAGGGTAATTTGGACCCTAGCAACCAGATGGCTGAAATTACAAACTGGAGAGCTGCTGAATAAAAAGCTAAATAACTAAAAAAACACAAATAATAAAAACCAATTGCAAATTGTCTCAGAATTTCCATCTCTACATCATACTAACAGTTGATTTAAAGGTAAACAACCCCTATAAGGTAAAATAATGAGATGTGAGTAATGTTTTTCTTTTTTCTTTGCTTTTTAAAGAGGCGATTTTTAACTTCCCTGCCAGTGAATGCATCAAGTGAGGACATGTTACAAATTCAAAGGGGTTCCACTAGACGCCTGGGGAATGTGTACAGGTCAGACGTCATGGTCAGGGCATGTGGGGTCAGTACATTAATCACTAATATTGTCCCCGTGTCCCTCCCCCGGGTCCTCACCGGTAGACAATGTTCTCTTTATGAAGGTCCCCCAGGCCGCACAGTATCTCGGCTGCGTAGAAAGAAGCCCTTTCTTCCTGAAATCCCGGATTCCCCATGTTGTAAATATGGAACTTCAGGTCCCCGCCGTTCATTAGCGTCAGCACCAGGCACAGCGCGTCCTTGGTCTCGTAGCCGTACGCCAGGTTCACCTTGGGTGAATTAGAAAAGTCTCATTCTGTAGATATCTACATTCATCCTCTTTGGGACTTTTCAATACAGCCAGGCAATGATAAAGATATCAGTAAGAGAAATATCCTAGTCCTGCAGGAACCGCCCGGCTGTTCCTGCTTGACCTGTCCTTACCACAAATCTGCTGGTGACTTTCTCCAAGATCTGCTTCTCATTCAGAGCCATGGATTCCCCTTTCCTCTTCTTGATCCTCTTCTTCTCGAGCCTCTTGCAGGCGTACATCTTCCCCGTGGCTCGGACCTGGCAAGCGCACACCTGTCAATCACAGACTCCTAGTTATTACCTGGGCTAGTAGCCTGTCCTGTCCTCATCATGTGACACAGAGGAACGAGACTCCAGTATTATCCGTGTCACTGTATGATATGCACCTTGATTCCAAGGGGGGCAATACAGTAACAAGGACAAAGTTGATTGGTTCTCAAAGGGCAGACATGTAAATGCTCCCTGCTGATTAGCTGCCGACCCAAAGTGACATCACTAATTGCCATTACAATGTCCCAATATTAAGAGATGACATCACTGAGCAGTGGTTATAAATATATATTTAACAGGTAAATTTAACGAGTGACTTACGGGTACAAACATATGGATTTCTCAGCAATAGATCCGTGACCCTGAGACTCACCTCTCCAAAGCCTCCTTTACCCAGAACCCGGTACTGCCGGAAAGTGTTCTTAGTTACGGGCTGTCTGTAAAACATCAGCAAGTCCATTCAACTGAATTAGATCAGACCAAGAACAACCAACCAATTAGACAACTTCTCTCAAAATGCTGGGGTGCTGGGGGTTCCCTACTTCCCACATATCTCTCATACATAGTAATGTCTCTTGCCCATAGCCAATATGTAGGCTTGTGAGACTGCTCAACATTCCCCCAATCTCTCTTGGCTTAATGGTGGGACCATATGTACACAAGTTGGAAACCATCACATTGGCCAAGACAGAGCTCTGTACCCATCATGCCCCAAGTGCCTCCTCATCATCCTCACCTTTCCAGCCATTTCCACTGGAGGAAGCGGTCGAAGTACATGCTCTCCAAGTAGCAATGAAAGGGCTCTCCACTCAAGAAGTCGAACACAGATCTATCTCAGAGGCACAAGGAGAGGCATTTTATAGTCCAGATCTGGTACAAGAACCCGGTGTATCTATGCAAGTCAAGAATTCCTAGAATTCCTAGGTGCATTTGAAAATCCATTGGCATTTCTAACTGTAATTTCTAAACTGGCACTTCTAAATGTCATTTCTAACTGTCATTTCTAAACTGGCACTTCTAGATGTCATTTCTAAACTGGCACTTCTAGATGTCATTTCTAACTGTCATTTCTAAACTGGCACTTCTAGATGTCATTTCTAAACTGGCACTTCTAGATGTCATTTCTAACTGTCATTTCTAAACTGGCACTTCTAGATGTCATTTCTAACTGTCATTTCTAAACTGGCACTTCTAGATGTCATTTCTAAACTGGCAATTCTAGATGTCATTTCTAAGCAGTGTTTCTGTCATTTCTAAACATGGCCCTTCTAGATGTCATTTCTAACTGTCATTTCTAAACTGGCACTTCTAGATGTCATTTCTAAGCAGTGTTTCTGTCATTTCTAAACATGGCCCTTCTAGATGTCATTTCTAACTGTCATTTCTAAACTGGCACTTCTAGATGTCATTTCTAAGCAGTGTTTCTGTCATTTCTAAGTGGCACTTCTAGATGTCATTTCTAACTGTCATTTCTTTTTCTAACTGTCATTTCTAAATAGTGACAGAAAAGCAAATGCATCTTGTTATAAAGATCTCTCCCTTGTAATTGGCAGGGCCATTTTGCTGTTATGCTCCACCCCTCACAAAATATGTATTTTTTTTGTACTTTAGGAGACACTTACTTTGCACAGTGAGAAAACAGCTCTTTGTAGGGACAGATCTCCAGTTTCTCCTCCATTTGGTGAACAATATCTTGGCCAACTTCAGAGACATATACCGGAGACTGGAACGGGGACAAAGCAGACACTAATAATAACACAATAACTGGCACAGTCGGGGGGTCGGGTAAGTGCATGGCACCGATCAGCAACCAGCAGCAACATTTGTATGAGAGCAGCAACATGTGAGATATATATGAGAGCGCTCATAGTTCAGTAGAGAGTCACAAATGATACGTTACTCTGTTCTTACAATTAACAAAAAAAGTGGGGCAATAGGTGACCCCAAGTGGGAAGGGGAACAAAGGAAAAGAACCCCAACATATTTATCCACTAATAACATGTGCAGGGAATATAGGTAGATGGGTACAGGTACTTACCTCTGGGGTGAGGTATTTCAGAATAATCTCCCTCCCTTTCTCTCCCAGCTTTTCATCAGGGGTCACCTCATATTCTGCCTGAAACATGGAGATTGGCAGGGGAAGCGGCACCAGGGAGAGCGAGGAGAAAATAAAATAGCAGAATTATATCTTTCCTGACGATATTCCTAATTCAGTAATGGGAACATATTATTGGCTGTGCCCTGATGCTTCCCAAGGATGTTGGGAGCTGTAGTTTGGCTATAGACAAGGAGGTGAGGGTTAGCAAGGGATCTATCTGTTTAAAACTAAGGGGGCAGTTAACCCTGTGATTGGTTTTCTGAGAGTTCTAGTAGCAACCAATCAGCAGCTAACATTTACTGCTGTGCTGTTTAAAGGAGAACTAAAGCTTAACTAAAGAAGTAGCTAGAAATGTTATACATGATGTTTTGTGCTTCTGTACCAGCCCAAGGCAACCACAGCCCTTTAGCAGTAAAGATCTGTGTCTCCAAAGATGCCCCAGTAGCTCCCCATCTTCTTTTCTGCTGATTCACTGATTCACATGCTCTGTGCTGCTGTCACTTACTGAGCTTAGGGAGCCACTCACAATATACAGTACACATAGAATAGAAATGTCACAATATAAGGCTGATTAGTAATTAATACACATAATTACTACATGGCAGCACAGAAACCAGTGCAATTAGCATCAGAATTGAATAATCAGCAAACCTGTAGCATCAGCTTATATTACAGCCAGGGAAGCTCATTTTCTGCTGGATAATTAGTGACGAGCCCTAAGCTTAGCTTCTCAACAGCCAATCAGAGCCCACTGAGCATGTGAGTGTCACAGACACTTTCCAAGATGGTGACCCCCTGTGACAAGTTTGAAGTCCTGGATCATTGCTGCTATTGACAAGCTCAAACTTTAGCCTCCTGCAATAAGTTCACTATATAAAATATGGTATTTTTAGCTATATTCATTCTTAGGGTTTAGTTCTCCTTTAAAATGAAGTGTCTAATTAGCTTCTGTGGGTTTCTAGACTCAAACTTAGTTTGTGCTGATAATGAATTGAATTCTATAATGATAATTTGACATACCACGGCATCCAGAAAGTGGATAAGACATTCCAGGTCCGGTTGGGCCTCGCAGAACTGGCGGAATAGGAGCCTCCCGATTGGCTGCTTCTCGCACAGGTTGTAGTAGTCTCTCTCTGTGACACAAGTGGGACATAAGAATCAGAACACGTGTCGGACATGAAAGGATCCCGGGCAATGCAGGGAGGCTGGTTCCCGGGGCTGGGAGTTGTAGTTTAACAGCTATCACATAGTTACAATGAATATACCCAACCCCTAACAATCCTCTATGATACATCTGTTGCAAAACCATCTTCAACCATTAGAGGGTGCACAGTAGCTGTTCTTTTGGTGACAGTCGATTTCTGCCGTTCCATAGAAACTGTATTTGGGCCAATATGAATAAAATACTTATATATAATTGGGCCAATATGAATAAAATAATATATATATATATGTCACAGTCTGGGTGCAGTCCAATGTAGTAGCGACAACAAGCCAAAAAGATTTTAAAAAAAAGAGAATATAAAAAAGAGCCACAAGCCGCAGCTGTATGAGCCACAGGATCTGTAATATCAGGAGCCAATATCAAAGAAGGAGATGTGATGTATGACACCAGTGTAAAATCAAACACATTAATTTGGGGTTTAAAATGAGTTGTTTGACCAATGAGCAAACTTATATATGTGCTCATTCATTTTAGACTTAAGTCTTACATCACTATTACATCACTATTACATCACTATTACTGTAGTGCTTGTCACAACTGTCCTAATGTAATGGAACCCAAAGGAGAACGCTGGATACTGAGGTCAGTCAATCCCCCTTTAGGCACATCCCAAAGGTATAAAGGTGTAAAGGTGCATCTATCTGTCGTCTATCTATCTGTCTATCTATCTATCATCTGTCTATCTGTCTTCTATCTATCTATCTATCTATCTATCTATCTATCTATCATCTATCTATCTATCTATCTATCTATCTATCTATCTATCTATCTATTTATCATATCATCTATTATCTATCTATCTATCTATCTATCTATCTATCTATCTATCTATCTATCTATCTATTATCTATCTATCTATTTATCATTTCACTTAACTAAACATGATTCACAAAGGATTGTGGGACAAGTAGTCCATACAGCAGCTGTCAGCATGGGGGAAGCACATCCTTTGAATCGAGTCTTATAGACCAGGGCAAAGTGCACATTACCAGATAAGTGAATGTACCAGAGAAAGGAAAAATAGAGAAAGAAAGAAAGGAAATAGGAAGATCCTATAGTTAGTGTTTTTATTATAGAGCCAGAGAATAGTAACCTGGTCCCGTCTAAAGTAATGCTCCAATATATCAATTCCTCTCACCAAACAATGATTCACAGGGGATTCTTTATCTCGCTGCACCTTTTTTGTCCTTTTGGTGTGGGGCTCACATTGTTCCCTTATAATAATCCAATACTATTACTATTATAGTTCCCTGGACAATCTCCAGCCGACTCCTAAATGTTTCTTTTGTTGATGACAAAACAGGTTGAACCTCTGAGCAAATTTTGCAAAAGTTATATATGCAAATGTTTCTTGCCTCACATTGGTGATGTAATATGATGTCACAACTAGCGCCTCCCTCCCCCCACATGTTAATTACACACGAGTTGTTTGTGTTTATTGACTTTGAGGTTTCTGTTGTAGCCACTAATAAATTGATCTAATTGGTTCTACATACGTATTCCCCCCAAATGTCCCTTTTTTGTTTTTTCTTTACACAGATTAACTCCCAGTGACAGGAGAAAGAAAGAGGCTGCTCTGATGTTCTTCTGCTTAAGAAAAAAAATTCTCAAATCTTTCCTAAACAGAAGAACATCAGCCTCTTTCTTTCTCCTGACAACTTCCTTGACTACTTGCTGGTCAGACTGGTGGGAAACTGACCAGCAGGTGGCGCTGTTGTAACACAATTCATTCATATTAACAGCACATGTATCCCTTAATATCTTGGAATAAAAAGAAAATAAATAATGAATGTAAATCGCAAATGTTCTTAGACATACACTCTCATCAATTTTACATCACTTATTTTAAAGGTTAACTTATCCTTTAAGAAAAAATAAATAATGAATGTACATTGCAAAAGTGCTTAGAATAGCCCCCTCATCAATTTTACATTCATTTATTTTTAATAACTATTTTTAAAACTTATCCTTTAAAGGGCAATTCATTAGCAAAACTGTAAAAACACATAAAAACGACAGAAATGTGTTCAAACTTTCATAACTTGCCAAATTTTGTAAATTAGACATGGTAATTAGGGGTGTGGCCAAAAAATGTTGTCCCTCTTTCTATTTCCAAAATGTTGGGAGGTGTGTGTAAGACCTGCGAGTGCAGACCTTTTTGGCTTGTTGGAGATTTACATATATATATAGAGAGAGAGAGAGAGAGAGAGAGAGAGAGAGAGAGAGAGAGACAAGAGGACCTATGTCTAGGAGAACAATTTTAGGGAGGGCAGCCGTCGGGTGCCTATTAGTGATGTGCGGGTTGAAAATTTCTTGACACGCACCCGACCCTAACCTGCCCGCTCCCTACCCGCACCCGACCCGGGCCTGCTGCTCCCCTGTATTTATAGACCCGTGCCGGTCCCGCAGTGACGTCACAAAAAGGGGCGGGGCAGGCAGAAGTCAATAAATTCCGGCGCCGGAAGCCGGCAGTACTAGGTCGCGGGCGGGGAGAGCAGGAGAAGAGCTCAATCGCACCTGCCCCTGACCCGAGCATTTTGTCCAGGGGTCGGCCCGAACCCGCAGGGGTCGGCCCGCACATCACTAGTGCCTATATAGAAAAAGAATCTCCTCCCCCAGCCTGCCATTGGACATTTGTAAGTAAATCTGGGGGGTGGAACTTAGGAGAGAGTCCACTCTCTTCCATGATTGGTGCATGCACAGACTTTACATCCCTGCCACAAAGCAAGACTACACTGCTGTTCTGGCACAAGTGGAGACACACAAATTCCCATAAAACCTATAAAAGTGACACTTTTCTTTTAGAAGTTAATCCCCCTCCCAGACTAGGCGATGTTACAGAATATGATACAATCCTTTCAGTGACAATGTACTGACAATATTATTATTATATATTAATGGGACCCTCCTTATAAGATCCATTTCCGGCAGATTCCGGCCCAGAGACCCGACACAATGTGAAGCCGAGAGCAGACAATGCAGCGACTCAGACATAAATATTTGCCTGTACGGGAAAGTCAGCAAAGGAATGTGATGTGGCCGTTGGGCTTGTGAAAATACCTATAGCATTCCCATTCCTGTGTTTAATGTCAGTGAGAGACTCCAGGCCGACAGCAGCTGCTCGTGCAGATAATACAGTGACGCACAGTGTGTCCCCCGCGCTCTAACACTCGCTCCTTCACCAACGCACGTTATTTTCCACCGCCCCACGTGCACATACATTCACCCCAATACAAGCGACTCTGCTTTAACCTGTATCTGCCACTGAAAGCAGCTTCTGTCTGGCGGTTCATATTCTCTGCACTGCTGGTTTTGACTCCTGAAACAGGACTAGCAGTAGCCTGCTGATCAAATGACCTGGAGGAGAACTGATACTAATAGCGGGTGCACAGAATCCATGTCACAATGGAACACGTGTTGCAAAATGATTCACCTTTGAGTTAATTTTTAGTATGTTACAGAACGACCAATTCTAAACAACTTTTCTATTGGTCATCATTATTTATTTTTTTATAGTTTTTTAATTATTTCCCTTCTTCTTTTGACTCTTTTCAGCATTCAAATAGGGGTCACTGACCCCATCTTAAAAAAAATGCTCTGTAAGGCTATACATTGGGGGACAGATTTGTTAAGGGTCGAATTTCGAAGTAATGGGAGTTTTTTTGAAATTCGAAATAAAAAAGAGCAATCGAAATTTATCAAAAAATCTATGTTTTTTTTTTTGGGCGAATAGGTCCATTTTTGATTGAATTTGAATCTTAGGAATCGAAGTAACAGCGCATTCGATCAAATTAGATTCTAAGTTTTTCCAAAAAAAAAAACCTTCGACTTTTCAAAGTCCACCAATTGTTCTAGGAGGTCCCCCATAGGCTAAAACATAAATTCGGCAAGTTTTAGATGGCGAATGGTCGAAGTCGAATTTCTAAAAAGACAGTCCATGATAAATTTCGATATCTGAATTTTCTAATTTTTTTCAAATTTCAAATCGAATTTGGACTATTCCCTTGTCAAAGTACACAAAAATTAGCTCTAAATTAGAATTTTTTTTCATTCGAATTTTCACTTTGACCTTTAATAAATCTGCCCCTTATTGTTATTGCTACTTTTTATTACTCATCTTTCTATTCAGGTCTCTCCTATTCATATTCAAGTCTCTTATTCACATCAGTGCATGGTTGCTAGGGGAATCAGTACCCTAGCAACCAGATGGCTGAATTGCAAACAGGAGAGCTGCTGAATAAAAAGCTAAATAACATAAAAAACACAAATAATAAAAAATGAAAACCAATTGCAAATTGTCTCAGAATCTCCCACTCTACATCATACAGGTATGGGACATGTTATCCAGAATGCTTGGGACCTGGGGTTTTCCCAATAACAGATCTAATTGGGATCTTCATACCTTAAGTCTACTAGAAAATCATATAAACATTAAATAAACCCAATAGGCTGGTTTTGCCTCCAATAAGGATTAATTATATCTTAGTTGGGATCAAGTACAAGCTACTGTTTTATTATTACACAGAAAAAGGAAATCATTTTTATAAATTTGGATTATTTGATTATAATGGAGTCTATGGGAGACGGCCTTTCCATAATTCAGAGCTTTTTGGATAATGGGTTTCCGGATCCCACACCTGTACTAAAAGTTAATTTAAAGGTGAACAACCCCTTTAATGTGAAAAAGGGGGGAATTTAGTTTCCTTTCTGGAGGAAAAGTGAAGCTTGATCAGACAGAGGAAAAACAAAAACATCAAACCTCTAATGGGGCAGAAGAAACACACTGATATTATAAGTTATTGGTGGGTGCTGGGAGTTGTAGTAAAATAACAGCTGGAGCCCTGCAGGTAGGACACCCCTGAGTTCTATAGGCAGGTACATCATTCTCACCTGTGGCCTTCCGGAGCTCTTCACATTGACTGATGTGGGGGAATTTTAGGATTTCCTTCCACTTTTTGCTCTTCCCCTTGCGTTTCCCACCTCCACCTGCAACAAGAATAAGACTTTAATGGATCCATGAATGAGGAGGCAGTTCCAGTTCTGGTGTTGTTGAACTACAGTTCCCAATGTTCTCAGCCAGATGGACCAACAACCAGAGGTCTGTATCTCTAAGGCTTCCTGCCGTTGCACCGACCCACCAGCAGGGAGAGATAGTGAGTAACACATAACAAATGCCAGTGGTACTGCAGCAATAAAAACATGAGCAGAGGGAAAAGAATATAAAAATACTCATGTTGTGCCCCTGCTCATGGATAGACTGAGTTTCCTACTTATAAAAGGGGAAGCAGGTGTGCTCGGCTTCTTTTGTTCTCCACTTGATGGAGGATTTGGAGCTGAAGGGCCTGGAATGGTGGAGGGTTTGTGTAAGTGGAGACAGTGTCGGACTGGCCCACCGGGATACCAGAAAAACTCCGGAAAAAAAAAAAGAGAAAAACTCCCGGTGGGCCCAGGTGTCAGTGGGCCCTCTTGCTTCAATCATTTGGCCTATTTCATGGTCATTATTCATTTATATGAGAACAAAGAAGCTAAATAGATGGATTAATAGATTATAGAATTTAAAGAAAAGAGACTAGGAGAATAGAGGTTGAGAGTGGGCCCCTGGTCTAAGGTTTTTGGGTGGGCCCCTGGTGTCCCAGTTGACACTGTGTGGGGACCCCTGAGGTAGCAGTCCCAGTGGGCTCCAGGACCCCCAGTCCGACAATGAGTGGAGAGGATGTTAGAGATTGTGTAATAGGAGTGAGATGTAGGATGAGGGTAGTTAGTAGAGCAGCCAGAGGCTCCAATGAGGTCAGCTTCCCAAATGCACACAGGGACAGCAGGACCCCCTTAGATCTTTTATATCCTTTACTGATAGATATCAATCAATATATATTAATAACAATACATGATCAGTTCCTTATGTTGCATGTTTATTACACGTGTGTGTCTGTACGACACATGAACAGGCAGCACTGGGATGCACAACATTGTGTAGCTGCGTCAGTAACCCTGCAAGGAAAACGGATAAGTGGATTACGGCAGGTACTCGGCACTCATATAGTGAGGGGCTGGGCACCCTATAGACACACTGGGGCAGAGCGTGGGGAGATGAAAACGTAATTAAAAAGGAAAGATTTAGAAAGACCTTTATTAATATTTATGGTGAGCTCTGTGCAGTGTTTATTGCTGAGCTCACCTACACTATATACATATATACACTATATACAGTACATATATATATATATATATGGAATAGGACCGTGACTCACTGGCACTTCACTTCCCAGCGGTGCCCATACATACGCATGAGCTCTATTCTCTACTCACACAATGGGGACTTTATTAGCAATAAATGGCATTGCACGGGGGCGAGGGGGTTCCTTGCTAAATTATACAGGTTTGTTCATAGGGAATGAGTAATCACAGGGAACAAACCCTTAATAGAACTGGAGGCTGTACAGTAGCAACTTGCTTCATCATCATCATCATCATCATCATTATTTACTGTATTAGCCAGCACTGAACCATTTATCCATGATATCAAAATTCTGTCCCATTGTGGCTCATACTTCCAACACCTGGGCTCTACCCTGGGCACACAGTTGTAACACATGGGAGCTATTCTGGGGACACAGTTCCAACACCTGGGCACAATCCTGGGCACACAGTGTCAACACATGGGAGCTATTCTGGGCACACAGTTCCAACACCTGGGCACAATCCAGGGCACACAGTTCCAACACCTGGGCACAATCCTGGGCACACAGTTCCAACACCTGGGCACAATCCTGGGCACACAGTTCCAACACCTGGGCACAATCCTGGGCACACAGTTCCAACACCTGGGCACAATCCTGGGCACACAGTTCCAACACCTGGGCACCATAATGGGCACACAATTTCAACACGTGGACACTATCCTGGGCACACAGTTCCAACACCGGGGCACTACCCTGGGCACACAGTGCCAACACATGGGAGCTATTCTGGGCACACAGTTCCAACACCTGTGCACCATCCTGGGCACACAGTTCCAACACCTGGGCCCTATCCTGGGCACACAGTTCCAACACCTGAGCACCATTATGGGCACACAGTTCCAACACCTGGACACTATCCTGGGCACACAGTGCCAACACATGGGAGCTATTCTGGGCACACAGTTCCAACACCTGAGCACCATCCTGGGCACACAGTGCCAACACTTGGGCACCATAATGGGCACACAGTTCCAACACCTGGGCACTATCCTGGGCACACAGTGCCAACACATTGGAGCTATTCTGAACACACAGTTCCCACACCTTGGCACTATCCTGGGCACATAGTCCCAACTCCTGGGAACTTTTCTGGGCACATAATTCCAACACCTAGGAGCTATTACAAGCAGGTTGAAATCTTAAACAGATTGAAATTCAGCCCCTATGCTCCGATTAGCCTACACCTGTGAGAGTGGATTTCAGTGCCCTGCTTTATGGCACAGATAACAGTGTATTCGTTGATTGGCTTTGATTAAAGGTGATCAAATTCCCAACAACTAAAACAAAAGCACCAAAACCAGTTCCGGGCCCTTGATTAAAATGTAAATTAAAAGTATGAAATAATGGTCAGAAGAACCAATCTGTGCATAAAAAGGGGGTGCTGGAAAGAGGGGGATGGGATGATATGATCAGTTCAAATAACTACACATTCACTTACCACCCAAATTTATATCTTGAAAACTGAATTTATTTAGGTCTGACCCTGATCCACCCCATCTAAGCCCAGTTACACACGGACCCCAATATCCTGCCAACTTCTGGGAATATCCACCCGTCAGGTTGATGGATCATCACTATCAGCCCTAATTTAGTAATTAGAAAGTACTTTCCATTTATTAGCAGCCAACCTCACAGAACTGTAAGAAAATCCCGATTTATAAACTATAGAACGTATTCTCTTCACCATCTGCTGTTTTGCTTTGAAAGGAGAATGAGCAAAAGTCTCTGATATAAATGGAATGAAATAATATCACATTATAAAATAACAGATGCGCTTGTTGGGAAATAAAAACAATGGAAGTTGTTTCAGGAATCCACCATATTGACTTGCTTCCCCTTTGGGAGACATTATAACACCTGGTTGGGCCAATCAGGGTTATTTTCAGGGAATGACATGTGCCCTATGTGACATCACAAAGCAGCCCACCCGCCCGCTGTCCAGTAATATTCAGAAGTGGGTCCCTTCCACACTCCAAAAATATAAATTTATTCTGAGACTTTTCTTCTTCTAGTCTGTCATTTAATCTGTTGCCTGGTTGCTATAGTATGTGGGACCCTAGCAACCAAATAGTTTAAATGACAAACTGGAGAGAAGAACTACAGACTTACATAGTTAATTGGGTTGCAAGAAGACCCCAGTCTTTAATTTCCTTTGGTCCCCTGGGCAGAACTTAGTCACTAGATTGGCTCCTCAGTCTACAAGGGAAGCTGTTTCCTTTCCCTATATGCAGGGTTAGGGTTAGGGCTAATACACTGGCCTTGTCACTGCAGGGTACTAGCCCTCCTGTAGGGTTGTCACACGGACAGCCCTTTCCCAAAACCAGACAGATGGCAAGCCTACAGGAGGGCTAGTAACCTACAGTGACAAGGCCACCAGGTTAGAGACTCAAGTGGTCAGGCTCAGGGATACTGCCTTTAGCAAGGGTTAATGGGACGGGGTTTTTTGTGCCATTCAGCTGCCGAGGGGAAGCGGGGGTTTAATTCTCACACTACTCCCGTCCCCGACAGGTATTCAAGTTGTTTTGTTACAAATAATATTTTAATATTTCCAACTTCCTGTGTCCGGCACCATGTCCTAATGCTAATCCTCACCCTAATCCCAACCCTAATCCTAATCCTTACACTAATACCAACCCTAATCCTAACCCTTACCCTAATCCTAATCCTTACCCTAACCCTAAACCTAATCCTAACCCTTACCCTAAAACGAATCCTAACCCTAATCCTAACCCTAACCCTAATCCTAACCCTAAACCTAACCCTTACCCTAACCCTTACCCTAGCCCTTACCCTAAACCTAATCCTAACCCTAATCCTAACCCTAACCCTAACCCTAATCCTAACCCTAAACCTAACCCTAACCCTTACCCTAACCCTTACCCTAAACCTAATCCTAACCCTAAACCGAGATCTGTGCCAATCTTGTTCTGCTCCCATTGAGGATGGGGCACAGTGGGGGAACAGTGAGGCATCAATATACCTGTCCTAACTCTGCAGAACTGCAACTCCCAGCAGTCCAAACTCCCTAGTCTATAACTGCACCAGCCTGGGGAACTATCACTGCTTCCAGGTAATTCCTGCACTGCTGAAAGGTGTCCAACACAAGGGATACAACTCGTGTGTCTCTTTTCAACCTCAGTTACTATGTTACTATGGGATGTTATTCATTATATCCTCATCCTTTACTGCCTGGGGGCAAATACACATCAGACTCATGAGATAATTCCCCTGACCCACAGGAGTGTGACTGTTACACCCAGGTTTTCACTGAGACCAAAATTACATGCACTTGCATATTTACTTGAATCATTTAGACAGGGCTTTAAACTTTTTGAAATTGGCCTTAGGTGTGCATCCACAATCTCCCCCAGAATAAATACAGACTAAATACTGCAGCACATAGAGGAACATAAACTGGATCTCCTCTTATTTCCCCCGGCCCTAGTGCCCCCCAGCCAATGACAATTCTTATTTGCACGACTACCATTACATATGGCTTCTTATTCTTCACTTTTGGGCTCTACAAGGTGCGGTCCAACACTGAACATGAACCCAAAGACAGTGAAGAACATCACCAGGGAATACGGCACTTCCAAGCTACTTAGACAAGCAGAAATAATAACCCCTTAAAGGGGTTGTTCACCTTTGAGATCACTTTTAGTATGATGTAGAGAGGGTTATTCTGAGACAATTTGCAATTGGTTTTCATTTTTTTATTATTTGTGGTTTTTGAGTTATTTAGCTTTTTATTCAGCTCTCCAGTTTACAATTTCAGCACTCTGGTTGCTAGGGTCCAAATTCCCCTAGCAACCATGCATTGATTTGAATAAAAGACTGGAATATGAATAGGAGAGGCCTGAATAGAAAGAGGAGTAATAAAAAGTAGCAATAACTATAAATCTGTAGCCTTACAGAGCATTTGTTATTTAAATGGGGTCACTGACCCCCATTTGAAAGCTGGAAAGAGTCAGAAGAAGAATACAATCACTCTCAGAATATCACTCTCCACATCATACTAACTAGGGATGCACCGAATCCAGGATTCGGTTCGGGATTCGGCCTTTTTCAGCAGGATTCCGATTTGGCCCAATCCTTCTGCCCAGCAGAACCGAATCCTAATTTGCATATGCAAATTAGGGGCGTGGAGGGAAACCGCTTGATTTTTGTTAGAAAACAAGGCAGTAAAAGCTGTTTTCCCCTTCCCACCCCTAATTTCCATATGCAAATTAGGGTTCAGATTTGGTTCAGTATTCGGCCAAATCTTTCGCAAAGGATTCAGCTGAATCCAAAATAGTGGATTCGGTGCATCCCCAATACTAACAGTTAATTTAAAGGTGAACAACCCCGTTTAAGGTTCCCAGACCATATATAAAACTGGAGCGCTTGTAGCAACTCCTCCTTTACTCCGGGGGCATAACTAGCAAGTTCCCAGGCCCCAAAGCTAAATAATTTTAGGCCCCCCCCTAAACTATGGAAATAAGTCATATTTCATCCCCCCAATAGCTCCTGCCCCCCAGCAATCTCACATATATAACAGCAACCAATTCCATGTTCAGTATAAATCTATTGTGCATCGCCGCAGAATATGTTGGTGCTTTATAAAAAGGGGTAAAATATAAGGGGTGACAAGTTGTTAGGCACCACCCTGCGATTTTCTCTGTTACTTATTGTTTTAATTTTACCCAATTAGAAACCAGCCTTCGAACTGCGCATTGCCCCCCAGTGTTACCCTACCCAGGCTGCGCCCCCCCGATACAATGTTGTACAGGTGTATAAATCAGCCCACGGACCTAATACCTATACGGGGTCTGATATAAAGGTGGGCATGTCATTCACGTGACATTCAGTCGGTGGGCACCCTGGGGTGAAAGGGCCTATACAGAGCCACAGCCAATCACAAGGCTGCCCCATAAAATCGCCATACGCCGCACTGACAACTGGATATATTTTAAGAGGCATTTATAGCAGTTCAGGTTACAGCATGACGTGCATTACTATGTACATTACTACATACACTAAAGGCTGCGGCTCCTATAACAATCCCATTCTGCTGCTACACATACGTCTGAGCTTAAAGAAACACATGCCCAGAGTCCTGCTGAGAAGCCTTAAAACATTCTGTATTCACATACTGTACTTACTGTACTTACTGTACTCACTGTACTTACTGTACTCACTGTAGTTACTGTACTCACTGTACTTACTGTACCAGCCCAGAGCCCCTATAACTGTAATGATCCCGGCCTTCAATTGCCCCATCTTGTTGTGAGTCAGCGGCACTGCACATGCTCAGTGGGCTCTGGGCGGCTGCTGAAAAGCTGAATTTAGGGGTCATCAGAAATCAGAACATTAACAGAAAGGGAGGCTACACCCAGTAACGTAACTAGAGGGGGGCGGGCCCTGGCGCAGGACGCGCAGCCGGGTCCCCGCCCCCTCCTTATGCCTGGAATCGGCTGGAAATGGTTGCGGGCCCCGAGGAGGTGCGGGCCCTGGCCCAATCACCCCCCTGCTCTCCCGGTAGTTATGCCACTGGCTACACCTGTCATACACACTGATGTTATAGGGCTCAATGTTGATGCAGACTGTAATGGTCTGTATACCCGTTTAGTATTAGTTCATCAATAACTAATTAACATACTCAGTTAATTTTTAAATTATATAGTGAATGTACCCCCTATTGTAAAATATAAGGATATTATAAGTCACCAAGGAATTCAATGACCATATAAAAGGGGTTGTTCTGTGACCATATAAAGACACAAGGCTGCAGGCTGAGTTATACAGGGAACTCTGAGTATCACTCATGTATTATAAGGGATAATGTACCCCCTACTGTAAATGATAAGGATATTAGAAGTCACTGAGGGGTTGTTCTGTGACCATATAAAGACACAAGGCTGAGTTATACAGGGAACTCTGAGTATCACTCATGTATTATAAGGGATAATGTACCCCCTACTGTAAATGATAAGGATATTAGAAGTCACTGAGGGGTTGTTCTGTGACCATATAAAGGCACAAGGCTGCAGGCTGAGTTATACAGGAGACTCTGAGTATCACTCATGTATTATAAGGGATAATGTAGCCCCTACTGTAAATGATAAGGATATTAGAAGTCACTGAGGGGTTGTTCTGTGACCATATAAAGGCACAAGGCTGCAGGCTGAGTTATACAGGGAACTCTGAGTATCACTCATGTATTATAAGGGATAATGTACCCCCTACTGTAAAGGATAAGGATATTAGACGTCACTAAGGGGTTCTGTGACCATATAAAGGCACAAGGCTGCACAATTATAATATGTTATGTGTTATAACAGGTTAACTTCTGCATTATATATAAATATTATATCCTCCTCTGCAAGATGCTTAAAAGTGAATGACTTGCAGTACCACTGCTCACCTGTTCCCAGAGCTGATTCCTTACATAGACAGTAATAGAACAGCGCCCCCACCCACAAATAAACTGCCACCTGAAATGCATGAACCTTTGAGCAGTGCATCTAACAGAAGCAACGTGATTACAAATCCTTGTTCAATTGTATAAATGGAAATAAAAAAGGAACAATGAGACCCCCCAGCAGCAGAGCCGAGCAGAGACAGAGCCAACTGGAAATCTGGGATCATAAAGGATTTAAACTCCTGTGGCTCCCCCCAGGTCTAGAAATAATCTACATTATTATCAGACTGCAGAGGTGAGTGTGTGAGTAAGTGTGTATGTGTGTAAGTGTGTGTGTAAGTAAGTGTGTGAGCAAGAGTGTGAATAAGTGTGTGTTTGAGTGTGTAAGTAAGTGTGTAGGTGTGTGAGTAAGTGTGTATGTGTGTAAGTGTGTGTGTAAGTAAGTGTGTGAGCAAGAGTGTGAATAAGTGTGTGTTTGAGTGTGTAAGTAAGTGTGTAGGTGTGTGAGTAAGTGTGTGAGCAAGTGTGTGAATAAGTGTGTGTTTGAGTGTGTAAGTAAGTGTGTAGGTGTGTGAGTAAGTGTGTGAGTGTGTGTGTAAGTGTGTGAGTGTGTGAGTAAGTGTGTGAGTGTGGAAGTAAGTGTGTGTGTGTGTGTGAGTAAGTGTGTGAGTGTGTGAGTAAGTGTGTGAGTGTGGAAGTAAGTGTGTGAGTGTGTGAGTAAGTGTGTGAGTGTGGAAGTAAGTGTGTGAGTGTGTGAGTAAGTGTGTGAGTGTGTGAGTAAGTGTGTGAGTGTGTGAGTAAGTGTGTGAGTGTGTGAGTAAGTGTGTGAGTGTGTAAGTAAGTGTGTGAGTAAGTGTGAGTAAGTGTGTAGGTGTGTGAGTGCAGTGGGGGGTGTATTTCCCATGAGGATCAGATTTCAGGAGAAGCAGATGAAACCCCAGGGGGTCAGTTGAATAAAGTCCATTTACAGTGAATAACATGAGGCCCAGGGACCCCCAATCCTCCCCCAGTTACAAATGGATAAAAGAAAGAAATGTGTCGCACACTCTGGTACCAGTACAGTCTTCATCTCACAGTCACAGCTTTGCCCATTGGCCCCGGGTTCCTACAGATCAGTGAGATGGAAATGTCGTCTGTACTGGGAAATAAGTGTTTAATAACCCCCGGCCCCCCCACTCCTGCCATTCCCACCCGCAGGCCCGTCGTGTAGTGTGAGAACAGGTGCATCAGATTTGCTCCATAAACATATAGACCCCAATGTGTGTGACACAATCATGTACATTTATATATTTATATTTATATACTGATATCTACATCTATACACTCATATATATATATATATATATTTATACTCATACACACCTATATATATATATATATACTGATATACACAGCTATACACTCATATATATATATTTATATAGTCATATACACACACCTATATATATATATATATACTGATATTCATTACACCCCCATACATACATATATATGTGTTGGTATATATAAATCACACAGTCTATATGTATCTAATATGTACACTCACACTCACAGATACATGTTATATATAAACACACTCACAGACACACAATTACTATATATATATAATACACAACACAATGTATCCAGTGAAGCCTATAGACACTGATATAATAATCACACACACTGGATATAGATATACACAGGCCCCCCATGTAATACTCAGAGGAGGAGGAGGAGGAGGAGGAGGGGGGTGCAGGGGCCCCGGGGTGCAGATGCCGGTGGGTTGTTGGGTGGGTGGGGGTCAGGGGGGGCTGCAGTTAATGACAATAGGAGAGAGGTATGAGGGGATTTGCAGGACTGATGCAGAGAGAGAGAGAGGGGGGAGAGAAGTATCGGGGTTCTGCAGCCACATCCCGGCCCGGAGCTCTCACCTTCTCTCGCTTTCAGCAGCACCGTGTTCGCAACGATATTTTCCAGCTCCATTGACAGCGGCTGCGGGAGAGACCGGAGCGATTATTGGGAGCGATTCAGCAGCAGCAGCAGCAGGAGGAGGAGGAGCAGCGGCAGCGGCAGGAGCCAGAGGCGGCGGAGAGGAGGGGGGGAGGAAGGGGAGGGGGGAGAGGAGACTGGGGGGGAGATGGGGGAAGAGATGATTTGGGGGGGGGGGAACAGGTGACAGTTAGGGGGGAGAGTTGGGGCTCGGGGTTATAATAAAAGGTAAATGGGGGGATGAAGGAGAGTGAGGGGGGGTATTTGGGGTGATGGGGGGGGTTGATTGACAAGGAAAGAAGTAAAAAGCCCCCCAGCTGGTGAGGAGTGGGGGGGGGAGGTAAAGATCAGGGGGCCCCTATAATGAACTGCACCGGGATGAGACACCCCCGACATGTCATCCACTGAGGGTTCCACATATTTATATATTTATCCCCAGAGGTGGGGGGGGGTAGAAGATTCACAAACAGACTGTGCTGCGGGGGCCACTAACTGTCAGTGCGGAAATCTCAGGACTTTCTCTCCCAGTGACTCCCTGTGCCCCATTAGCGGCCGACACTCACATCATGTGCCAACCTCACTCACACTCTGTGCCCGGCGCTCTGACGTCACACTCACTGACACGCGCAGCGACCCCTGCTGACACTTCACCGCTAATACAGCGCCCAACTGTCAGCTGCAGCTCAGGAGCAACAACACACTGCGCTTTTCACATTTAAATTAACCTTTAAATTCTAAGCAACTTTTCAATTGGTCTTCAATGTTTATTTTTTCTTTTTAAAGTATTTGCCTTCGTCTTCTTCTGACTCTTTCCAGTTTTCAAATAGGGGTCACTGACCCCACCTAAAAATCAAATTCTCTGTAAGGCTACAAATGTATTGTTATTGCTACTTTTTATTATTCATCTTTCTATCCAGGCCTCTCCTATTCATAGTCCAGTCTCTTATTCAAATGAATGCATGGTTGCTAGGGTCATCTGGGCCCTAGCAACCAGATGGCTGAAATTGCAAAATGGGGAGCTACTGAATAAAAAGATAAATAAGTAAAAAACACAAGTAATAAAAAATGAAAAGCAATTGCAAATTGTATTTACATCTTACTAAAAGTTGAATCAAAAGGTGCAGTTGGTCAGCTCTGTTGGTTTTTCCCCCTGTCCCATACAGCTGTCACCCCAATAAACCTGGCTCTCCCCTATATTGCCTTTATAGCAAGAAAGTAATACAGACGTTCATTATAGATATTTGCTGCTCCCCAAAGAGCTGCTCCCTGGTCAGTGGCATGTGCCCTACTTCCAGCAAATCTGCAACAACCAATCAGAAGCTTCCTTTCATTTTTCTGCCTCTGTTAGACACGAAAAAGCTCAGTGCTGATTGGCTGCTGTAAGGGGCAAATAATGTCAGTGTCTGTACATAATCCTTAATATTATTGTGTGTTGTGGACTCACTGACAGAGCCGACCGAATGGAGTAAACCATTTACCCAGTGCCACCATGACTTCTTGTGAAACTGTCAGCTCCAGAGGGAATGCTGGCAATTTCATTTAGGAACTTTTTAGGAGAGAATTGGGGTCTTCAGGAGAAATGGCCTGACCTTCCTCTCACTCTTAATACTAAGAAATGAACATATACATCAGTTTAAGATTCTTTATCATTTGTCTATTCTAACCAAGTAGTATCATCACAACTAGTTGTAAATTCTGTGGGGTAGAATTATCCTGTGATTTTTTTTAAAATAAACCTTCCCCATTTCTTCTATAGTGGTAATGTCCTAACTACTGTAAATACTGGAAAATATACTCCCTACTATCCATTCTATAGAGGTAATGTCCTACCTACTGTAAATATTGGATACTATACTCCCTACTATCCATTCTATAGGGGGACTGGTGTTCTATCTACTGTAAATATTGGATAATATACTCCCTACAATTCATTCTATAGATGTAATGTCCTACCTACTGTAAATATTGGATACTATACTCCCTACTATCCATTCTATAGGGGGGCTGGTGTTCTACTTACTGTATATACTGGATAATATACTCCCTACTATCCATTCTATAGGGGGGCTGGTGTTCTACCTACTGTAAATATTGCATACTATACTCCCTACTATCCATTCTATAGATACAATGTCCTATCTACTGTAACCACTGGATACTATACTCCCTACTATCCATTCTATAGGCGGCTGGTGTTCTATCTACTGTAAATATTGGATAATATACTCCCTAAAATTCATTCTATAGATGTAATGTCCTACCTACTGTAAATACTGGATAATATACTCCCTACTATCCATACTATAGGGGGTGGTGTTCTACTTACTGTAAATATTCGATAAAATACTCGCTACTATCCATTTTATAGGGGGCTGGGGTTCTACCTACTGTGAATACTGGATAATATACTCCCTACAATTCATTCTATAGATGTAATATCCTACCTACTGTAAATACTGGATAATATACTCCCTTCTATCCATTCTATAGGGGGTGGTGTTCTACTTACTGTAAATATTCGATAAAATACTCGCTACTATCCATTCTATAGGGGGCAGGGGTTCTACCTACTGTAAATACTGGATAATATACTCCCTTCTATGCATTCTATAGGGGGGTGGTGTTCTACTTACTGTAAATATTGGATAATATACTCCCTACTATCCATTCTATAGTGGGGGTGTTCTACTTACTGTAAATATTGGATAATATACTCCCTACTATCCCTTCTACAAGGGGCTGGTGTTCTACTTACTGTAAATACTGCATAATATACTCCCTTCTATCCATTCTATGGGGGTGGTGTTCTACTTACTGTAAATATTGGGTAATATATTCCCTACTGTGAATTCTATAGGGGGGCTGGTGTTCTACCTACTGTAAATACTGGATAATATACTCCCTACTATCCATTCTATAGGGGCTGGTGTTCTACTTACTGTAAATATTGGATAATATACTCCCTACTATCCATTCTATAGGGGGCTTGTGTTCTACTTACTGTAAATACTGGATAATATACTCTCTACTATCCATTCTATAGGGGGGCTAGTGTACTATCTACTGTAAATACTGGAGAACATACTCCCTACTATCCATTCTATAGGAGTAATGTCCTACCTACTTTAAATACAGGATAAGAAACTCCCTTCTGTGCATTCTATAGGGGTGATGTTCTACCTACTGTACAGTAATCATTGGATAACATAGTTCAATCTATACATTAATTTGGGATTAATGTACTTCCTACAGTGCAATATATATTGGAAAATAAAGTCCCTTCCATATAAGACTTAGAAGATTGATGGGATACATATCATGCAGTGCAGTATACCCCTGTATGTTATATAGAGGGATATATGTTGTGCTACATAGAGGGGCACAATACAACTACAGTGACCTGTCTATACACTACAGTATGAATCCTTAGGGGTGAAGTCCCAAAAAATGGTCTCCACACTAAATGCAGAAATATTTTCTCCTACAATAAAAAAAACAGTCATTAAAAAGGGTTTGGTCTTCTGACAACGATGCCTTGTGTAGAGATGAGGAGTTGGAGTTGCATTAGGGCTGACATTGAGTTGATCTTTTATTTTATAAAAGGATTTGCCTTCTTTCTCTTTCCAACTGGGAGTCAAAGCTGTTGCTCTGTGAAGCTACAGTTTTATTGTTACTTTGTATTTCTATTCAGACTCTTCCCAGTCTGCTATTCAAACCACTGCCTGGTTGCTAGGTCAAACTAGACTGGAAAAAAAAATTCTTATTATTTCTATTTTGAGTTATGAATAGTTTGTGAGTGTGTTGCCTCAACCCAGAATGATTTTCTGCTGTGAACAACCCAGTCCTGCAAAGTGTCAGTGTCATTGTTGGAATCGGCCAGTTAGAGAAGGGTAAACCTGACAGTGACTAACAGCAAGTGTGTGTAGGCGGCAGCTGGTTGAGAACAAGTTAGGCTGAGGAACTCACTATATTTATTAAAGGCATTCTGTTGTGATTTTTATAATGTCGTTTTTATCTCTAAATTACACAGCAAATGATTCACTCTACAATATAACAATTTATTCCTGAACCAGCAAGTGTATTAAGTTGTAATATTGGTGTGTAGGTGCATCTCAGGTCATTTTGCCTGGTCATGTGATTTCAGAAAGAGCCAGCACTTTAGGATGGAACTGCTTTCTGGCAGCCTGTTGTTTCTCCTACTCAATGTAACTGAATGTGTCTCAGTGGGACCTGGATTTTACTATTGAGTGCTGTTCTTAGATCTACCAGGCAGCTGTTATCTTGTGTTAGGGAGCTGCTATCTGGTTACCTTCCCATTGTTCTGTTGTTAGGCTGCTGGGGGGGGGGGGAAGGGAGGGGGTGATACCATTCCAACTTGCAGTACAGCAGTAAAGAGTGACTGAAGTTTATCAGTGCACAAGTCACATGACTGGGGGCAGCTGGGAAACTGACAATATGTCTAGCCCCATGTCAGATTTCAAAATGAAATATAAAAAAATCTGTTTGCTCTTTTGAGAACTGGATTTCAGTGCAGAATTCTGCTGGAGCAGCACTATTAACTGATGTGTTTTGAAAAAAAACACGTATCCCTTTAACTATATAAAGAACTATGAGAAGCACTAATGATGGGAGCCCGTGTTGTACAGACAGGGAGTGGGCCGTGTCGGCTTCTTATCTGCTCTCCTGCCTACCAGTCTACTAAGACTGAAAGATTTCCTTATTCCCTGGTAAGTTCCCTCCCTGCCTGACGCTCTCTCCTGGTTCTGTGGCACCCTCTCTCTCTCTCTCTGGTACCCCCCCTCTCTCTGTGGGTGCCCCTCTCTTTCTCTCTGCGGCGCCCCCCTCTCTCGCTCTGTGGTGCCCCCTCTCTCCCTGGCACCCCCGCTCTGTCTCTCTCTCTGGCACCCCCCCTCTCTCTGTGGCACCCCCCCTCTCTTTCTGGCGCCCCCTCCCTCTCTCTGCAGTACCCCCTCTCAATCAGTGGTGCCCCCTCTCTCTCTCAGTGGCGCCCCCTCTCTCGCTGGCCGTCACACTACACAAGGCAGGAATAAATAAGAGATAAGGGAGGTTTTGCTGAGCAGGAATAGGAGCAGTGGGTGAGTCATGAGTGAGTCATATAGTGACTGACAGAGGCTGAAACACTGCAGAGACACATCCCTCCCAGTCACGTAACAACCAGGATCCCCACAAACATACTCAGTATCACTATTTACCCACGCACACTGGCAGTTATAGGGGCACAGTCCCGTCAGAAAGTGATTTTTATACTTTTACCACAATTGCAATGAGGAAAATCAACCAGTTCATCACACAGAGTAGGGAATGATGCAGCTGCTACAGAACCTCTTGGGCATCTGCTGTCAATCACCCATCAACTGCTGTCAACTGCATACAGCAAAGCCCTGGAACTGGACTCATATAATGGGGTTGTTCACCTTTAAATGAACTGTTAATATGATGTAGAGAGGGATATTCTGAGATAATTTGCAATTGGTTTTCCTTTTTTATCATTTGTGGTTTTTGAGTTATTTAGCTTTTTATTCAGCGGCTTTCCAGTTTGTAATTTCAGCCATCTGGTTGCTAGGGTCCACATTACTCAAATAATTCAAAACACTATAAAAAATAAATAATGAAGACCAATGGAAATGTTGCTTAGAATTAGCCAGTCTATAGTATATTATAAATTAATTAAAGGAGAACCACCCCCTTTAAAAGGACTCTTACCCCCTTTAACTACATCTGTGCCCTGCCCCCCCACCCTCTTTGTAATTCCCAAACTCACATTAGCTTGCTGAAACCAGCTGAATTCCTTTACTGCACCGTACACCCTAGTGTCCCCAATATACCCCCTTGTGTCACCAATATACCCCTAGTGTCCCCAATATTCCCCTAGTGTCTTCAATATACCCCCTAGTGTCCCCAATATTCCCCTAGTGTCCCCAATATTCCCCTAGTGTCCTTAATATACCCCTAGTGCCCCAATATACCCCCTAGTGTCCCCAATATACCCCCTAGTGTCCCAAATATAACCCCTAGTGTCCCCAATATACCCCCTAGTGTCCCCAATATAACCCCTAGTGTCCCCAATATTCCCCTAGTGTCCCAATATACCCCCTAGTGTCCCCAATATACCTCCTAGTGTTTCCAATATACCCCCTAGTGTCCCCAATATAACCCCTAGTATCCCAGATATACCCCTAGTGTCCCCATTATCCCCCCTTGGTGTCCACAATATTCCCCTAGTGTCCCCAATATACCCCCTAGTGTCCCTAATATCCCCAATATACTTCTAGTGTCCCCAATATACCCCTAATGTCCCCAAAATACCCCATGGTGTCCCCAATATACCCCCTAGTATCCCCAATATACCCCATGGTGTCCCCATTATACCCCTAGTGTCCCTAATACACCCAATATACCCCTAGTGTCCCAATATACCCCCTAGTGTCCCTAATACACCCCCTGGTGTCCCCAATATACCCCCTGGTGTCCCCAATATCCTTCCAGTGTCCCTAATATCCCCCTAGTATCCCCAATATTCCCTAGTATCCCCAATATACCCCCTTGTGTCCCCATTATACCCCTTAGTGTCCCCAATATATCCCTTATGTCGAGAATATCCTAGAGGTCTGTTAACTCCCGCGCTGCCATTCTCTAGCACTCTCTCAATGAGCTCAGACTGTATATAAAAATTAAACCCTACAGATACACAAGACAGGGTGCAATAGAATTAGGCCGGAGTCACTTGGACAAAGGGGTGAACTTGGTGGACGTGTCTGTTTTCATCCTCATTTACTTTGTACTGAGGTAGGATGTGACTGTCAGACTCTGATTTCAATGTATCTGTGTGTGTGACTGTGTGTGACTGTGTATAACAGTGTGTGTGACTGTGTGTAACTGTGTGTATGACTGTGTATAAGAGCTGCAGGTGCTGCAAAGACAGGGAATATGGGAAATATTCAGAATGCAGAATCTGTCCTGTAACACTTTACCTGCAGAGAAACATGGAATCACTCTGCCATCTTGTGGTAGAATTTGAGAATGCAGAATCCATAGATATATCTGTAGCTACAGTCTATTTGCTACAGTATATAATATACATGGAGACTTGGACAGCCCTTGGTTTTAACGCTCTGTCCCTGTTCTGAAAACATGATCAACTGCATAGAAGTATGTCCTTGATCTATAGACCCAAAAATCAGTTCCCAGGGGCACATGTATCAAATATTAGTAATAGAGCATCAGACCTAAGCAGAGGGGGGGGAGGGGGAGTCCCCAGATCTTTGTTTTTTAGTACAGGGTGTTTAGGGGCATATGTATTTAAGGGTGAATACTGAATAGAGAGCTTACACACCGAGATGAATATGAAGAATGTAATAAGCTCTAGTTAATGATCTTAAATCATAAACACGGGAGTTAAAAGGCAATGGAATGGCTTTTCTTGTAGCAACAGACAAAACAGCTGCCGTCTGGCCTGGATCATCTCTCACTGACTTGAAAGTCTCTGGCCACAAAAGCAAATAGGCAGCGGTTCCACCATCAATTGGAAGGAGAGTAATGTGAACTCTCCATTGGTTCATTTCTTTCCAGCTGGAATCTCCGGCCTATGGAATGATTTCATTCACAACTGTCAGTTGTTTATCACTCTGAAACCTCACCTTACCAGGGCCTGATTCTACTACTGACCCCCCCCCCCCCCATGTGCTGCCCCATGTTAACAGGTGCAACAAAAATACTTCCAATCCAAGATGGTGTCCCTACCAGATGGACTGGTCTGCATGACCCCAGGCTTTAGCACAGCATTAAAAAGAAAGTCCTCATACACTGTATTTGTCCTTTATTCTACAGATGAAGTACAATTAGTAGTAGCCAGTCCTTACATGTGTCCAGTCTCCTGCTTTTATAATCAGCGCCTCGATTAAATTGTAATTGATGAATGTGAGGATATCCAGAAATTAGGGATACAACGAATCCACTACTTTGGATTCGGCCGAACCCTTCGTGAAAGATGCAGCCGAATACTGAACCGAATCCTAATTTGCATATGCAAATTAGGGTTGAAAGGGGGAAACCATTTTTTACTGCCTTGTTTTGTGACAAAAAGTCACGCAATTTCCCTCCCTGCCCCTAATTTGCATATGCAAATTAGGATTCAGTTCGGCTGTGCAGAAGGATTCGGCCGAATCCGAATCCTGCTGAAAAAGGCTGAATCCTGGCCGAATCCCGATGCATACCAGAGATCCTGGACTTCCTGGTTATTAACCACTGCAGCTTAGGTCTAATGTTTAACTACACAAAATATACATTTGTATTGATTGGAGGAAGAGTCACAGGAAGAATTCACAGGCTTTTTGGGGTTAGTGCACTTTCTCAAAGTAGTCTTTGGATCCTTCTGGACTGGGTTTGATCTGTGAGGGAGGGAAAGAGAAAGTTTAAAGAAAACAGCAGGCAATAGTGTAGGGTAATGGCACACAGGACAGTTTTGGAGACACCATGTTTCACGCACTTTTAAACTGCATTTTGAGTGCCTCTTAAAGGATAAGTAAACCTTTAAAACAGTGGTCCCCAACCTTTTTTACCTGTGAGCCACATTCAAATGTAAAAAGAGTTGGGGAGCAACACAAACATGAAAAAGTCCCTTGGGGTGCCAAATAAGGGCTGTGATTGGCTATTTGGTAGCCCCTATGTTGACAGGCAGCCAACAAGGGGCTCTACTTGGCACTATACTTAGTTTTTATGCAATTAAAACTTGCTTTCAAGCTTGAAATTCAAAAATAAGCTCCTGCTTTGAGGACACCGAGAGCAACATCCAAGGGGTTGGAGAGCAACATGTTACTCACGAGCTACTGGTTGGGGACCACTGCTTTAAAACAAGTGAATGTAAAATGGATGAGGGGGCTATTCTAAGCACTTTTGTAATTTGCATTCATTATTTATTTTCTTTTTATTCCAAGATATTAAGGGATACATGTGCTGTTAATATGAATGAATTTTGTTACAACAGCGCCACCTGCTGGTCAGTTTCCCACCAGTCTGACCAGCAAGTAGTCAAGGAAGTTGTCAGGAGAAAGAAAGAGGCTGATGTTCTTCTGCTTAGGAAAGATGTGAGAAAGGTTTCTAATTTTATTCCTAAGCAGAAGAACATCAGCCTCTTTCTTTCTCCTGACAACTTCCTTGACTACTTGCTGGTCAGACTGGTGGGAAACTGACCAGCAGGTGGCGCTGTTGTAACAAAATTCATTCATATTAACAGCACATGTATCTCTTAATATCTTGGAAATAAAAGCAAAATAATTAATTAATGCATGTTACAAAACAGCTTAGAATCCCACCCACATCCAATTTCACTTGTTTTAAAGGTTTACTTATACTTTAATAACACATGGGTGTCATTTAGGTGCTTTAACTTTATAGTTATACACACTTGTATTTGCATTTCTTTTTTATAACTCTTTATTTTTAAGTTTTATCAGTTTAAGTGACAGGTCATGTAGCCAGAAGAAAATAAGGTTAAATTACTGGTGAGGTGCGAGCCCCCCCCCCCCAGTGATTATATTCACTTACTGGATACCCCAGAGCAGTGCTCCTATTGGCAGAAAACTGCCCAACTAAGGGTCAATTAATTCTCTCTCAGCTTCTTCATTTTTCTCGTGGGTGCAGTAGAGTGAAAAGCTGAACTTTAAGCATAAACCTTTCACTCTATTGAGCTTACGTTTGGCAAGGGCTACTGAAGAATGAGGACGATGGCTCTGTGGTGCCCACTCAGAAGTAGCCCCAGCCAGTGTCGTTTTCTGCTTACAGGAGCACTGGCCTGAGCTATGCAGCAGCTAATTATAATTACAGTGTCACTTCCAAGGCTAGGGCCACATGGGCCGAATCAGATAACTGAATCCGCTGGCTAATTTTAGCCTTAGTGCAGGCAGTAGCCCCCTCTCTCTTCTGCAATGAATTGGCTCAGCGCAAACCGACTGAGGGTTCTGGCGAAGAACCGATAGTCTTTACCTGTTCACAACGAGCCAATTGAATGTGGAAGAGAGAGAGGAGGCTACTGCCAGTGATAGGAAATCAGCCCCGTGTGGCCCCAGCCTTAGTCTCATCCAGGTTTCAAACTGAGCAGACAAGGTATGTCCCAATCCATTCAATACAACCTATTGTAGTCCCTACACTTTCAGTAAATGTGATTTCTAGGGATGCACCGAATCCACTATTTTAGAATCGGCCGAACCCCCGAATCCTTTGTGAAAGATTCGGCCGAATACCGAACTGAATCCTATATATAATATATAATATATATAATATGCAAATTAGGGATGGGAAAAACATTTTTTACTTCCTTGTTTTGTGACAAAAATTCACGCAATTTCCATATGCAAATTAGGATTCGGATTCAGTTCGGCTGGGCAGAAGGATTCGGCCAAATCCTGCTGAAAAAGGCCGAATCCTGACCCAAATCCTGGATTCGGCACATCCCTAGTTATTTCACATATCTATCACCATTATGCTCCGTTCCAGCTTTCCTCTCTCAAACTTCAAGTGGTGCCCCCCCAGTTCAACACACAAAAAGTACCAGGTAATTACAGATTCCCATATACAGATGAGTAACGGAAAATTAAGCTTTACTGACCCCTATTTCTAAGCTAAGGGAGTGCGTTCCTCCTCAGCTCTGTTAATTCCCCTACAATTTTCATGTTTCTGTCATTTCATCTTTGACGACCAAAACTTCTAGAGATCTGGCCAAAACTCCAATCTACAACTTCCCGATATTTAGGCTTGAGCCACACAGGGGCTGAAATCAGATCCCTCTAATGCGCTGGCTGATTTCAGCTCTACTGCAGGCATTACAGCAATGAATAAACGTGGGAGCACTTACCGGTCAGAATTCAGCTCCAGCTGCACAAACAATGTGATCCCACACGGGCAAGTTTCATATAGAGAACGAGAAAAATGGAGCACCAAAGGAGCCGATTATTTGTCCGTTAAAAAATAGAAATTTATTAAAGAATCATGAATAATGGTGAAGGCATGGCCAGAATATATTGTAGGCTGCCCACTTTTTGTGGCTACCGGCCACTTCACGAATAATCGGCTCCTTTGGTGCTCCATTTTTCTCGTGCTGTACCGCAGGCATTCGCCTCCTCTCTTTTCTGCGTTTACAGACATTGAATCGACTCAGTATGCAATGCAAATGCAGAAAAGAAGGGGAGGCTACTGCCTGCTGTAAGGCTGAAATCAGACAGCACATTTCATCTGATTTTGGCCCCTGTGTGGCCCTAACCTTAATCCTACTGAACCAGGGCAAGAAAAATAAAACAGGTGGTATAAAGGTGATCCCTTTATTGGCTAACTAAGATAACCACGGCAAGCTTTCAAGCTGAAAAAGGAACTAAAATGTTTTAAAAGCTTGCTATGATTATCATAGTTAGCCAATAAAGGTACAAGTATGAGATCCATTATCAGAAACCCATTATCCTGAAAGCTCTGAATTATGGTAAAGCCGTCTCCCATAGACTCCATTATAATCAAATAATCTAAATTTGTAAAAATGATTTTCCTTTATTTCTGTGTAATAATAAAACAGTCGCTTGTACTTGATCCCAACTAAGATATAATTAATCCTTATTGGAGGCAAAACCAGCCTATTGGGTTTATTTCATGTTTATATGATTTTCTAGTAGACTTAAGGTATGAAGATCCAAATTACAGAAAGATCCATTATCCAGAAATTGTGAGCATTCTGGAAAACAGGTCCCATACCTGTATCACCTTTATACCATCTGTTATGGGACTGGCTAACACAGTACAACAACTTTACCTCCTACTGAACCAGAAATACGACTAGAGAGAAATAATTTTAGGATGATGATGATGATGGTGGTGGTGCAGGGGCTCCCTCTAATGGCCACAGTGACTGCTCCATCCCCAGTCCGAAGAATAAACATGACTGTAGGAATATATTGTATAAACTGATGGATTTCGGTAAGAACTTACTGTTGGTGAGTCAGGAGTCCAGTTGGCTGGACAGACTTCCCCGTGCGTCTCCACAAACTGAAAAGCCTTCACTAGTCGGAGGGTCTCCTCTACGCTCCTCCCGACTGGAAGGTCATTCACACTCATGTGCTTAATTATTCCATTAGGATCAATAATAAAAAGCCCCCTATAAAAAAATAAGAAGAGAGAGTATAAAGCCAAAGCTTTAATGAACGAGTGTTCATGGAGCACCTTTCCATCATGAAAACTCTCAGTGCTGTAGTTGTGCTACAAGCTTTCTGCTAAAGGGTTAAATCCAAGCTTTTAGGAATAGCGAGGAACACTAATTTTATCCCACCGGATATTGCAGAAAAGGAACAAGAATCCTACCTAAGAGCGATGCCTGCAGCCTCCAGCAGAACCCCATAATCCCGGGAGATTAGTTTGTTCAGGTCGGACAGCAGGGGGATGTTCATTTTACCCAGCCCTCCATTCTACGTGAAAAAAATAAAAATAAATAAATACTAGGGATGCACCGATTTCAGGATTCGGCCTTTTTCAAAAAGTCACATGATTTCCCTCCCCATCCCTAATTTGCATATGCAAATTAGGAATCAGTTCGGCCGGGCAGAAGGATTTAGCCGATTTCAGGATTCGGTTTGGGATTCGGCCTTTTTCACAGTCACATGATTTCCCCCCCATCCCTAATTTGCATATGCAAATTAAGAATCCGTTCAGCCGGGCAGAAGGATTTGGCCGAATCCTGCTGAAAAGGCTGAATCCCGAACCGAAACCTAATTTGCATATGCAAATTAGGGGTGGGAAGGGAAACCATGTGACTTTTTGTCACAAAACAAGGAAGTAAAAAAGGTTTCCCCTTCCCAACCCTAATTTGCATATACAAATTAGTATTCGGTTCAGTTTTTCGGCCAAATTTTTCCCAAAGGATTGGGGGGGGTCTGGCCGAATCCAAAACTATTCATGCATCCCTAATAAATCCACCAAGAAAGGGATAATCATGTATAAGGTCTGTACAGCGCTGTGGACTATGCCAGTGCCATATAAATAAAGAAGAATAAATACCTTTCTGGGGGTGTTGGTCCAGGCGAGGTGACAGAAGTGAGAATCCACAGACACGGCCACAACCTCACAGTTAACATCATGGAATTCATTGGCTTTGTTACTGAAAGCCACGATCTCCGTGGGACAGACGAAAGTGCTAGAAACACAAATTCTCATTAAACAATCGCCGCTGTCACACTTTACTTGCAGCGCTGAAATTAATAGTGATTTATTCAGATATCGGCTCAGAGTCCAAAACAACAAACACTTCTTTATCTTTGGAATCCAAATCTTGCTCATTAAAATTCCAGGTTTTACCGTATTCCAGAAGGATTAGTAACAATCAGCCGACTAAACTGAAAGGAAAATGGTGTTTTCAAAATCTTCAACAGGGTCAGTTAAACAAAAAACATAACAAAAGTGACCGATTATGGATTATGCTTTTATAGGAACTACAGAGGAAGCAGACCCTGTACCAGCCCAAGGCAACCACAGCCCTTTAGCAGTAAAGATCTGTGTCTCCAAAGATGCCCCAGTAGCTCCCCATCTTCTTTTCTGCTGATTCACTGCACATGCTCTGTGCTGCTGTCACTTACTGAGCTTAGGGAGCCACTCACAATATACAGTACACATAGAATAGAAATGTCACAATATAAGGCTGATTAGTAATTAATACACATAATTACTACATGGCAGCACAGAAACCAGTGCAATTAGCATCAGAATTGAATAATCAGCAAACCTGTAGCATCAGCTTATATTACAGCCAGGGAAGCTCATTTTCTGCTGGATAATTAGTGACGAGCCCTAAGCTTAGCTTCTCAACAGCCAATCAGAGCCCACTGAGCATGTGACTGTCACAGACACTTTCCAAGATGGTGACCCCCTGTGACAAGTTTGAAGTCCTGGATCATTGCTGCTATTGACAAGCTCAAACTTTAGCCTCGTGCAATAAGTTCACTATATAAAATATGCCATTTTTAGGGTTTAGTTCTCCTTTAAGCCTGTTTAAAATAAATTTAAACATTAAAGAAAACCAACGGGATTGTTTTGCCTTCAGTGAGAATTCAATATATCTTAGTTGGGATCAAGTACAAGCTACTGTTTTATTATTACATAGAAAAAGGAAATACTTTTTAAATACTTAAAGGGGTTGTTCAACTTTAAATTAACTTTTAGTATGCCACAGAGAGTGATATTCTAAGTCAATTTACATTTATTATTATTTGTGGTTTTTGAGTTGTTTAGCTTTTCATTCAGCAGCTCTTCAGTTTGTAATTTCAGCCATCTGGTTGCTATGGATCAAATTCCCCTAGCAACCATGCACTGATTTGAATAAGAGACTGGAATATGAATAGGAGAGGCCTGAATTGAAAGACGAGTAATAAAAAAGCAGCAATAACAATACATTTGTAGCCTTACAGAGCATTTGTTTTTGTAGATGGGGTCAGTGACCCCCATTTGAAATCTGGAAAGAGTCAGAAGAAGAAGGCAAATAATTCAAAAACTATATAAAAAAAGAAAAAATGAAGACCAATTGAATAATTGCTTAGAATTTGCCATTCTATAACATACTAAAAGTTAACTCAAAGCTTTAAATTATTTGATTGAGTCTATAGGAGTTGGCCTTTCTGTAATTTGGGGTTTTCTGGAGAACAGATCCCATAGCTGTACTATATTGTGCTTTCACCCAGTCGGGGCTGTTGTAGGGTATCAGGGAAAACATGGCAGTGGCACACTCTGCAGGAAAATACCCTGTCACATCTTCAGGGGAAAATGGAAGAAGAGTAGAGACGGCTTCAGTAGGGATAACCGACAGTGCACAGCTGGAACGCACAGATAGCGCTTCTCTATCCTTGTACTAAGGGTGTTCCCTACATGGGCTCTAATCAGCCTTGGGAGAGCAGCCAGTGTCCAACTATTTATCATTTCATTACTGGAACTATTATTTCTCTTACACGGAGTCATGTACAGTTCAGGGCCCATTGAGCTGGGAGCACTTTAAAGGGGTGGTTCACCTTTAAGTTAACTGTTCGCACGTTATAGAATGGCCAATTATAAGCAACTTTTCTATTGGTCTTTTTTTTTTTTTTATAGTTTTTAAATTATTTGCCTTCTTTTAAATCTTCCCAGCTTTTCAATGGGGGTCACTGACCCCATCTAAAAAAACAAATGCTCTGCAAGGCTACACAGTTGTTACTTTTTATTACTCATCTTTCTATTTGGATCCTCTCCTATTCATATTCCAATCTCTTATTCAAATCAGTGCATGGTTGCTAGGGGAATTTGCACCCCAGCAACCAGATGGCTGAATTGCAAACTGGAGAGCTGCTGAATAAAAAGCTAAATAAGTCAAAAACCACAAATAATAAAATATGAAAAGCAAAGGCCAATTGTCTCAGAATATGACGCTCTACATCATACTAACAGTTAATTTAAAGGTGAACAACTCCTTTATTGAGTTAATATTTAAGCGATTTCATAATCAACTGAAGCGACATTCAACCTACTCAGCAATAAGAGAAAACCCTCACTGGAAGAACTAGTTAATAATAAAAGCAAAAAGCTGCCCCGCTCCAGAACTGCAGCCAATCAGCAGCCAGCTTTCACTGGTCAAATCTGATTGGTTGCCGTGTGTTACTAGACTGGGATAGATGTGTGTGACTCTTACAAGTCCAGAGGGTAGAAGAAGAGAACCAAATATTTCCCCTTAAAGTCTTCCAGGCTCAAGTCTTTAAACTCCCCATTGACGACAGCGGTGCCTTTAAAATGTGGAGCATGCTGGGTAACGGCAGGAACGAACCGCAAGGAACCTATTAAAAAAAAAAAAACACAAAAATACAGTTACACCAATGAATATCCCATAGCAGAGATGTATATATTGTTGTGTCTGGGAATAAGCTCAGTCATTGGCTACTCACTGGTGCTGAACTGGAGTTTCTGAGCGGCACAAATAGAAGGAGTTATGGCTGCCGTATTTCTCAGCACAGGAGACCCAACGGCACGGGGGACACGCCCAGCGACACGCCCACTGCGACCCACCTGCACCCGGGGAACAAAAGAAGTTGCCTTAAAGGAATTGTTCCCCTTTAAATTAACTGTTAGTATGATGTAGAGAGGGATATTCTGAGACCATTTGCTTTTCATTTTTTATTATTAGTGGTTTTTGACTTTATTCAGCAGCTCTCCAGTTTGTAATTTCAGCCATCTGGTTGCTAGGGTCCAAATTCCCCTAGCAACCATGCATTGATTTGAATAAGAGACTGGAATATGAATAGGAGAATCCTGGATAGAAAGAGGAGGAATAAAAACAATAACAATACATTTGTAGCCTTACAGAGTATTTGTTTATTTTTTAGATGGGGTCAGTGACCCCCGTTGGAAAGCTGGAGTAATTCAGAAGGCAAATAACTAAAAAAACTATAAATAATACATAATGAAGACCAATGGAAAAGTTGTTTAGCATTAGCCACTCTATCACATACTAAAAGTTAACTAAAAGGTGAACTATCCCTTTAATATGGTGAGTCTCACACAATTGCTGAACTACAACTCCCAGTGCCCTTCTCGGAGCAGAACAAGAAGCCAGAGTGAACTCTATGATGAATAAGGGAACTATTTTAGTTAAATAAAAAGCCCTGCCCACAGACTTGTAGCCGGTAACTCCGCATGGCGAGGCCACACGTCCCACAAGCAGCAGTAAGTAAGTAAGTAAGTAAGAAGGTAGGTAGGTAGGTAGGTAGGTAGCGCTCATTCACATTCCACACAAACACCTGCCTCCTCTCCACATATTCATACGCACCCACGATGCCAGTAACCTTCCGCAGGACGCCGCCATCTTGTCTGTTGGACACTGACACAACCTGCCGAGCGTTCACGCTTTAGTGGGAGGAGCTTAAGACACACGCCTCTAGTCGCTCAGCGTTGAATAATAATGCGGGGAGGAGCTTAGTGAAAAGCCAAAACAGTGACGGGAACAAAAGAGCTCTCTCATTGGCTGCTCGCTGACAGAGTGCCGAGTCCGCATACTAGGGCGGGGTTTCACACGGAACGATTCTATTGGCTGTTATTTGTAGGCTTCCTCACCTGACCTGGGATTTTTAGCACTTCTAGTTGCAGCTGAAAGCTGAGACAGTGTGAGGTGCAGTTGTAACTGGAGGCTGTGTGGGAGCTTTAACTCTGGTTTTGACAGGAGACTACGGCCGTAGGAGGTAGGTGTTTCGCCTAAGGATGTCCTAAAACGCGTTCCGTAGGAGACACAGAGCGCTGCTCCAGTTGTGACTTAGGGGCGGGGCTGTGACGTGTCTGTTACTCCTACAGTTCATCTAGTGGCCTAATATGACTACAAATAGGCCCTGACTGTCACACTATGTGGTCACTGTGGGAAAGTGTCTGTTATTAGCATATCTCACAACATTGGAAATATAAAAGAGGGACAGAAAAGTTGGTGGTGACATTGTTTTGACCACGCCCATTATGTGGCCACAGCCCCTAATTCACATGTTTATGTTACACAATTTGACAGGTTATGAAAGTTTAAACATTTTTCTGTGGTGTTTTTCAGTTATTATTATTATTAACATGTATTTATATAGCGCCACCATATTGCATAGCACTGTCAGTTATTACAGTTTTGCTAATGAAGGTGAATTGTCCTTTAAGATCTGAGTGTAACTTCTCCCAAGGGACCTGTTATCTTATATTGTTACAATTACTTATTTGCTTATCTCAAAATTGTTACAAAAGTGTCCAGGGCTGGATTTAGTGGCCTGGCGCCCGAGGCCTGGCGGTCCTGGTGCTTTGTCTCGCGGCCCGTATACACTTGTAGGGGCCCCTACTGGGTAATCTGCCCTGCAGCTTTAAGGCCCCCACCTTTTTCTTAGAGTGATCTGCCAGAGAGAATGACACTCCCCTGCTACACTGCTATATAGTGTGTGTAGGGAGTGGCCACTTCCTCTTTGGCCTGTGGATGCTGATCCAGCTGGGTGAGCTCAGGGGAGCCTGGGCACAGCTAGGCCCAGAAAGGCCCATGTGCTTTGGAAGAAGAAGTCGGGGACCAGGTAACCCCGTGAATGAGGAACAGATACACTAGGGCAGACTTGTCATAGTCTCTCTAGGAGAGAAAGGCAGAGAGGTGAGAGAGAAAGAGCAGCTGAAGCTCCAACAAGGATTTGCAGTAAGGGAGGAGCTTCCCAGAGGCTCTGTGTGTTGCCTCCAGTCAGGGACCTCAGTGAAGAGGGACTGTAGGGTACAAGCTGCTTCCTGACAACTTCCAGGAGGGAATGTGTGTGAATTCTGCAAATGCCTAATGGAGACCTTTCCTCTGTGAGAAATGCCTAATGCCTGCAGCTCTGTGTGAGAAATGTGCTATTGCCTCAGCTCCTGCGTGAGTACTAAACCTGTGGTCACTTGCCTTGTGCATAGTTACATAAACCGTTTTCTGTTTTACTGCAAGAACCTCCTGGCGCCCATCTTTTGTTGTATGCACAGTAGCCTGGGGGATGTAGTTGCACTACACCATAGAGGGAACACTTCCACATGGCGAAGGCCCTGACCCTGTTGTGTGAAGTCGCGTGTAACCCATGCTTCTACTGCTAGCTGGACAGTTTAACTATTTGTGTGCTATGCAGCCCAAATAGGTGTTACACACTCATATACACATGCGCCTGCACCGGAGCACTGGGGAGCTGTACCCCCCGATAAGCAGATGGGTGGCATGCGCCCCTATTATTCTTTATTCTATAGTCTATATTATTATACACTATTATTAGTTTATAATAATACTATACCTGTAGGTTCTAATATCAATATTAATATGAACATTTAATATTAGTTTATAATACACAAAAGCCATGAATATCCTGTAAATTATATCCTTATAAACGGTGAGTTCTGATGTCATCAGTTATAAACGGTGAGTTCTGATGTCATCAGTTATAAACGGTGAGTTCTGATGTCATTTCTGTCACATGACTCACTGAAATTTGTGTATTATAATAAACAAAGTACCCCCAGTTGTAAAATATGAGGATATTAGAAGTTACCTCGGCCTTCGGCCTCGTGTTTTTATATGGTCATGAAACTCCTCGGTGACTTATAATATCCTTATATTTTACAAGAGGGGGTACTTTATTCACTATATAATACACAAAAGCTATGAATAGCTTGTAAATTATATAGTGAATAAAGTAGCCCCTCTTGTAAAATATAAGGATATTATAAGTCACCGAGGAGTTTCATGACCATATAAAAGTACGAGGCCGAGTGTAACTTCTAATATCCTCCATGTTTTGCAACTGGGGGTACTTTATTTAGTATAATACACACATTTTAGTGAGTCATGTGACCGAAATGACATCAGAACTCACCGTTTATAAGGATATAATTTACAAGATATTTATGGCTTATGTGTATTATATCCTTATAATACACAAAAGCCATGAATATCTTGTAAATTATATCCTTATAAACGGTGAGTAGTGATGTCATCAGTTATAAACGGTGAGTAGTGATGTAATTTCTGTCACATGACTCACTAAAATTTGTGTATTATAATAAATAAAGTACCCCCAGTTGTAAAATATGAGGATATTATAAGTTACCTTGGAGTTCCATGACCTGTATAAAAACACTCGGCCTTCGGCCTCGTACTTTTATATGGTCATGAAACTCCTCGGTAACTTATAATATCCTTATATTTTACAAGAGGGGGTACTTTATTCACTATATAAATAAAGTACCCCCAGTTGCAAAATATGAGGATATTAGAAGTCACCTCGGAGTTCCATGACCTGTATGGCCTTGTGTTTTTATCTGGTCATGAAACTCCTCGGTAACTTATAATATAAAGAGGGGGTACTTTATTCACTATATAATAATACTATAACTGTAGGTTCTATCAGGCAGTTTTGGCAAACGAATGATATCCCACTCACCGTATTACTGAAAAGATGATTTTATGCATAAAATCAAAACACAATTATAGAAAATAATAAAACAATAACATTTACATATAAATAGGAAAAAAGGAAACTCCACAATCTATCATTGAAAAGGATGATAACAAATTATATGTAGTATGTAGGCAAACCACTCTAAACAAACAATAATCATAATCCACAATATATTAACAACCTACAATCAGACAAAGGTTACAACAAGCAGTATATTCTATAACACCCCATACACACAGGGCCACCTTCAGAATTTGCGTGGCACCGTACAACAACATTTTCTGGGCCCCCTACAAGTAAAAAAAAACATTGGTAGCCAGCCCCCCCCTAGTTAAAAAACATCAGCGGCCAGGGCCCCCCCAAGTTAAAAAAAATGAGTCATCTTTCTTACATCCTGAATTGATTCAAATAAATGGATTAAAAAAAGGTGTAAAACCAGGGAAATGCATGTTGTATTGTTGAGCCCACAAGTAAAACTGCTGTAAAATGAGGGAAAGGGGCAGATTTATTTCTTTGTCATCAGGACAATACGGTGATACTTTTGGTGTTACAATAAATGTAAATGAGTGTGTGCGGCTCTGTATATTTTGCAGTTGCTTTCGGACCAAGCCAGGTCAACTGAAAGTCAGCACCACCAGTGCAGTGTGTGAGAAAAGAGGTGTGCGGTGGACCTATTACATTTACTGAATTTACCATGTGATAAATACAGTCACAATAAATTAAAATGGATTGGTAAATACAAACATGGGCCAGCAGGTGTCGGCAAATGCCCAGTAATTCACTTGGTTTTACAGCAGCATGTAAATTAAAGGGAAAGAGTCAAATATATCCTGGTTTGGACTGTCCAAAAGGTGATTGGCAGCAGGGCCGGGAATAAAAAGCAACCCTGGCAAAAAAAAAAACTAAAAAAACAAAACAAAAAATCAAAAAGCAGCTAACATATAAATGTGAAACATTGGCAGCCAGCTCCCCTCCAACAAGTTTAAAAAAACAAAAACATTGGTGGTCAGGCCCCTAAATAAAAGTTAAAAGAAAATTGGTGGCCAGCCCCAACCCAAGTTAAAAAACCATTGGTGGCCAGGGTCCCCCAATTAAAGTAAAAAATAAAATTGGTGGTCAGGGCTCTCCTTCCCCCATAAAATTAAAAAAAAACAAAAAACACTGGTGGCCAGGGATAAAAAGAAAAAAAAAAGACCATTGCTGTAGTATTCATTCAGTACACATTTCCTGCGGTTATGAATGTATCTATAAATGTAACAGCAGTATCTCTGCTTATTGTCTCGCTATATCTCTGTTTATATTCTCCGCACTGCTGGTTCTGACTCCTGAAATGATATAGCTGTAGCCAGATGATTCACAAAATTCTGGCCCTAGGCACCAAAGAAGTTGGACAGCACTGCTCTACATCAAAAGTTAAGTCAGAGGTGAACAACCTTTTTAATCTCTGCCTTAAATTAGCAGAGGAGACAATTCAGATAGTTCACTGCACCTCCCTACATTCCTTCTCTGCCTCCCTACATTCCTGGTGACTCCTCTGTATCCCCAGATCTACCACCTGCTCACACCGCTCACCCCACTGCTGTACCCCAATTTAACCCATCCCTCTTTATGCTCCTTATCTCTTAAATTCTAGCCCTGAATTCCTTGTAGTGAATCTAACTAAAGTCAAAACCCCTCCTGGCACTTCTAATACAATGTCTCACCCACCCACAGGTTCGTGTCTCATCATTAGTCATCCATTTAGGTTAAGGGCACACGCTAAGATTCGGGGAAATTTAGTCGCCCGGCAACAAATCGCCTCAGATGACTAATCTCCCCGAAAGTCTTCCCACCTGCTAGAATCTAAATTAAAGTTTCAAGTTTTATCAACTAAAAAAGACCATTTCAGGCGATATTGGCAGGAAAACTAAGGGCAGCTGCCTGCTTGGCCCTGCAAACAAACTGCATAGATTGCACTGGTACCGACAACAGATGTCGGACGAAAAATCGGAAGATGTACGATCGTTCAAATCCCACTAACTTCACGATAAATCGACGGATTGGTCGTATTTCGCTAAAATTGGTCGTTCGCCAAAGAAAAATCTTTTCGTCTATGGGGACCTTAACAGCTGATGAAACCCAGAGCATCTACTCAGCAGCGACAAAGATAAGAAATGTATCAACTAAATGTATTAATTTAGAGAGTCGCTGACCCCTCCTTCCAGAGCTGAGACACACAGAAACACATAAGGTGAAAAATGTTGCGTTCCACCTGCATTCGGCACTTACAGTCGTTATCATGAGGACAGGACCATACAGAAGAAATGAGTGCGTCTGGGCCTGCGCTCCCCTGTGGTTGAACGGATTGAAACAGAACGCAGGGGAGTGTAGCCCAAAACACTCGTGTGGAACAGCCCTTAGTGTGGTTAATAATAAAATGTAAAGAATATTTGACATTTAAAAGTCAAAGGGAGATATTTAAAGCGCAGCGTGTGGCTGTTGTGGTGTTATGTTCCTAAACTAAAATATATTCTCTGCAAATACACAGAACCCTGACGAAGAAACTGAAATATTCTCAGCCAGTGTCGGACTGGGCCGGCGGGAAACCGGGAAAAAACCCGGTGGACCCCGGCCCTCTTGGGCCCCCGCCGGCCCAGACTGGGCCCCCAAGCAAAAAAAAAAAGTGCGGCACAGTGTGCTCACCATTAGCGCGTGGTTGGCCTTTCGTTCACGCATGCGCGATGTAAGTCTGTATTTCATGCATGCGTCTGCCACTCGCGCACTGCTCACCAGCGAGGTTCAAGACACGGTGGGCCCTGATTGCGCCAGTCCGACCCTGTTCTCAGCAAGCGCAAGGTTTAATGCGAATTAAATGTTGGTCAGTTTAACTGTTTTTCTTTTTTTGGAAATGTTCAATTCTAAGATTTTCTGCAGGCCCTGTCAAAAGAGGAGGTCTGGTTCCCTCTGGGACAGTCCCTGGTTTTAACTCAGTATCTGGAAATTACTAACTGGTAATTCCACAGTTGCATCAGAAAATTTGTTCCACTCGTTGTATAGGTTACTACTGGTACTCTGGTTACTTCCCACACTCCAGATACAAACACGCAGGTTAATTGGCTCCTCATAAAATTGCCCCTAGTGTGTGTGACTGTGATAGGATTGTAAGCTCACTGGGGAAGGGACTGATGCAAATGTGATAAGGACCGTAGATTGTAAACTCACTGGGGCAGGGACTGATAACAATGTGATAGGGACCTTAGATTGTAAGCTCACTGGGGCAGGGACTGATAGCAATGTGATAGGGACTTTAGATTGTAAACTCACTGGGGCAGGGACTGATAACAATGTGATAGGGACCTTAGATTGTAAGCTCACTGGGGCAGGGACTGATAGCAATGTGATAGGGACTTTAGATTGTAAACTCACTGGGGCAGGAACTGATGGGAATGTGATAGGGACCATAGATTGTAAGCTCACTGGGACAGGGACTGATGGGAATGTGATAGGGACCATAGATTGTAAACTCACTGGGACAGGGACTGATGGGAATGTGATAGGGACCTAAGATTGTAAGCTCACTGGGGCAGGGACTGATAGCAATGTGATAGGGACCTTAGATTGTAAGCTCACTGTGGCAGGGACTAATAGGAATGTGATAGGGATGTAAGACTCTAAGTTTCACCAGGGCAGGAACAATGTGATAGGGACCTTAGATTGTAAGCTCACTGGGGTAGGAACTGATGGGAATCTGATAGAGACCTTAGATTGTAAACTCACTGGGACATGGACTAATAGGAATGTAATTGGGATGTAAGACTCTTAAGTTTCACCGGGGCAGGAACTGATGGCAATGTGATAGGGATCTTAGATTGTAAACTCACTGGGGCAGGGACTGATGATATCACTTTTGCTTTCAGATTAAGAAGACTGAGCACAAGAAAAACAAAAACCATAGATAATTCTTAATTAAAATGATAGGCAGAACATTGTATAACGCAAGTTCTATTTATTCAGCTCGTGTTGTATAAAGGGAGGGGATACTGCCTTTAAATTTTAGAATTCAATTCTATAAGATAATGCTTAAAGGAGATCTATACCCCCAAATGAAAACATAATTAACAGATTATATCATATTAAGTGGCCTATTAAAGAATCTTAACAAACTGGAATATGTTTATATTAGTAAATGTTGTCCTTTTACATCTTTTACCTTAAAGGGGGTTGTTCACCTTTGAGTTAACTGTTAGTATGATGTATAGAGTAATATTCTGAGACAATTTGCAATTGGTTTTCATTTTTTATTATTTGTGGTTTCTGACTTACAGTATTTAGCTTTTTATTCAGCAGCTCTGAAGTTTGCAATTTCAGCAGTCTGGTTGCCAGGGTTCAACTTCCCCTAGCAACCATGCACTGATTTGAATAAGAGACTGGAATAAGAATAGGAGAGGCCTGAAGAGAGAGAGGAATAATAAAAAGTAACAATCACAATACATTTGTAGCCTTACAGGGCATTTGTTTTTGATGGGGTCAGTGAAAGATTCTGCATCCTTTTGCCTTTATATGTTCACAGAACAACCCCTCAGTGACTTCTAATATCCTTATCATTTACAGTAGGGGGTACATTATCCCTTATAATACATGAGTGATACTCAGAGTTCCCTGTATAACTCAGCCTGCAGCCTTGTGCCTTTATATGGTCACAGAACCCCTCAGTGACTTCTAATATCCTTATCATTTACAGTAGGGGCTACAATATCCCTTATAATACATGAGTGATACTCAGAGTTCCCTGTATAACTCAGCCCAGCCTTGTGCCTTTATATGGTCACAGAACAACCCCTCAGTGACTTCTAATATCCTTATCATTTACAGTAGGGGGTACATTATCCCTTATAATACATGAGTGATACTCAGAGTTCCCAGTATAACTCAGCCTGCAGCCTTGTGCCTTTATATGGTCACAGAACAACCCCTCAGTGACTTCTAATATCCTTATCATTTACAGTAGGGGGTACATTATCCCTTATAATACATGAGTGATACTCAGAGTTCCCTGTATAACTCAGCCTTTAGCCTTGTGCCTTTATATGGTCACAGAACAACCCCTCAGTGGCTTCTTATATCCTTATAATTTACAGTAGGGGGTACAGTATCCCTTATAATACATGAGTGATACTCAGAGTTCCCTGTATAACTCTTTTAGCCTTGTGCCTTTATATGGTCACAGAACAACCCCTCAGTGGCTTCTTATATCCTTATAATTTACAGTAGGGGGTACAGTATCCCTTATAATACATGAGTGATACTCAGAGTTCCCTGTATAACTCAGCCTGCAGCCTTGTGCCTTTATATGGTCACAGAACAACCCCTCAGTGACTTCTAATATCCTTATCATTTACAGTAGGGGGTACATTATCCCTTATAATACATGAGTGATACTCAGAGTTCCCTGTATAACTCAGCCTGCAGCCTTGTGCCTTTATATGGTCACAGAACCCTCTCAGACTTCTAATATTACGGTAAAGCAACATTAACACTATAGTCTTAATTTTTAATTAATGGAATTAAATGCAATGTCTCTCCTCACAAAACACAAAAATAAACTGAACAAAGCCCACCTGTGTCCACTTACAGGTGCAGACCCACATTTTTATTTAATTTTACCCAAAGCACACAAAAAAAAAAAGATTATGCCAAAAAAGCCTTCATAAAAGATCAGCCTCCAAAAAAATAGCAGTACTGAGATACTAGTGTTGGTGCTAAGATTCTTTAGTGCAGTTGCCTATAGAAATCAATCAATCAAAAACAGTTTGAAAATGTAAGTAAATCAGCACCAGTATATGTATTAAAGGCAAGGTGCCAGTGGCAGTTCCAATAAATTAAGGGATGCCAATAAATCCATGGATTACGCAAAATAATTAATAAATACCCAACAAATTCATTACATGAATGGCTCAGAAGAACTAGTAAAATTCTTTGCGAACACCACAATTTTCTCTGGTCACTTGTCTCAAAATGTTCTCTTGTTCTATAGTTTTGAATGCCACACACACATTACAGGAGTAGTTCACCTTTAAATTAACTTTTAGTATCTACCATATGGCTGTGGGCAGCAGAGACAGCAGCAGAGACAGCTGCAGAGAACAGAGAGGAGTGGGAGGGGCGGAGCCACAGTGGGAGATAGGACGGAGGAGCGGTCCTAGAGCCCACTGGATGCATTGAAAGGAAGTTTCTATTTAGTATTATCACTCAGGAGCGGCCCACTTAAACAAAATATAGAGCGACCCCTCGGGCATTTGCCCAAACAGACAGATTGCCAGTCCGGGCTTGAGTGCAGGATACCATCTCTTATTCAGTATGAGTCTGAGAAATCATTGCAGGTATATCCTGCAGCTAGTGGTTTACTCCACATGATTTCATGCATAGTCCTTGGGTTTGTGGTACAAGGACAAGTGCAAGGACCGCATACCTGCCAACATTTTGGAAATAAAAAGGACAAAAAAGTTGGTGTGCGAAGTGCAACAAACATTTTGACCACGCCCATTTCTGCGGCCACACCCTCTAATTACCATGTTCATTTCAGAAAATTTACCAGGTTATGAAAGTTTGAACATATTTCTGTGGGTTTTTTTCAGTTATTACAGTTTTGCTAATGAAGGTGAGTTGCCCTTTAAGCTGAGTCTAACTTTTCCCAAGGGACCTGTTATCTTATATTGTTACAATTACTTATTTGCTTATCTCGAAATTGTTACAAAAGTATTTTCTGCTGTGGCTGTTCTGGGCTCTCTGCCAAAAGCCAATTAAATTTATTTTTCTGGCTGTTCAGTGCAGAGAAAAAGGGGACTAGTTTCCAGTACAAACGAGAGACTGGATGGTTTTTAGAGGGACTGTCCCTCTAAGAATGGGACAGTTGGGAGGTATGTGGCTGCTGATAAAAGGTAACAGTAGTCAGACAGCTCAGCAAAGTAGTCAGACAGATCAGCAGGCGAGCAGGGGGCTGGGTTTAGGGAACTGTCAGAAACCATTAAAAATCATGAAAAGTCTATTTTTTAATTGATGTATATTGCAAAGTTGCTTGAAATTAAGTTGTGTTTGTGTAGCGTTCCCGTTAATATTCTTATAAAAATATCGCCCAAATCAGGTGCCCCAAAACCCTGCCCAGCATGTGAACCTTGTGGTTATTCTACCCCCTGTGAGGAGGACTGGATCTGGGGGAAATGTCACTATTTTGTTCTCCACAACTAATGTTTTATCACTTGTAGGATTTTCTAAGAAGAAATAAGGGTCTCTATGACCACTGAATTGGGCTGTACAGAGACATGATGGGCAAGTGTGGGTCTGGGCCATTAGGTCCTTGTTTAGAATTACGTATTAGGGGCCGTTTCTGCTGATTTGCACCATAAATATTCTCATGTAATCAGGGCTACTTTTGCCATGAGGCAAGTTTGGGTGGCAGTGAGCAGCCAGTTACCATGGGTAGTAAACTTAGGGGACTGTTCCTGCTGAATTGTGCTTAGTACAGGGAATACCTATACTGCCATAGTTTTATGGGATCTCTCTGTACAGAGTATGAGCAAACTTAGGGGCTGTTCCTGCTGAATTGTGCTTAGTACAGGGAATACCTATGCTGCCATAGTTTTATGGGATCTCTCTGTACAGACTATGAGCAAACTTAGGGGGCTGTTCCTGCTGAATTGTGCTTAGTACAGGGGAATACCTATGCTGGCATAGTTTTATGGGATCTCTCTGTACAGACTATGAGCAAATTTAGGGGCTGTTCCTGCTGAATTGTGCTTAGTAAAGAGGAATATCTATGCTGCCATAGTTTTATGGGATCTCTCTGTACAGACTAAGAGCAAACTTAGGGGGCTGTTTCTGCTGAATTGTGCTTAGTACAGGGAATACCTATGCTGTCATAGTTTTATAGGATCTCTCTGTACAGACTATGAGCAAACTTAGGGGGCTGTTCCTGCTGAATTGTGCTTAGTACAGGGGAATACCTATGCTGCCATAGTTTTATGGGATCTCTCTGTACAGACTATGAGCAAACTTAGGGGGCTGTTCCTGCTGAACTGTGCTTAGTACAGAGGAATACCTATGCTGCCATAGTTTTATGGGATCTCTCTGTACAGACTATGAGCAAACTTAGGGGGCTGTTCCTGCTGAATTGTGCTTAGTACAGGGGAATACCTACAATACTGCCATAGTTTTATGGGATCTCTATGATCTCTCCTTCCTTCCTTCCCTCTGTCACCCTCCCTTCCATTAATCACCCCTTCCTCTCCTTCGTCACGATTGAGCCTGGGTTGGCCCTGCTTTGGAGACACAGATCTTTACTGCTAAAGGGCTGTGGTTGCCTTGGGCTGGCAGAGAAGCACAAAACATCATGTGCAACATTTCTACCTACTTCCTTAGTTAAGGCTTTAGTTCTCTTTTAAACCGTAGAAGATTCAGTTGCAGCTAAAGAGAAGTAAAGAAACCTGAAATGCAGCACATTGTTAATAATTACTAATTAGCTGTGAACTTGTATGGGTGTAACTCCTTTTTCATTGTTTTGCAGACACTCACATATATAATGGCAGAAGGGCTACTGTACGATGCCATAGACCCTCACTATTTATTGGGCTGGTGGGGGCTGTTTGGGTCTCTGTGTACTTAATATATCAGGGCCTATTTGGATTCTCAGCCAAGACCTGTACATATAAGACAGCTGCAATTCTTTAATTGGGGGCCCATGTGACCGTTTGTTCTCCTAACCTTATTCAAATGTAAATAAAGATGGAGAGCAACATAAGCAAAGAGTTCCCGGGGTGCAAATTATAGACTGGAATTGACTATTGGGTAGCCCCTATGTGTACTGGCAGCCTACAGGAGGCTCCATTTGGTATATTTGCACCAAAGCAGGCAGAGCTGTGAAGTCCTTACATAAATCCTTTGACTCCGACTCCTCCATTTATGGTATCTCTGACTCTTCTGTTTTTAAAGGAACAGGAACACCAAAAACTGAAAGTGTAGCAAAGTAATTCAAATCTAATGCACTGTTGCTCTGAACTGGTTAAACTGCCCCATGGCTACACAACAGCTTGTTTATATAAATTATAGTAGTACTTATCTGTTATCTACTGTATATCCTGTGCTTGAATGGCTGCCCCCATGGCTACACAGCAGCTTGTTTATATAAACTATAGTAGTACTTATCTGTTATCTACTCTGTATCCTGTGCTTGAATGGCTGCCCCCATGGCTACACAGCAGCGTGTTTATATAAACTATAGTAGTACTTATCTGTTATCTACTCTGTATCCTGTGCTTGAATGGCTGCCCCCATGGCTACACAGCAGCTTGTTTATATAAACTATAGTAGTACTTATCTGTTATCTACTGTGTATCCTGTGCTTGAATGGCTGCCCTATGGCTACACAGCAGCTTGTTTATATAAACTATAGTAGTACTTATCTGTTATCTACTGTGTATCCTGTGCTTGAATGGCTGCCCCCATGGCTACACAGCAGCTTGTTTATATAAACTATAGTAGTACTTATCTGTTATCTACTGTGTATCCTGTGCTTAAATGGCTGCCCCCATGGCTACACAGCAGCTTGTTTATATAAACTATAGTAGTACTTATCTGTTATATACTGTGTATCCTGTGCTTGAATGGCTGCCCCATGGCTACACAGCAGCTTGTTTATATAAACTATAGTAGTACTTATCTGTTATCTACTGTGTATCCTGTGCTTGAATGGCTGCCCCCATGGCTACACAGCAGCTTGTTTATATAAACTATAGTAGTACTTATCTGTTATCTACTGTGTATGCTGTGCTTGAATGGCTGCCGCATGGCTACACAGCAGCTTGTTTATATAAACTATAGTAGTACTTATCTGTTATCTACTGTGTATCCTGTGCTTGAATGGCTGCCCCCATGGCTACACAACAGCTTGTTTATATAAACTATAGTAGTACTTATCTGTTATCTACTGTGTATCCTGTGCTTGAATGGCTGCCCCCATGGCTACACAGCAGCTTGTTTATATAAACTATAGTAGTACTTATCTGTTATCTACTGTGTATCCTGTGCTTGAATGGCTGCCCCCATGGCTACACAGCAGCTTGTTTATATAAACTATAGTAGTACTTATCTGTTATCTACTGTGTATCATGTGCTTAAATGGCTGCCCCCATGGCTACACAGCAGCTTGTTTATATAAACTATAGTAGTACTTATCTGTTATCTACTGTGTATCCTGTGCTTGAATGGCTGCCCCCATGGCTACACAGCAGCTTGTTTATATAAACTATAGTAGTACTTATCTGTTATCTACTGTGTATCCTGTGCTTAAATGGCTGCCCCAATGGCTACACAGCAGCCAAGGTCCCCGAAGAAAACAAAACAAAAAAAACATTGATGGTCAGGGCTCTCAAAAAAAATGATGGTCAACGCCTGGCGAATTTGCACTCTGGCGAATGGACGTAACTACGCAAATTCACCAAGATGAGGATTTTATTGAAGGTTACCTCTTGCGCCAGACTTGCCTTCGCCAACTCAGACCATGCAAAATGCAAAAGATTAGATAGGACTTCCTAAAAAAATAGTTGAAAATTTTTCTAAGTCCCAAAAAACGCTGGCATCTTTTCCTTTTTCAGGGTGATCGGCTGAAAAAGAGTGTAATTTTTTTTTGGGGCAATTTTTTTCCGCAGTTAGTGGTTGCATTTCTTTCACTCACAGTTTCACTGTTGGTAAGTACCGTGATGACTTATCTTTACACGCCTTGTTGGATTGCTATCCTATGATAGTAAATGGGTGTGTTGGATCAGGTTTATTTCAGCTGTGTAAGGTAGATGTTATGGTTTATCCACCCCCATGGCTGTTTATCTTGGGTGTGGTGACTGCCAGTGCTTGTGTGAGTAACTGATAGAGAACTGGAGCGGGGGAACTGTTTAAGTGATGTCCTTTCCCATAATCAACTACAAGAGGTCCTCTGCACTCAACCCATTATCAATACACTTAAGACAGAGACATTTTGTGCATACTGCTACTAAAAAATGCCTTACCCTTTAAACAACACAGGGATTGTTTGTCCATATATTGCAATATATTTAAGCTGGCCAACTACGTCAAAGTCATCCCATATCTGGCCAGTCCTACACTTAATTTTCATCTGATTCATTAAGAATTCAATTGCTTCATTATACATTTTACAAAGGGACTAAGTTTTACCTGCAATTTACTAGCTGCTTTCAAAGTAAAACTCCCAACCTTGGCTGTCCTTTCCCATAAGCCACAAGTGGTAAGTCCATGAAAAACTTTAAAGGAGAACTAAACCCTTAATGAAAAAAATCCCTACCCCCCTACATAGACCCCCCTCCCTGCTGCACCATTCTAACTGTTACCCCTGGTAAATGCCCCTAATGCTTTACTTACCCCTCGGTGCAGATTCAGGGCATCAGAGTTCACGGGCACCATCTTCCGGCACTTCAGTAATCTTCGGGTTTTCTTCCTTCACTTCGGCAATATCCACCACTTCCGGCACATGTGCATTTGTCGCTAAATGGAAGATTGCTCCAACTGTGCATGGGCCGATACACTGCTCTCATTCCAAAGATTTCCGAAGAGAAGTAGATGTCGCCCGTGAACTCCGATGCCCTGAATCTGCACCGAGGGGTGGGTACAGAGTTAGGGGCATTTACCCAGGGTAACACCTAGGCTGGGGGGGGGGAGCAGGGAGAGGGATCTATGTAGGGTAGGGGGGTAGGGTATGATGCAGTTTTTATTTCTAAATGACACTGTTTACACTGCAAATAATTCACTCTACAATATAAAATGTCATTCCTGAACCAGCAAGTGTATTTAGTTGTAATATTGGTGTGTAGGTGCATCTCAGGTCATTTTGCCTGGTCATGTGATTTCAGAAAGAGCCAGCACTTTAGGATGGAACTGCTTTCTGGCAGCCTGTTGTTTCTCCTACTCAATGTAACTGAATGTGTCTCAGTGGGACCTGGATTTTACCATTGAGTGTTGTTCTTAGATCTACCAGGCAGCTGTTATCTTGTGTTAGGGAGCTGCTATCTGGTTACCTTCCCATTGTTCTGTTGTTCTCTGGCTGCTGGGGGGGTGATAATACTCCAACTGTAACGTAAGGTATCCCAAACTCAGAACTAGCTCCAAGGACCTGGTCACGGCTTTCTTCCGCATAAAGCAGCATCCCAGCGCCCCACTAGACCACCAGGTACTCTTACAACTGCCTCGCAAAGGTTTTCTGGGACAAAAAGTTTACCCGAGGGCTTATTAGGAGGGGAATCAGCCTAGCCTCAGACAATGAGGAAAATAGATCTGGACTCAGGGCTGCAACAATGACCTGTTCAGGTACAATAAAGTCAGGTTCAAAAAAGGCCCTTTTTAGTCTACTTGATATGAGCCAATAAAAATCACAAAGCACGGCATTTATTTTGTCAGTGTGCAGTGGCCTTATGGATATTGAACATTGCAATTTCCTCTTTAGGACTGGAGACAAAACTTCTAGAGAGAGCATTTGCTTTAGCATTCTTTTCTCCTGGCCTGTATGTTATAAGGAAATAAAAGGAACAGTAACACCAAAAAATAAGTGCTTTAAAGTAATGAAAATATCATGTGGTGTTGCCCTGCACTGGTACAACTGATCTGTTTGCTTCAGAAACACTACTATAGTTTTTGTAAACAAGCAGCTCTGTAGCCATGGGGGCAGTCATTCAAGTACAGGATACACAGTAGATAACAGATAAGTACTACTATAGTTTATATAAACAAGCTGCTGTGTAGCCATGGGGGCAGCCATTCAAACACAGGATAAACAGTAGATAACAGATACGTACTACTATAGTTTATATATACAAGCTGCTGTGTAGCCATGGGGGCAGCCATCCAAACACAGGATACACAGTAGATAACAGATAAGTACTACTATAGTTTATATATACAAGCTGCTGTGTAGCCATGGGGGCAGCCATCCAAACACAGGATAAACAGTAGATATCAGATAAGTACTACTATAGTTTTTGTAAACAAGCAGCTCTGTAGCCATGGGGGCAGCCATTCAAACACAGGATACACAGTAGATAACAGATAAGTACTACTATAGTTTATATAAACAAGCTGCTGTGTAGCCATGGGGGCAGCCATTCAAACACAGGATAAACAGTAGATAACAGATAAGTACTACTATAGTTTATATAAATAAGCTGCTGTGTAGCCATGGGGGCAGCCATTCAAGCACAGGATACACAGTAGATAACGGATAAGTACCACTATAGTTTATATATACAAGCTGCTGTGTAGCCATGGGGCAGCCATTCAAGCACAGGATACATAGTAGATAACAGATAAGTACTACTATAGTTTATATATACAAGCTGCTGTGTAGCCATGGGGGCAGCCATCCAAACACAGGATAAACAGTAGATATCAGATAAGTACTACTATAGTTTTTGTAAACAAGCAGCTCTGTAGCCATGGGGGCAGCCATTCAAGCACAGGATACACAGTAGATAACAGATAAATACTACTATAGTTTATATAAACAAGCTGCTGTGTAGCCATGGGGGCAGCCATTCAAGCACAGGATACACAGTAGATAACAGATAAGTACTACTATAGTTTATATAAACAAGCTGCTGTGTAGCCATGGGGGCAGCCATTCAAGCACAGGATACACAGTAGATAACAGATAAGTACTACTACTATAGTTTATATAAATAAGATGCTGTGTAGCCATAGGGAAGACAGATTATGTCACACACATAGGACCAGTCTAAGATGTGCTACATACAAAGTGCTGGTGTCCCTTCAGCCGTTTGTATGAGTGTGAACAATGTGGGCAGTTTCAGTGTGGCCAGAAGAAGTTGTGTGTTCTCGCACACCCTACGAGTGAAGTAGATAAGCCTGGTGCATACAGGTGGAGGCTCGGCCACCTCCCAATAAAATGCAAGAAGAATCCAATGGCACACAGGTCTGTATGAACACTTCTAGTGTTTATTTAAAGGGGAGTGCAGTGCAACGTTTCAGGGAAAACCCCTTTGTCAGGCATGTTTCAGTCTGGGTCAATGCAGGTGTTTTTTTCAGATGTAAATAATGCAGGTGCCAGATAATCTCAGTACTGATACCTTTCAAAATTGAAACTGCTTTAGACCAACATAGAAAAGAAAACAGACCCATTCCCCTAAATTCCCATAGTACATTCAAACAGCAGTAACACTCAGACACATGCCTATTCTTGGGGTCTGAGCCTTTTGAGCTCTGGTACATACATGGTTACCATTTATGGTGCTTTCTTCGGAACCATGGTTATATTTGGAAATGCAGTGCAATCATCTCCTAAATACATTCTTCTGTAACTAATTTGGTAAATTCAGCTCGTCTCTTCTGCTTCATGACAAAACTCCAAGCAGAACATGCACAGAGATGCCTGGAAAATGTAATAACATGGGACAAGGCTACATCAGATCATTCAAAAGAAATGGCAAGCATTTTCCGTAGACCACTCGATTTTAACAGTTTAAAAGCATTAAAAGTCCTGATGCGTTTTGTATACTATGTATGGCACACACAGGGAGCAAAGGGGAGGCAGAGTATGACACACACAGGGACTAGCACACACAGGGACTAGCATAGGGCAGATAGATTATGGCACACACAGGGAGCATAGGACAGGCAGAGTATGACATACACTGGGAACATAGGACAGGCAGAGTATGACACACACAGGGAGCATAGGGAAGGCAGAGTATGACACACACAGGGAACATAGGGCAGGCAGAGTATGGCACACACAGGGAACATAGGACAGGCAGAGTATGGCACACACAGGGAACATAGGACAGGCAGAGTATGGCACACACAGGGAACATAGGGCAGGCAGAGTATGACACACACAGGGAACATAGGGCAGGCAGAGTATGGCACACACAGGGAACATAGGACAGTCAGAGTATGGCACAAACAGGGAGCATAGGGCAGGCAGGAGTATGGCACAAACAGGGAGCATAGGACAGGCAGAGTATGGCACACACAGGAACATAGGACAGGCAGAGTATGACACACACAGGGAACATAGGACAGGCAGAGTATGGCACAAACAGGGAGCATAGGGCAGGCAGAGTATGGCACAAACAGGGAGCACTAGGACAGGCAGAGTATGACATACACAGGGAACATAGGACAGGCAGAGTATGACACACACAGGGAACATAGAGCAGGCAGAGTATAGCACACAGGAAGCATAGGACAGGCAGAGTATGGCACACACAGGGAACATAGAGCAGCAGAGTATGGCACACAGGAAGCATAGGACAGGCAGAGTATGGCACACACAGGGAACATAGGACAGGCAGAGTATGGCACACACAGGAAGCATAGGACAGGCAGAGTATGGCACACACAGGAAGCATAGGACAGGCAGAGTATGGCACACACAGGAAGCATAGGGCAGGCAGAGTATGGCACACACAGGGAACATAGGACAGGCAGAGTATGGCACACACAGGGAGCATAGAGCAGGCAGAGTATGACACACACAGGGAACATAGGGCAGGCAGAGTATGGCACACACAGGAAGCATAGGACCATACTATTTTAACTAGCACTAGGTCCGGAATTACAAATTTAGATTTTAGTTCCTTACCTCCGTGAACATTTCTGCTAGCAATCTATACTTTTAAGCCCTCCAGCCCATCTCCCACCACACACTTATAATTAAAATATTATTTTTGTATTCTTCTAGGTAATGGACTATAATGTGTCTTCAATAAGATAACTTATGACATTTTGATGTCGGACTGAAGTTTGGGTTAAAGTAATGAGTAATTGACCACATGGTTCTGTCACATGTTAAGAAACGTATTTAAGGATATGTTCTCACTAAATGTGTATTGCACCTGATGAAGGGGGCACTTCCCGAAAGCTTGTGCTATTTTTGCTGCAGTAAATGGACTGAAAGGCAACTGCCGGTGTATAAGTGTGCTTCTTCCATACAAAGTTATTGGATAGGATTTGGCTTGGGAGCAGCCGAGGAAGTGAGTGCACCAGGAAGCCGAGGAAGTGAGTTGTTTTCTCTGGAAAAAAGGCGCTTGTGAGGGGACATGATCAGACTTTACAAGTACATTAGAGGACATTATAGACAAATAGCAGGGGACCTTTTTACCTATAAAGTGGATCACCGTACCAGAGGCCTCCCCTTCAGACTAGAGGAAAAGAAGTTTCATTTAAAGGAACAGAGTAGGGGGTTCATCACAGTGAGGACAGTGAGGTTGGGGAATGCACTGCCGGGTGATGATTCAGTTAATGACTATAAGAGGGACTTGGATGATTTCTTGGACAGATATAAAACAAAGGCTATTGTGATACTAAACTCTATAGTTAGTATAGATATGGGTATATAGAATTTAATTAAAAGTAGGGAGGGGTGTGTGTATGGGGCTGGGTTTTCATTTGGAGGGGTTGAACTTGATGGACTTTGTCTTTTTTCAACCCTATGTAACTATGTAACCCTAGTGAATCAAGTAAGTGGTGTGAGGAAGAGTTTTTGCTTTTGAATTAAGATTAGACTGGGCCAACAGGAGACATTTTATTGGTCCCTGACCTGCTGCCTGTCCAGCATCTGCATGGTGGAGGCATTCGTTTGTGGCAGTTGCAAGAAGAAGTATCCGGGTGGGGAAAGGGGAAGGGCTTGTGATGGGGTGCATCCTCCATGAAGGGGGCATTGGGCCCTAAACACCCTAGTCCAACACTGAACCTTGAGTCAGATTGGGCCAGTGGACACCAGAAAAAACATAACTGGAGCTTGTAACTGGATTACGCGGGACAGTCCAGATTTTTGCTGTCTGTCTCACCGTCCCGTATACTTTGTGTGGATGTCCCGCAGTACCAGAATTAGTTCCTGTTCTTCGGATCTTCCCGGCTTCTTGCTTCTTCCCGGGTTTTGTCTGCACTTTCTGGAGTGGCGGAGCAGTTACAGTCTCTAACTGTGCTTCTTCAGGGTGTGTGGGTGTTGCTTTGAGTGTTCTCAGCTGAGCTCAGACGCTAGAAGTCACGTGAGCCGGTCTTAAGGTTGCCACCTGGCCAGTATTTTACTGGACTGGCCAGTAAAAATGATGGTTGACCCCAATGTTATTAATAGGGAAAAAATCTAAATATACGGGAAGGACGGTATTTTTTTCCAAAAAAGGTGTTAACCCTAGCCGATCTCTCCAGATGCCAGCAGCTTGATCTTCTCAGGTCCTGCGTGTCAGTGAGTGAAGGCAATTATTTCTGGCTGTTCTGTTGGATTCTGTTGTGGTGGGAAGAGCTCAGCACTGAAGAGTGTGGATGGCTCACTGCTGCTCAGTGTCGGACTGGGACATCAGGGGCCCACCCAAAAACCTTAGACCAGGGTCCCACTCTCAGTACTATTATATTTCTCTCCTCACTCAACCTCTATTCTCCTAGTCTCTTTTCTTTACATACTATAATCTATTATTCCATCTATTTAGTCTCTTTGTTCTCAAAGAAATAGGCAATGACCATGAAATAGACCAAATATTTAGCAGCACAAGGGCCCCCTGACACCTGGGCCCACCGGGAGTTTTCCTGGTATCCCCGTTGGCCAGTCCGACACTGCTGCTGCTTTTTTAAAGAACTTGATCAACTTTTGGCGTCCGTGACTAAAACTTTGAGTTTGAATGAGCAAAATGTAAAGGGTTAGTTTGTGTTTGTCAGTTAATGTAATTTTGTAATAAGAAACAAGGGAAATTACGGAACAAAAGTTTGTTGTTATTCCCCTTTTCTTATGTTTCAAAATGACATTAACTGTTTGCTCACCTTATTCAGGCCAATGAAGCACAATTAATGCAATAGACTAGTTAAGGATCTGCCCAGCATGCCAGGCACTTAGGTCTCTTACTGACGAGCGGTTGTAGCTGCGCTCCCCTGCGTTCTGTTTTTCAGCGTTCAGCCGCAGGGGAGCGCAGGAATAGATGCATTTAGCTTTTTTCAATGGGGCTGAACTCACACAGGCGCGTGTAGGCACCGAACGCAGGAAAAATGCAGCATGTTGCGTCTCAACCTGCCACGTTGCCTACACGCGCCTGTGTGAGTACAGCCCCATTGGAAAAAGCTAAATGCGTCTATTCCTGCGCTCCCCTGCGGCTGAAATCTGGATAAGAATATTTACTGAAGGATGAACCAAAAAGCAACATTTGCCACAGAATCACAAATTTAGTAATAGGAGAATATGACAAGTTCTGCCAAAAATTTCTCTAGTGAATACTATCCAGTAGGGTTGAGTGATTTTATTTTCACTGCGGAAATGATGCCCATAGAAAGAAAGAAAATGTAGCGCATCAAAAAAAATGTCGCCCATAGACTTTAATTCATGTACCTTGAGACGCCCTTGTGGAGACAGAGTACTACATGGATAGATACACCCTCAGGATCTTTGTACCCTGACTTGGATCCCCACATGTTGAATCAGGGAAATCACTAACCTTAAATCCCTGTTACTCTGTGACCCCTACACTACAGACCAGTCTTACTTGAGGGGAGAGCTACCCCCTTACTATCCCCCCTAGTTGGAGCACAGGCTACTGTTGCTCACTAGTTCCATACCTCCCAACTGACAGTCCAGATTTTCGCTGTCTGTCTCACTGTCCCGGATACTTTGTGTGGATGTCCCGCAGTGCCGGAATTAGTTCCTGTTCTTCGGATCTTCCCGGCTTCTTGCTTCTTCCCGGGTTTTGTCTGCACTTTCTGGAGTGGCGGAGCAGTTACAGTCTCTAACTGTGCTTCTTCAGGGTGTGTGGGCCTTGCTTTGAGTGTTCTCAGCTGAGCTCAGACGCTAGAAGTCACGTGAGCCGATCTTAAGGTTGCCACCTGGTCAGTATTTTACTGGACTGGCCAGTAAAAATGATGCTTGAGCCCAATGTTATTAATAGGGAAAAAATCGAAATATACGGGAAGGACGGTATTTTTTTCCAAAAAAGGTGTCAACCCTAGCCGATCTCTCCAGATGCCAGCAGCTTGATCTTCTCAGGTCCTGCGTGTCAGTGAGGGAAGGCAATTATTTCTGGCTGTTCTGTTGGATTCTGTTGTGGTGGGAAGAGCTCAGCACTGAAGAGTGTGGATGGCTCACTGCTGCTCAGTGTCGTACTGGGACATCAGGGGCCCACCCAAAAACCTTAGACCAGGGTCCCACTCTCAGTACTATTATAATTCCTTTTCTCACTCAACCTCTATTCCCCTAGTCTCTATTCTTTACATACTATAATCTATTATTCCATCTATTTAGTCTCTTTGTTCTCAAAGAAATAGGCAATGACCATGAAATAGACCAAATATTTAGCAGCACAAGGGCCCCCTGACACCTGGGCCCACCGGGAGTTTTCCTGGTATCCCTGTTCTTTTTTTAAAGAACTTGATCAACTTTTGGCGTCCGTGACTAAAACTTTGAGTTTGACTGAGCAAAATGTAAAGGGTTAGTTTGTGTTTGTCAGCAAATGTAATTTTGTAATAAGAAACAAGGGAAATTACGGAACAAAAGTTTGTTGTTATTCCCCTTTTCTTATGTTTCAAAATGACATTAACTGTTTGCTCACCTTATTCAGGCCAATGAAGCACAATTAATGCAATAGACTAGTTAAGGATCTGCCCAGCATGCCAGGCACTTAGGTCTCTTACTGACGAGTGGTTGTAGCTGCGCTCCCCTGCGTTCCGTTTTTCAGCGTTCAGCCGCAGGGGAGCGCAGGAATAGACGCATTTAGCTTTTTTCAATGGGGCTGTACTCACACAGGCGCGTGTAGGCACCGAACGCAGGAAAAATGCAGCATGTTGCGTCTCAACCTGCGTTCGTTGCCTACAAGCGCCTGTGTGAGTACAGCCCCATTGGAAAAAGCTAAATGCGTCTATTCCTGCGCTCCCCTGCGACTGAACACAGAAAAACGGAACGCAGGGAAGCGCAGTTTCAACCGCTCGTCTGTAAGAGCCCTTAAACTTATTTGAGGCAGCAATTGTTTTGACCACACCCATTTTTGTGACCACACCCCCTAATTACCATGTTCATTTTACAAAATGTGGCAGTTTATGAAAGTTTGAACATATTTCTGTGTTTGTTTTCAGTTATTACAGTTTTGCTAATGAAAGTGAATTGCCCTTTAAGCTGCGAGTCTAACTTCACCAAAGGGATCTGTTATCTTATATTGTTACAATTACTTATTTGCTTAACTCGAAATTGTTACAAAAGTATCTTATCTGCTGTTGTGGCTGTTCTGGGCTCTCTGCCGTAAAGCCAATTAAGTTAGAAACTTTGTTTCTTTATGTGGCTGTTCAGTGCAGAGGAAAAACAAGACTTTCCAGTACAAACGAGGGACTGCGGGTTAAACTGTCAAAAGAGGGACTGTCCCTCTAAAAACGAGACAGTTTGGAGGTATGCTATAATGAATGAGCAGGGGGGAGATTCATTGTAAATTCATTATAGTACTGCTCTTGCTGAAGTTACTAGGGGGAGGGAGTGTCGTAACTACCAGGGGTGCAGGAGGTGCGATCGCACCCGGGTCCGCACCCCCTTGGGGCCCACTGGAGCCGCAATAACGGTTATCGCCGGAGGCTGCACAGGGGGAGATTTTACAGCTTGCACGAGTCATAGGGGGAGGGCCCAACAGGGGGGCCCAAGTGCCCATGTTATACCAGGGCCCGCTGGTGAGTAGTTACGCCACTGGGAGTGGAGGAGGGGGCAGTTGCAATTATTAGTTACACCTCACAGCAGTATCAGGGCTGCCTCAAATGAGTTTAAGTGCCTGGCAGTGTTCATTCCACGATGGTCATATGATGACTTATAGCTACCTATACTAAAGGACAGCTGGGTGCTTTATGAATAAATGCTAATTAAACATGTTTATATGTATGCTTGAAGCTCAATGTTACAAGGCTAAAATGCCCTGTATTTTTGTAAAATAGGCGTGCCTTTGGGGGTGTGGCCATTGAATGGGCGTGGTGTTTTTGTTCCTCTTTTCAAATGTTGGGAGGTATGTTAAGCTCTATATAGAAAAATTGAGCAGGCACTTCCAAGGACCAATCTTCCAGGCAGACTTTTCAATTAAAAAGTATTTTATTTATTCCAGTGCACTAGGACACAACCTAACGCATTTCGTATCAATAGGATACTTAATCATAGGCTACATCATTCCATTCCCACGACATATTTAAAACAAGAGAGAGACAATTGGCTTTGTGAGTACTAGAGTTACACATTTGGTGCAATAAGAAGCATAATTATTGGCAACCTTTAGTGTGACTGGTTAACCTCCGTCTTGAGACTCTCTTAGAAGTCAAATCAAAACAAAGAAAGCTTTATACAAAATAACACAGCACAATAGTAATAAACCAATGTACCCAAAATGTATGTATATAGATGGCCTAAAATGAATAGCACTGTAGGCTAAAATTTGAATATGCATTATACAATTTAAATCTAGGGACAGATTATATATGAAATATTTAATGTTCATAGAAATATGCACAGCAGCAATAGTGAATACACAATATAATAATATAATTTTTCAGTCAATTACAAAAAGTCACACAATTTCCCTCCCCGCACTAATTTGCATATGCAAATTTGGATTCGGATTCTGTTCGGCCGGGTAGAAGTATTCCTGGAATCCTGCTGAAAAAAGGCCGAATCCCGAACCGAATCCTGGATTCGGTGCATCCCTAGTGGAAATGGCTCAGGCTTGGGAGGTTCAGTATTTACTTAAACTGTAGCAGCACTGGAGTCTGTGTTAGAGTGTGTGACGATTTGGGCCACCCCCCACTTGCATATTCCACTCCTACTTTAGTTTTCATATCCGGACTTACTGGTTTATTGAATGTCAGTCTTTTTTTTGAAGTGTAAGCTGTGGGACAGACATGGCAGAAAAGACTCCACTCGGGGAGACGACAGATGTAGAAAAAGCGGAGGGATCAGATCAGTTCTCATTGCCCAGAACTGTGCTGCCTGGAGCTGCGGGTAAGAGACGTGGGGAGAAGTGCAGGCAGGGGTGCTTCGCCAATGAGGCGAGTTGAGGCTGTCGCTTCAGGCGGCAAAGCCCCACTAGGTACCAGGGGCAGCAAAAATGCTGCTTCTGGTACTTTAAGAGCGAATTTCTGGGGGAGGGGGGGCAGCAGCAACTGCAACTGCTGCTGCCTCAGGCGGCGGAGGGGCCAGGATCGCCCCTGAGTGCAGATAACGATCAATAGTCCTACTCTGATTGGATTGGGGCTTATTGTGTCAGTTTAACTATAAAACACACAGTACAATTCCCTCATTTTCTCCTGTCCCCAAACTGCTTTTTCTCTATAATAACGATCACAATCCTTTCGTGAGAACAGACGGCACAAACTGGGGGTGATAATAAACTGCTCCATTGCGCCCTCTGTGAGCTTTTCTGGTACTGAACTCTTAACCCTGTAGTTACTGATAGTCTGTAGCTGTCAGAGACTCTCAGTGTAAAGTTTACAGTTCAGTGTAAAATAAAAACTGGGTAAATAGACAGGCTGTGCAAAATAAAAAATGTATCTAATATAGTTAATTAGCCAAAAATGTAATGTATAAAGGCTGGAGTGACTGGATGTGTAACATAATAGCCAGAACACTACTTCCTGCTTTTCAGTTCTCTTGCTTTCCACGGATTGGTTACCAGGCAGTAACCAATCAGAGACTTGAGGGGGTCACATGGGACATAACTGTTGCTTTTGAATCTGAGCTGAATGCTGAGGATCAATTACAAACTCACTGAACAGATATGTCCCATGTGGCCCCCCTTATAGTCACTGACTAACTCAGAGTTAGAGAGCTGAAAAGCAGGAAGTAGTGTTCTGGCTATTATGTTACACATCCACTCACTCCAGCCTTTATACATTACATTTTTGGCTAACTAACTATATTAGATACATTTTTTATTTTGCACAGCCTGTCTATTTACCCAATTTTTATTTTTATACTTTATAATTCCTTTAAAGCAGGTACCAGAGAGTCGTAACAGCTGCACAGTGTGATGAATTGAATGAGGGGGGGGGGGGATTTAGTGCTTAAAGGACCAGTAACATCAATTATTTTTTTTAAATACCAAGACAAATTCAACTTTAAAATCGCAAAGCCTTTATTAAGAAATAACTTAACAAAACTCCGCTTCTGCTAATCTTTATTTCTCCTCCCTGGCTCTCTCCTATAAAAAAAGGCAGGGAGGAGAAATTGAGCGCCACACGATGGATTGCCCAATCGCTTCCTGAAGAGGAGCGGAAGCAGAGTTTCGATAAGTTATTTCTTAATAAAGACTTTGCGATTGTAACGTTTAATTTGTCTTGGTTTTTTTTTCCCCGATGTATACTAACTATTTTTTTTTGATGTTACTGGTCCTTTAAAAAAAAAATAGAGTGGGTTTAGTTCCACTTTAACTGGAACCAGAGCTGTATTTAGCTCAACTCGCTAATGGATATTGGTGCAAGTGCAAAACTGAATTTACCGCCAATACGGTGTCATTTTGTCACATGTTGCATTTCCCTTCCATTCTAATCCTTCTAGATCTCTCCTTGACATTCTACACTCATCTGGCATTCGGGACACTGCTCTTTCATGGTTTACATCTTATCTGTCTGACCGTTCCTTTAAAGTTTCCTTCTCTAACTCTACTTCTACTACTTTCCCACTCTCGGTTGGAGTTCCTCAAGGCTCTGTTCTTGGCCCCCTGCTGTTCTCTATACAACTTCACTAGGAAAACTCATTCAGTCATTTGGACTTCAGTATCATCTTTATGCTGATGACACCCAACTCTACTTGTCTACTCCTGATCTTTCTAATTCTGTCCTTTCCCAAGTCACAGACTGTCTCTCTGATGTCTCCTCCTGGATGTCTCAGCGTCACCTGAAACTGAACCTTTCTAAAACAGAACTCATTATATTTCCTCCAAGATCTTCCCCTGTCCCTCAGATATCACTCACAGTAAACACCACCTTTCATTCCACCACACAGGCTGCCTAGGAGTCATCTTAGACTCTCATCTGTCTTTTTCACCACACATTCAAACACTTGCAAAATCTTGCCGTATTCAACTGCTCAACATTGCTCCAATACGACCCTATCTCAGTTCTCTGATGTTGTCCTGGATAATGAATTGATATTTTAGTGTTATATGAACTTATGTCCAGACTGCACCTCTGTGATTTATTAACTGATCCATACCTACCAACATTTTGGAAATAAAAAGAGGGACAAAAAAGTTGCCGCGCATAGCGAACATTTTTGACCATGCCCATTTTTGTGGCCACACCCCCTTTTATAAAATTTGTCAGGTTATAAAAGTTTGAACATATTTCTGTGGTTTTGCTAATGAAGGTGAATTGTCCTTTAAACTGTGAGTCTAACTTCTCCCAAGGGGCCTGTTATCTTATATTGTTACAATTACTTATTTGCTTATCTAGAAATTGTTACAAATGTATCTTGCTTATCTAGAAATTGTTACAAATGTATCTTATCTTCTGCTGTGGCTGTTCTGGGCTCTCTGCCAAAAGCCAATTAAGTGGGAAACTTTGTTTCTTTTTCTGGCTGTTCAGTGCAGAGAAAAATCGGGACTTCCCAGTACAAATGAGGGTTAGGGTTGCAGGTTGGGTTGTCAAAAGAGGGACTGTCCCTCTGAAAACAGGACAGTTGGGAGGGATGCTGATGTATTGCTGCTGTACATGAATTGGGCTATATATGTATTATTTATTTTATTGGAAATGGTAATATATGTGTATATAATACACAAAAGCCATGAATATCTTGTAAATTATATCCTTATAAACGGTGAGTTCTGATGTCATCAGTTATAAACGGTGAGTTCTGATGTCATTTCTGTCACATGACTCACTGAAACTTGTGTATTATAATAAATAAAGTACCTCCAGTTGTAAAATATGAGGATATTAGAAGTCACCTCGGAGTTCTATGACCTGTATAAAAACACTCGGCCTTCGGCCTCGTACTTTTATATGATCATGAAAGTCCTCGGTAACTTATAATATCCTTATATTTTACAAGAGGGGGCACTTTATTTACTATATATATTGTATAAATGTGCCCTTTAATACTTTAATGGGATTATCTGACTACTGGAATTGATCCTCAGGAGGAAGATCCACAGTCTTTATACTAAAAGTGCAGACAAGGAGGAGCTTTGCTCCTATTTTCCCTTTTTTGTTTAGTTGTTAAGTTGGGGTGCTCTCTCTTTTTGTGGGATATATTTCTTGAACACTTGAGCAGGGAAATGGCGTGTAAGCTCAATGTGAATTTAGAATGGAATATCGTGAAATATAAGAAATAACAAGAGCACCGGTGGAAGAATCGAAATGAAGGGATGTTGTTGAACTATAAAATTGTTGCAACGTTTGCTTGGAGAATTGGTGAGTGTAACACACGTGTGTGTGTGTATGTGCAATAGACATGGAAGCACAAATGCTCTATATCTGGGGATCACAGAACAAGAATTAAAACCGTGAATAGAAAGTGAATGTTGATAAACCCAGTTCTACTGAGAACATAAGAGATGGGGCCACTCCGTGTTGTTACTGTACAATAATAACATTATACTCACTATCTTGATGGACTTTACTTGTCTTTTTATTGCTGTAAATCAATAATAATCTTTAGAGTTCTCACATCTAATGAATTGTATGTTTTTTTGTCCATTGCTTTAAAGTCTAACAGGCACATCAGAGGATAAAGTCCCTGCTTTATTTGATATGGGTCCAAAAAACAGCTCCAAAACACACAAGTGATTTCAGTGCCAATATCCGCTGTGTGTGTCTGATCCCAACACTTACATGAGTCATTGGCTGCACATTGTCCTACATTCACCTCTCACAAGTTATACCTCCTTTGGAAATAAAAGTTGCAGCGCGTAGTACGTATTTCTGGGGGTTTTTTTCCGGTTATTAGGGATAGTGTCATGGGGAAAAAAAAATTTCAAAATGAATCAGTTAATAGTGCTGCTCCAGCAGAATTCTGCACTGAAATACATTTCTCAAAAGAGCAAACAGATTTTTTTATATTCAGTTTTGAAATCTGAAATGGGGCCAGACATTTTGTCAGTTTCCCAGCTGCCCCCAGTCACGTGACTTGTGCCTGCACTTCAGGAGAGAAATGCTTTTTGGCAGGCTGCTGTTTTTCCTTCTCAATGTAACTGAATGTGTCTCAGTGGGACCTGGATTTTACTATTGAGTGCTGTTCTTAGATCTACCAGGCAGCTGTTATCTTGTGTTAGGGAGCTGCTATCTGGTTACCTTCCCTTTGTTCTGTTGTTTGGCTGCTGGGGGGAAAGGGAGGGGGGTGATATCACTCCAACTTGCAGTACAGCAGTAAAGAGTGACTGAAGTTTATCAAAGCACAAGTCACATGACTTGGGGCAGCTGGGAAATTGACAATATGTCTAGCCCCATGTCAGATTTCAAAATTGAATATAAAAAAATCTGTTTGCTCTTTTGAGAAATGGATTTCAGTGCAGAATTCTGCTGGAGCAGCACTATTAACTGATTCATTTTGAAATTTTTTTTTCCCCATGACACTATCCCTTTAAGCTGTGAGTCTAACGTCTGCCAAGGGACCTGTTATCTTATATTGTTACAATTACTTATTTGCTTATCTAAAAATTGTTACAAAAGTAACTTATCTTATGCTGTGGCTGTTCTGGGCTCTTTGCCAAAAGCCAATTAAGTTGAAACTTTGTTTCTGTTTCTGGCTGTTCAGTGCAGAGAAAAATGAGGGACTGAGGGTTGAGCTGTCAAAAGAGGGACTGTCCGGAGGTATGCGACAACTAACTGATATTTTTATTTATGTTACAGCTTTATGGGAACACAAAACCTCCCGGCATGTTCCTTTGGTGCCAGTGATCTGTATCGTTACAGTTTTATTCGTTAGTGTGATTGTGCCTTTGACTGTCCTTTTATACATCAGAGGTGAGTCTTTTTTGTGCAAGTGAGGGGGAGGGGCACAACACTGTCAATCATATGTAGAAGCCAAATACTTTGGTGGTGTTTATCATTTCTATTGGTGGCTGATCATTTGTTTTTGTTCTTTAACCTGTGATACTGCAAGCAGACTGGCAGCTTTAAGGGTACAACTACACAGACGATTTCTCTTGTGCCGGATCCGATGCGCTGGGTCAAAACGCAGGCGTCAAGTCAGATGCGACGAAAAACAAGGTATGGTCACATGGTGTTGCAGCGTTCATCTGACGCGATACGACTGTAGGACCATACCTTGTTTTTCGTCGCATCTAACTTGACGCCTGCGTTTTGACCCAGCGCATCGGATCCGGCACAAACGCAGAGAAATCGTCCGTGTAGTTGTACCTAAAAGTAGCTTGTGTCAATGGCAGGGTGGTATTTCTCCTAAAGACAAAGGGGTGGCAAAGGGTTACAAGGCATCCCCATCAGTCAGTTAGTGTCATTTGGGGGAAAATATACCTGATTTTAATTCTGAAGTTCCAGGTAATTCTGCTCCTGCACATAGAAATGCAATGGGCAGTGCACCTTCAGTTGATTGGGCACCTGAGTGATTCCAGGAGTAGTTGCTCTGTAGTAACAGGTGAATTTAACCTTTAAATTAACATTTAGTATGATATAAAATGGCTAAGGGCTCTTACACACGGCTGTTCCGACCTGCGCTCCCCTGCGTTCCGTTTTTTGGCGTTCAGCCGCAGGGGAGCGCAGGAATAGACGCAAGTAATGATTTGAAATGGGGCTGTACTCACTCAGGCGCGTGTAGGCGCCAAACGCAGGTTCAGACGCAACATGCTGCATTTTTCCTGCGTTCGGCGCCTACACGCGCCTGAGTGAGTACAGCCCCATTTCAAATCATTACTTGCGTCTATTCCTGCGCTCCCCTGCGGCTGAACGCCAAAAAACAGAACGCAGGGGAGCGCAGGTCGGAACGGCCGTGTGTAAGAGCCCTTATTCTAAGCAACTTTTCAATTGGTCTTCATTTTCTCTTATACTTTGACTTATTTGCCTTCTTCTTCTGACTCCTTCAAGCTTTCAAAAGGGGGTCACTGACCCCTCTAAAAAACAAAAGCTCTGTATGGCTACAAATGTATTGTTATTGCTACTTTTTATTACTCCTCTTTCTATTCAGGCCTCTACTATTTATACTCCAGTCTCTTATTCATATCAATGCATGGTTGCTAGGGGAATTTGGGCCGAAGCAACCAGACGGCTGAAATTACAAACTGCAGAGCTGCTGAATAAAAAGCTAAATAACACAAAAACCACAAATAATAAAAAATGAAAACCAATTGCAAATTGACTCAGAATATACCTCTCTATACCATACTAACAGTTAACTCAAAGGTGAACAACCCTTTTAGAAGGGGAGCCCCCTTCAGTTGATTGGGCACCTGAGTGATTCCAGGAGTAGTTGCTCTGCAGTATCGTGTGAATTTAATGTGCAAAGTTTAAACGGGGAGCCCCCTTTGGCTGATTTACTGGTTTCACAACCCCAGTCTCAAGTGCTTGGCACTCACACCTGGTATTCTCAACACTTAACCCCAGGCATAAAGAGCTGCATTGGTGAAATCTGGTGAGTGAAATGTTGATAAAAAGCTGTAACTGAAGAGCCACTGGGCTGATGGAAGAGACACAACTATGATGGAAATACTTCTTATCCAGAAAACCATAGGTCCCGAGTATTCGGGATAATTGATCTCTGTTGATCAAACAAGCCCACATTTATTTAAGGATCTAGTTTCCCTTAAGTTAATATTCTTCCAAAAATAGAGCCATTATGGGATTGAATTAACTTTAACCCTTTCTGCCACAGAACCCTGTTCATCATGCAAACCTTGTGGTTATTCTGCCCCCTGTGAGGAGGACTGGATCTGGTACCGGGGGAAATGTTATTATTTCTCTGAGACATATGATGAGTGGAACAACAGCCAGAACTTCTGTGCCTCCCACAATGCATCTCTCTCTCTCATCGACTCCCAGGAGGAACTGGTGAGTAGCCAGTGTTGAGGTTCAGCTCGGCATAATAACGTGTTTGTGTTTTGTATAAACAAGGGAATTCATGCTGACGTGGGTGTGTATGGTTCTCTTTTTCTTTTTCTCTCCACAATTAATGTTTTATCACTTGTAGGATTTTCTAAGAAGACATAAGGGTCTCTATGACCACTGGATCGGGCTGTACAGAGACATTGATGGGCCGGCGTGGGTCTGGGCCAATGGATCCTTGTTCAGAAATACGTAAGTATTAGGGACAGTTTCTGCTGAATTGTGCTTAGTACAGGGAATACCTATGCTGCCATAGTTTTATGGGATCTCTCTGTACAGACTATGAGCAAATTTAGGGACTGTTCCTGCTGAATTGTGCTTAGTACAGGGAATACCTATACTGCCATAGTTTTATGGGATCTCTCTGTAGAGACTATGAGCAAACTTAGGGGCTGTTCCTGCTGAATTGTGCTTAGTACAGGGAATACCTATGCTGCCATAGTTTTATGGGATCTCTCTATACAGACTATGAGCAAACTTATGGGCTGTTCCTGCTGAGACCTGTGTTTCTATTCTCATAGTCGCTCTGTGCAGGACATTGTGCTGATTCCTGGATCTCATGTTTATTTCTCTCCCCACAGGTTCCGTATAGAAGAAGACTACCCGTGTGTTTACCTTAATAACAACCGTATTGGCAGCACAGAGTGTCGTGTAGACAAGAAATGGATCTGTAATAAAATAGATGCAAATAGTCACATGCCACATTTTTAATAGGAGACACTATGAGATGTTGCCACATGTGTCTGCAGTTGCCCACGTGCCACAGAGGTTTGTGCCCATTACAGGCTGCCCGGGCCCTTCCCCTCGTGGGCTGCGCTGCACTGATGAGTCCCAAACAGGACGAAACACATTGGGGCTCATTTATCAACACTGGGCAAATTTGCCCATGGGCAGTTACCTATAGCAACCAATCAGTGATTAGCTTTTTGAAGCCAGCTGCAAGTAGAACAATGAATGCAGCAATTTGATTGGTTGCTATGGGTTACTGCCCATGGGCAAATTTGCCCAGTGTTGATAAATGACCCCCACTGTTACTGTTTGCTCATTGGCTCAAATGTGCAGCTGGGGGTGCAGTTCCGTTGCCTTTTCTTGTGTGGAATATGATTCGTAGTGTAACTGACATACTCCAGTCCTGCACAACTGGGGGGATGACCCAAAATCACAGGGGCTCTTCCCTCCCCAGCCCCTTCTGCTGCTTAAAATTTGCCAGTTGCTGCAAACAAGTAGGTGGTCATGAGGGGCTGAGGGTGTGATGAGGGTGTACACATGTCGCTCCCCCCGAAGTGTATTTGTGGGGGAGGGGTGTCTGGTCTGGTAGTAGCTCTGAATGGGCAGATAAACCTCTGTGGCTGCAGGTGCAGATGTACATTGAGTTAGAGTCCGGGTCCATTTTTTGGAACCCGTTAGGGTTGCCACCTGTCCGGTTTTGAACCGGACAGCCCGGTATTTTGAAGGGCTGCCCGGTTTTCCAAATAAGGAAAACCGGGCGGGATTAGCTTGATTGACGCCGCGATCGGCCAATTGGCGATCGCGACGTCATAGCTCCGCCCCGTGACGTCACGGGACCGCCCCCTGTCCGGCTGGAGGCACAGGGAAAGGTGGCAACCCTAGAACCCGTACCCGCAACCTGCAATCCGCATTCTTACCCTCTTGGTAATATTTTCCATGGAACAGAATGTTGATAATGCTTTAGTAGAGAACCAGGTCAGTCTCTCCATCAAACTAAAAGTTAACTCAAAGGTGAACAACCTTAATCCAGACATTTACAGACAGAGGGATAATTCCGTGAGCTCAGGAACAGTAATACGTTTTAACTAATGAGCTGAAAGAGAACCAGATACTTTTTAGGGCATTCAGGTCAATTATTGTCATTTTTAGTTGGACATATTAGGATTTGGTTGGGTAATTGGCCAGTTGTTCTGTAAGAAACTCAATGTATCCCAAAGCTGAAATGAATATTTTACTGTATGAGATGAGACTGATGTTGCCCCATACAGTATAATGTTCATTTATGGGACTGTGTGTAGCATCTCATATTGTCTCCTATGTATATCTTTATATTGGAGATTTTTTGTATTTTTTTAACCCTTTTTTTATTGTGTAGCATGAGTCAGTGTATGATCTGACAAAGGCAAACGTGATTTTTATGTGTTTATATTTGTAAATGTATTGATGTAGCACTACTTGGATACAGAGAACTGTAAAATATTACAGTTCAATATGAAATTTCTAAGATAACATTGTAAGAAATATTCATTCTTTACCCTACAGTACAGTGTTTGTATGGGTGTGATTGTATATACTGTATTTATAGTTTTGTATTTCGTTATGAGGAAAGAATAAACACATAGAAATCCTGTTGCCATGTTGTCACTATACAAGAGATGCGGCTGAGGGATAAACTGTCAGCCAGACCTTATGTGGCAGAAACAACGGAAGAAGGACAAAGAGTAAATAAATAAAATTGGGGGGAGCCGAATGCGTTCTGGGGTCACAGTGACTAAGGCTGAGTGTCTGGCACATATAATATTATGTATGTAGCACCCTATTATGTGTGCAGACTGTTTGAACATTATAATGCGGGACTATAATTAGTATTAATGGACAATGGATTACTAAATTGCTCCCTGTGATAAAACAGAGACTGCAAACGTTTGATATTTCTGGATGCAGAACTATTGCTACATTTCCAACAAGCCCTTGCTACAGGAAGTGCATGGAGACAGCCAATAGGAGCCCAACCCAGGAACCGGAAGGGGAATGAACCAGCAAGGAGGACTGTGCTGTGCTGGAAGACTTAGTGACTGGGGCAGTTGTGTTGCAGCCAGGATTAGTGATTAGTCAGAAAGAGAAACTGTCACTTATCTGCAGAGGAAGACACTGCAGTTTTGCTGAAAGTTGGTTCCTGTTATTCCCTGGAGGGAAAGTGCACAAGGTCCCAGTAGTCGGTGTGATCCTGGGTTGTGGCCTTCCAGCCAATTTTGATCAGGAGGAAAATCCAGTGAGAGGAGAAGCAGAGTTCTGATAAACTGTGAGTCATCATTAACCCCTGCCCTGCCAGTTTGGAAGATTAATATTCAGCCTTATTCTATCTGTGAGACTGTGAGGTTTCTATGGACAGAGGAGCCCCTAAGTTGCTGGATGTTTTCACATGTGTTCAGATGTGCCTTTTTGTTATTACAATCATCAGCTGAGAGTGTTGCAGTGAACCAGTAAAGTTACTGAAGGTGATTTCAGGGATTGCATAGTCACCTCATCAACCTGCAAGGATTATAAGTAAGGCTGACAGCATTGCATTCATCACAAGGGGCCCCCACCGATATACACACTATATCCAGCTGGCAACTTGTTGGGAGAGACTTAGGTGTGCACACCAGGGTTACACTGGGCTATTCTTACAGCTGTTATTGTTGTTATATTATTGTTATTTACTACTATTCTAAGTAACTAATCTCTTTTCTTACAGCTTCAGCTGTTAAATAAAATAAGGCTGTGCCTGTTGCATTGCCATTCTTGTTTGTCTGTTCACTGGATCTGGGGTGTCACCAGTATACTTTGCAAGATCATACCCAATAGCACAATTTCATAACACACTCACGGGTGTGCTACATGTATATTCACTGCACAACAACATATTTATCAGCTGCTTTTATCCTGCCCTGTGGCATTATACCTGTGATCAGGGGCGGATTAAAATGCCTAGGCTATAGACTAGGGGCCCATTAGTGGTAGGGGCCCATGGGTTTTTTAACCCCCCTTGGGAGACAAGTGAAGACATGAAGCAGGTGTGCGGCAGTGTCACAGGCTCACAGCATCTCTCTGTGTCACAGTGTAGTGCAACCAATCTCTACACTCACTATCTTCATGTGGAAGGGCAGTTGCTCACCAGTGTGCGCCGACGAAAACCCGTGGCTACTTAAGAGCATTGAACGCAGGGTCCGACACAGGTAGAGGCAGCAGACAAGCAGTCTGTCTGTCTTCTTCGTGACTCCATGTCCACTCACCACTCCGCTGAGTCTTGCCATTGCCAATTTCTTAACCAAGCTGCTGCCCAAGTTCAAGTTGCCTATTACTGGCTGCACTTTGCTGCAACTTGTCTCAGTCCCAGGCATGCAGGGGGGGGGGTCCCAACGGGTCAGCCAATGTGGTGGTAGCAGTACCCTGGTCCTACAGGCTGCAGCAGTCAGTGCCAGTGAGCACCGGGCAGAGAGTTTTTTTAAAATGAAAAGCTACCGTGACGCGGTGGTCGGGCAGTAGCAGGGGGGACCCAGCCGGGCCCAGAAACAGCTGTAGAGCTGAACTGCAGCCAGAGAAAAATTGCAGACAATAATTTTTGTAGCCTGCAGACCGTGAAATAATTTTTGTAGCCTGCAGACCGTGAAATAATTTTTGTAGCCTGCAAACCGTGAAATAATTTCTGCAGACAGTGAAATAATTTCTGAAGACAGTAAACTAAATTTTGTAGCCTGCAGACAGTAAAATTATTTTTTTTAGCCTGCAAACCGTGAAATAATTTCTGCAGACAGTGAAATAATTTCTGAAGACAGTAAACTAAATTTTGTAGCCTGCAGACAGTGAAATAATTTCTGCAGACAGTAAAATAATTTCTGCAGACAGTAAAATAATTTTTGTAGCCTGCAGACAGTGAAATAATTTCTGCAGACAGTAAAATAATTTTTGTAGCCTGCAGACAGTGAAATAATTTCTGCAGACAGTGTAATAATTTTTGTAGCCTGCAGACAGTGAAATAATTTCTGCAGACAGAAAAATAACTTTTGTAGCCTGCAGACAGTAAAATTATTTTTTTAGCCTGCAAACAGTGAAATCATTTTTGCAGACTGAAATAATTTCTGCAGACAGTGTAATAATTTTTGTAGCCTGCAGACAGTTAAATAATTTCTGCAAACAGTAAAATAATTTTTGTAGCCTGCAGACAGTGAAATAATTTCTGCAGACAGTGTAATAATTTTTGTAGCCTGCAGACAGTGAAATCATTTCTGCAGACAGTAAAATAATTTTTGTAGCCTGCAGACAGTTAAATAATTTCTGCAAACAGTAAAATAATTTTTGTAGCCTGCAGACAGTGAAATAATTTCTGCACACAGTGAAATAATTTCTACAGACAGTAAAATAATTTCTACAGACAGTAAAATAATTTTTGTAGCCTGCAGACAGTTAAATAATTTCTGCAAACAGTAAAATAATTTTTCTAGCCTGCAGACAGTGAAATAATTTCTGCAGAGAGTTAATTTACACGTCGGGTGGCGTTTTTCTTTAAAAAAAAGTGGCGCGTACCGCAATGATATAAAGCCTTGCCCTAGAAGGGGTCGCTGTGGAAAGTGTAGTTTAGGGGCCCGCACGTGTCCTTAATCCACCACTGCCTGTGATCTTGATCTTTCTTGTCCCAGCAAGGGGTACATGTGTGACACTTGCAAGTTAAAACTCATTGCACACGTATTGTATTTGGCAAATTACACACACACACATATGGTTGGGCAGCTTGAAGTCATGAAACAGGTTTGGCATATTTTCCATCAGGGTGGCTGCTGATTTATTGGGGTGGAATGAATCCAGGATTCGGTTCGGGATTTGGCCAGGATTCGGCCTTTTTCAGCAGGATTCGGACTCCGCTGAATCCTTCTGGCAGCCGAAACCAAATCCGAATCTTAATTTGCATATGCAAACTAGGGGCGGGAGGGAAATTGCGTGACTTTTTGTCACAAAACAAGGAAGAAAAATTTTTTTCCCCTTCCCACCCATAATTTGCATATGCAGATTAGGATTCAGATTTGGATCGGTATTTGTCTGAATTTTTCACGAAGGATTTGGGGGTTCGTCCGAATCCAAAGTAGTGGTTTTGAGGGATCCCTAGCCAATTTCTGATCATTCTGCTTAACATTCCCGTTACTATAGAAAGACGTGGGCGTTTCTCAGAAGATATTCCCAAAGGGTGGGGGGCAAAGTCATCAAACAAATGTAACCTGTTTTTCTGGAGACAGATACTAAGGTAATGCCGGGTTCATAAGAAATAGGTCACAGCTTCCATAATGGTGTAACCGGGAGGGGGCTGTTTAAGTAGAGAATATAAATCATGAGAATAAGCTGCACTGTAGATAACCCAATAATAAGTAAATGTCTATTTAAAAAATCTTTTTATTCACCCAACTTCCCACCTGCCCCCACCTTTCTTAATTCCAAAACCTCAAATCACAGTTACTGAATCATGGCCCCAGGAACCTATTAAAGGACATTTTATACTTCGAGTGCCTGAAGGCATGTGGATCAGAATGCTTTATTGAAAGGAAAACTATACCCCCCGAACAATGTAGGTCTCTATAAAAAGATATCACATAAAACAGCTCATATGTAAAACCCTGCTTCGTGTAAATAAACCATTTTCATAATAATATACTTTTCTAGTAGTAAGTGCCATTGGGTAATCATAAATAGAAAATTACCATTTTAAAAAATAAGGACCATCCCCTGGGATCGAAGGATTCACGGTGCACACAAACAAACCATACATGTTAGGTCACATGAGCCAATTAACAGACAGAGTTGTGTCTTTTGCTTCCACACTTCTTCCTGTTACAGTTAGAGCTGCAGTATTTCTGGTCAGGTGATCTCTTCCTGTTACAGTTAGAGCTGCAGTATTTCTGGTCAGGTGATCTCTTCCTGTTACAGTTAGAGCTGCAGTATTTCTGGTCAGGTGATCTCTTCCTGTTACAGTTAGAGCTGCAGTATTTCTGGTCAGGTGATCTCTTCCTGTTACAGTTAGAGCTGCAGTATTTCTGGTCAGGTGATCTCTTCCTGTTACAGTTAGAGCTGCAGTATTTCTGGTCAGGTGATCTCTTCCTGTTACAGTTAGAGCTGCAGTATTTCTGGTCAGGTGATCTCTTCCTGTTACAGTTAGAGCTGCAGTATTTCTGGTCAGGTGATCTCTTCCTGTTACAGTGATAGCTGCAGTATGTCTGGTCAGGTGATCTCTTCCTGTTACAGTTAGAGCTGCAGTATGTCTGGTCAGGTGATCTCTTCCTGTTACAGTTAGAGCTGCAGTATTTCTGGTCAGGTGATCTCTTCCTGTTACAGTTAGAGCTGCAGTATTTCTGGTCAGGTGATCTCTTCCTGTTACAGTTAGAGCTGCAGTATTTCTGGTCAGGTGATCTCTTCCTGTTACAGTTAGAGCTGCAGTATTTCTGGTCAGGTGATCTCTACCTGTTACAGTTAGAGCTGCAGTATTTCTGGTCAGGTGATGTAGGAAAAATAACTGCTCGCCAACAAAATTGGATATTGCTCCTATTTTGTACTTCTTTATAAAATTCAGAGAATTATGCCTTTTGAAAGAAAAGATTATTTATTTGATAAATTCAGTTATTGCAAAACAGGTATACAACCTTAGTTGATCTTCATGTGCTGGTAATGGGAGAGAGAGAGAGCAGTCCTTGATGACAAAGTCCTTTAGAAGAGTTGTTCCTTCTTATTGATGGTTTTCTCTCTCTGATCTTCTTAGCTTGAAGGTCAGTTTATATACTTTTTCAGTCCAATACAAATGCATTGAACACCTCTAGATCCTCCCATCACTTGTGGTTAAGTCCATATTAGTACTTTCCTAGAAATAGGTTGTGGTAGGTTTTTTTATTTTCTTCCAAAGTTTCTACCCCTCTTGGGGGCAGTAGAGGATTACTTTTGGCATATGTCCAAATGACCATTCATTAGGATAATGTAAATGGTGTCTGATATATAAAACAATCACTCTTCCTTAAATGAATATACATAAATTATCACAAAACCTTATATGTTCAAAATACATCAAGAGAAAACACCCCTTTCCTTATTTATATGAATAATATATATACTATTATTAAATGAGAAAACCTCAATACATGTTTTTTCTGTACAAACTCTTTTGTGACCAGGCCATGCATCACAGTAAAAACCAAATATAGTTTCTCCTTACTCCTCACCTAAGACAGCTGTCCTGTCATTTAACACACACACACACTCTACCATACAGACCATGAATAGATCTACAAGAATGTAAAGGAATGACCCTAATCCTAAGAATAGGGATTCACCAGACTGATGACCAAGGTTTTTTAATGACAGTGTCTCCTCTAAGAGCCAAGGATACTATTGGAATTAGTTCTTGTTAGTAAAATGTATAATTAAAAATATAACAGAATCTTACAGTCCCCCTTTTCATGGTCTGAAATGGGAAAATTCATCCATACACCTTCCGTATCACATTTAAACTTGACATGAATCAGCTGTTTTAGCTAAGAGGCATGGAGGTTCGGCCTTCCTATATACCATTTGCTTGAAAATTATTCCGCTCTGTTCAATAACTTCTTTTAAATGATTATACATGTATCGAGTTTTACACATTACAAACATTTGTAATCCTATACAAAATAATATAATCAATAACAAAATAACTAATGGGTGAATGAGAATATTTCCAACAGCTGTTCCTACAGATGTTTTTGACCACATGTTTACTGATTTTGTCATCTTCCTCCACCAGGAAGACCCAGACATCTCTGAATATTCATGTTCTATCTCCTTTAATTTCCCTTGCTCATGCTGGAAAATAATTTCTGTCTTTTGTAACCTTTTTCCCAACATATGCAATAGGCCTTCATCTTTCTGAATTTGTTTTGCCCACTCTAACCATGGAAACTCATTTGTAAGGGAGATATTAAATTGAAAAGGATTTGAAGCTATATCTGTTGTTAATATTTGAGGAATATTAACCAGAATTCCTTGTAAAAGTATTCCTAAAGGACTTTTATCTATACAATATAACCCTCTTTCCAATTCCGCTATCTCTGTGCAAGTGGAAAAATATACCTTTACTAATTCAGTTTTAGCCATTACCTGTAAACAAACTTTTGTTTCTTGTAAAGGTGTTACCAATTCAAAAGGAGACTTCATATCTTCAATTCTTGCAGTACAAGTAGAATGATTATGAAAACATGAATGATAAATTGGTCTTAACTGGTGAGGTAAACATAATACCTTTGAATTAAACCGTAAACATGCAGACAAATCCACCTGAACCGGGTTTTCAGCTGTTGAATTTACAATAAAATCATTAAACTGTAGATTATAATATAATAATTGGGACTGGCTTATAGGAATTCCTAAAACACTCATGGAGTATAATGGTACTTCTTCCCCTGCTATGGGTATTAATGATGTTCCTAGGCATTCAGAATTTTTACACCCAATCCATTTATTCACCCATAAATCTACATGATTTAAGGCTATTTTATATTCTTTGGGTAAACTATTCCTAATGCCTAAAGGAGAAATTCCACCCTGCAAAGCTTGTGCAATAACTTTAAAATCAGTCGAATATTCCATTTGGATTTCCATACAAATTCTTGAAACTTGTGCAGCGTTCTCACTATTCAATAGACCTATTGTTATGTCTTGGAGGTGTAATACAGAAGGGCCGAAAACAGAAGCTGTTTTCCACAATCATATTATTTAGAATCTGATTCAATCCTCTTTGAACATACATTGCTTTGCTGTCCAACAATCCAACATTTTCTAAATTCTTCTGTAGGGAACTTATTCCCATACTATTGGTTATAGTACCCAAAGTACCTATACCTCCAAGTACCTTTTCTATTAAATCTCTCTTTGATCTGGTTATATTTTTACTCATTTTACCAAACCAATTCTCCATACCTTGTTCCATATTTATAAGATATTTGCTACACTGTGGAAATCTCGATGAAATTTTCCAATTAGATAAATTAAAATGCCACATTATGGTCATAAACTGTCCATTCATTAACAAAGGTTTAGAATGGAAATAATTTATCTGAAATGGACTTGATGGAATAAATGACTTATTTACACAAGTTATATTCGCAGGGTGAGGATTGACCACAATCTTGACTTGGCTACATCTTTCCTGATTTACTATGTTTATGCAACATTGATATTCCCCTTGATCTGATACTTTCAAATTTGTTAGACTATAAGTGAAATTTTGTTTAGACCATTCCACTTTCCCAACTATGCCTTTATGTATAACAACCTGCGAACCATAGGATACACTACCCCGAAAATCATTACCTTTTGACCATGACATTGTGGATCCATAAGGTAACTGTAATTGCACATTACAACTTAATCGTATGTTATGGCCTTCTTGTACATTTATATTTTTTGGCCATACATTCACATTTGGAAACACAATCTCAACTTCAGTAAATATTAATCCTAATTTTACTGATGCAAATTCTCTACTAATTTGAATCTGCCATTCTCTGTTACTAATATCATCACTAGAAATATTATTTTCTTGTATTTTCTCAGGTTCAACATATTTTATCCAAGATCGTACATCATAAATATTCAGAGGTTGTAAACTTCCTTGTTTTGTTAAAGGGGTTTCACCTATTTCTGGACTACTGTTTACTTTAATGGGTTGGTGACCTTTTATAAACATGGTCCAGAAAACCTTTTCCTCAATGTTGCATTCCATAGCCCTGTATTCATTATTATGCATATAAAACCCTTTCATCCATTGATATTTTCCTCTAGGTCCAACTGTTACATTAACATTTAATTCATCTCCTTTACTAAATTGTATTTTTACACAACATGTTAATACTGGACCCTTCTCGCTTCCTACACATAATTCACCTTTAACCTCTGATTCAACCACAGAATCCATAGAATCCCATTTTAAAATCCGATATGTTCTCCTCCTGTTGTTATAAAAGTTGTTTTTTCCATATATCGCCATTTCCTATTTAAAACAAAAAATGCAGTATCATTAATTTGGTATATACAATTTGCATTGGTCCGTATGGACCCAAAACATTTGTTGCCTCCGTTTATTCTTTTTTGAATTAGGTGGCCTCTGCACCTGTATCATTATTTGACCCATGGTATTCAGGATGTTATAAGGTCCTTCCCAGTTAGCTTCCCATGGACCTGTTTTACGAAACGATTTTACCATCACCATACCCCCCTTTTGAAACTTTGTAAAATCAGGTGGAACCATCTTTTGCATTTTTGATGCAGCATGTGGAAGAATGGTTTCCAAATTATTTTGCAAATGTTGCAACCATTGAGACTTTACAATAGCATCTTTCTGTGGAGTCGATAGCTGTGGTTCAAAAGGAAATGTTAATGGCATTCGTCTTCCAGTCATCAATTCAAACGGAGTGTATTGGGTAGATGATGAGGTTGTCCCTCTAATCCCCAATAAAACTGCAGGTAATGATTCTACCCACGTATTCCCTTTGTCTAACAGCATTTTTGTAATTCTGGATTTTAATGTCCTATTCATTCGTTCCACTATTCCTGCTGATTGCGGATGATATGGAACATGAAATCTTTGTTTGACACCTAAAATTGCACAGGTGGCTTGCATTAATTTTCCTGTAAAATGTGTGCCTCTGTCCGATTCTAATATCTGAGGGAATCCCCATCTTGAAAAAATATGTTCCCAAAGGATTTTAGCCGTTGTAAGTGCATCATCTTTTCTTGCTGGAATTACTTCCACCCACTTAGAGAATACATCTATTACCACTAAGGCATAACGTAGGCCATACCTACCAGATGGTAGTGGTCCTATGTAGTCAATTTGGAGTGTAGCCCATGGACCATCAGCTGGGGCAATATGATGAAGTGGTGGTTTCTGATTTTTTGGACGTGGATTTACTTGCGCACATACAAGACAGCCTTTTAGAACCTGTTCTACAGTATCTTTCATGTGTTCCCAATAGAATTTCCCTTTTAACACCTCAAGTAGTCTTTGTTGACCTATATGACCTAGGCTTTCATGGTTATATTTTGTAAAAGCAACTTGTAGATGTTTGGGAACAACAGGACACAGATTTCCATTTACGTCATAACATAACATTCCGTTCTCATGAACAAATGGGAATGTCAGATTAACCAGAAGATTCGCAATTGACGGATCTTTTGCTTGTTCTTCTATAAAAGATGGAAAATGTGTATCTGTCTTTCTAACAGGTGACATCACTATTGGCTCTGAAACTATTAATGTGTCTCCAGTCAGTGCTGCTTCTCTGGCTAAGTTATCTGCTATGGTGTTTCCCATAGTGATAGGGTCTTCGCCTTTCTTATGTGCAGGTACTTTAACAATAGCATAGAGGCAAGGTACTTTTGAAGCAAATTCATAAATTTCTTCTAATGTATCTTTCTGTATTAGAATTTTGTTTGCTGCATCTACAAAACCCCTTCGTTGCCATACTACTAGATAATCTGTCAATGACCTTACAACATAAGAACTGTCACTGTAAATTACCATATGATGTCTCTCTTTTTCATCATTTAATGTCAATAGAGTTTTTACTGCTTCTAACTCTGCTCTTTGTGCAGAATAGTGACCTGGTAGTTTGTGTTTAACAGAAATATTTCTATTTGGATACCAAATGGAATAACCTGTGTAATATTTTCCTTCAGAAAAAAATCTAGAACCATCCACAAATACAGGTTCATCTGATTCGTTTGCTTCTCTACGGAAAAGAATAGAATAAGCATCTTCCATGTTAGCAAGACATTCATGTGATTGACCTTCATATTGCATCAGTTGAGGTAGTACATACTTTGCTTTATGATCAATTTTTACACGTTTGGTTGACAACGCCACTAACCATTGTGAAAATCTCTGATTTGAGACCCCTGAAATTCCTTTCTCAAGAAGGAGTTTTAAAGGTGTGTGTGGTGTTTGTAAATCAATCTCTTTGAAACCTACTATATGTTCTGAAGCCAGGATTGCAAAGTGTACTCCCACTAAATGTCTTGTGCATGTGTCAAATCCTTTCTCAACTGGTGTAAGGATTTTGGAAAAATAGCCTACTGATCTCCACTCTCCTCCTTGTAATTGCAGAAGTACAGCTGAAACAGCCGTTTCAGAGGTATGTACTTGTAGTGCAAAAGGAGCAGATGGATCAATAGTGGCAAGGGTTGGTGCCATTTGCAACTCTCTTTTGAGTGTCTCAAATGCTTTTTGATGTTCTTTATTCCACGGTCCAAATGCAGAATCATTGCCTTTTAGAAGCTCATATAAAGGCTTTGCTTTTTCTGCAAATGATTCAATGAAATCTCTTGAGAAATTTACAAGTCCTAAAAACTGTCGTAAGCCTGTATACGTAGTAGGAACAGGAAGATTTGCAATGGCCTTGATCCTTTCTTGTAATGGCCTTCGGTAACCTGGACCTATTTGAACCCCAAGATATTCTACTTCAGGTTTCAGGAATACTACCTTTTTTGTATTCATTTTCAATCCTGAATTGTATATCAGTTCAAACAATTCGGCCAGTAAAATCAAGTGTTCCTCCTCTGTGACCGTTTGTAACAATATGTCATCAACATATTGTAATAGACATTCTGGTTTTGAAAAAGTTGATAACACCCCAGCCAAAGCTTGATTGAATAAACTTGGGGAACAATGCAGCCCCTGGGGTAATACACAAAATGTATATTGTTGATTTTGAAATGTAAATGCAAATTTATATTGACATGATTCTGCCATCCTGATACTGAAGTATCCATTTGCGATGTCAATCTTGGAATAAAAATTTGCATTTGCCATCAACTTTGACATTATATCTGGAATGTCTGCTACAATTGGAGCTGAGGGAGGTGTATATTTATTTAACATTCTCAGATCAATTGTCAGTCTCCAAGATCCATCTTGTTTTTTAACCGGCCATAGAGGATTGTTACACTTAGAGTTTGCTTTTCGAATCACCCCTACTTCCAACAAATCCGATATCACTTTTCCAATTGATTCCATTGAATCAGGTGGAAGTCTATACTGTCTTTGGGGTGGAGTATCTGGACCTTTGATGTCAATTATAACTCCTTTCAATTTCCACACTCGTTCTTACCTTGGGCCCATAAACCTGGAAATGTTTCCACCAACTGTTTTAAAGCATGATTTCCCCCAGTATCTGGCCATTGAAACTGTTTTGGACTTGTGTCCAATGAGCAAATGGTTTTTACATGATCATATTCTGTGGGATCAATCACAATTGGTTTCCTTCCTTTTGCATCCTTCCATATTGCCTTATTTCCTAAGTCTACAATCCATCCTCGTTTTTGCATAACATCAGTTCCTATTATGCTGTCTACTCCTTTGCAATACCATATGTCAATTTTTGTTTGTAACCAACCTGGTATCTCCAAAGAAACATCTGCCACCATTGTTGCTGTGGACTTTTCTCCACCATTAAACCCTATAATGGTGCAGAAAGGTGATCCTTTTGACACTGGTTATTTTTCACTAGTCACACTCAATTGAGCCCCTGTATCAATTAATATTTCTATATTAAATCCTCCTAACACAGCCTTAACAAAAGGTCTGCCACAATTGTCTAAATGTAAAGTGGCTAGAAATTCTAGAGGACGAATTATGGGATGGCTTAGTCACTGACTATTAGATATTTTTACAGACTCAGTGGATGTGTCTTGCTTAATTGTGGGTAAATCAGTGTGGGCAATCAATTCCCTAATCTGTCTTACTAGTGGTGCATATGGAGACTGTTGCGGTATGCATGCAGACTCTGCAGGTGGTGCTGAAGGTTGCCTTACAAATCCATTTTCATTACCTGATTCTCTAGGTTTTATATCCTGTTCAGGTGTTTTGCAGTTTCTCTTTAGATGCCCCCTTTTTCGGCATCTATGGCAAAATAAATTGTGTAGGCCTGACAATGGTCTCCCATCTCCCACTCTGTTTCTTTGACCTTGTGTTGAGTAATAGGCAGTCTTTTTCTCTGTCCTTACTACTTCTGAAATTTTAGCCTTTGAACTGTTAGTTTTAATCTGACGCCTTAATTTATCTATGTAGGCTGCTGCTTCTTCTAATGTCATAAAGTTAGAGGCTGCAACCATTGCTACTGGATCTAAATATTTGAATTTCTTTACAAATGCCTGTATCATTTTCCTAGGTACCTGATCATCCTCTATATCCATGACAAGTCTGTAAGCTTGTTCAAATATGACCATAAATGCAAATGGGTCCTCATTTATAGAGGTTTTAAGAGTATCAAGTACTTCCGTGTTAGGCTCATTTTCTCCAGTAGTAAAATGAATTAATTGTGTCAGCCTATCCTTACTTGTACCATGCACTGCTACATTCTCATGAATATCTGTTTCAGGACTACTGACAGGTGGTGTTAATCTCCTACTCATATAAGTTGGTAACCAAAATTTGAATACCTTGTTTTTTTGTTCCTCACTCAGATTGTATCTATCTGTGTGAGATTCAAAAATATCAGCATTGATAAATGCATCCTTACTACTGTTGTAAGCTGGCATATCCTTCACAACCTTCATTAACTGGTCGTGTATCTTAATTTTTAACCGTGCTGCCTTACTGAGTAACTCCTTTTTCCTTTTCTCCCTAACATCACCTTCGTCTTCCTCTTCTTCTTCTTCTAATTCTGGTTCTGGAATAGCAGAAGCACCCTTAACATTTTTCCCTGCACAGATTTGTTTCAAATCTTTTTGTGTATTACTACTCTTTGTAAGTTTGCACACCATATCTGTCCTCAACTGTACTTGCTCCTCTAATTCATGTACATGTTGCATCAGAATATCACAGTTGGGGCAATCAATTACATTTTCATCACTACATCCAGTTGGCATTTCTGTTTTTGTGTTCATGCAAACAATATGTGTATGATCTTCTTTAAAGATCATCGAATGAAAAATATTTATCATCTTTAAAATATTCCTCAACTTTTTCTTTTCTCTATTAACACATATCAACTGTTTGTCTAACGTATTATTTGCATGTTCACACTGCTCATATAATTTATACCACAACTCAGCATCTGTTCTAACATTATATGTAAAGTTAAAGATCACATTACTATCTTTTGCAAAACTTGAAATAATATCCATACTCACCTGGTATGTCTTTCGTAGCTCCACAGACTTTCCTCTTTATGTACACTCAAGGAAACCTTGGCAGCTGCGCCTCTTGAATCTCTACCTGGATCCAAGGGAAAATTGTACAGTGGCCACTGATTTTCTTCTTTTCTTTTCCTGAAAACCTCTCCTGGGCCTTCAGTTCAGGCTTTGGAACCTTTCCTGGGCTTTCTCTTGTTCTGTAAACCTCTTCCTGGGCTTTCAGTACAATGTGAAAAACCTCTCCTAGGCTCTTTTCCCTTTTGTTCTGTAAACCTCTTCCTGGGCTTAACAGCAGAACTAGGAAATCTCTCTGTTGGGCCTTTTCCTTACTCTAGAAAACCTCTTCCTGGGCTTTCAGAATACAGTTCTTTTAAACAAAAAATCCTTTAGTCTTGTATGATTTGGGTTAGTACAGACAGTCTTCTCCCCCCTTTTTAAGATGAAAAAAAAAACCACAGGTGTTTGCAGTCTTAAAAACAATTGATATCACCTGATCAGAGGAGTGGATTGGTGTCCCAAAATGAAGGATTTTCTGTAACCTGGCTGGCTTTAGCCAAATATGTAGGAAAAATAACTGCTCGCCAACAAAATTGGATATTGCTCCTATTTTGTACTTCTTTATAAAATTCAGAGAATTATGCCTTTTGAAAGAAAAGATTATTTATTTGATAAATTCAGTTATTGCAAAACAGGTATACAACCTTAGTTGATCTTCATGTGCTGGTAATGGGAGAGAGAGAGAGCAGTCCTTGATGACAAAGTCCTTTAGAAGAGTTGTTCCTTCTTATTGATGGTTTTCTCTCTCTGATCTTCTTAGCTTGAAGGTCAGTTTATATACTTTTTCAGTCCAATACAAATGCATTGAACACCTCTAGATCCTCCCATCACTTGTGGTTAAGTCCATATTAGTACTTTCCTAGAAATAGGTTGTGGTAGGTTTTTTTATTTTCTTCCAAAGTTTCTACCCCTCTTGGGGGCAGTAGAGGATTACTTTTGGCATATGTCCAAATGACCATTCATTAGGATAATGTAAATGGTGTCTGATATATAAAACAATCACTCTTCCTTAAATGAATATACATAAATTATCACAAAACCTTATATGTTCAAAATACATCAAGAGAAAACACCCCTTTCCTTATTTATATGAATAATATATATACTATTATTAAATGAGAAAACCTCAATACATGTTTTTTCTGTACAAACTCTTTTGTGACCAGGCCATGCATCACAGTAAAAACCAAATATAGTTTCTCCTTACTCCTCACCTAAGACAGCTGTCCTGTCATTTAACACACACACACACTCTACCATACAGACCATGAATAGATCTACAAGAATGTAAAGGAATGACCCTAATCCTAAGAATAGGGATTCACCAGACTGATGACCAAGGTTTTTTAATGACAGTGTCTCCTCTAAGAGCCAAGGATACTATTGGAATTAGTTCTTGTTAGTAAAATGTATAATTAAAAATATAACAGAATCTTACAGGTGATCTCTTCCTGTTACAGTTAGAGCTGCAGTATTTCTGGTCAGGTGATCTCTTCCTGTTACAGTTAGAGCTGCAGTATTTCTGGTCAGGTGATCTCTTCCTGTTACAGTTAGAGCTGCAGTATTTCTGGTCAGGTGATCTCTTCCTGTTACAGTTAGAGCTGCAGTATTTCTGGTCAGGTGATCTCTTCCTGTTACAGTTAGAACTGCAGTATTTCTGGTCAGGTGATCTCTTCCTGTTACAGTTAGAGCTGCAGTATTTCTGGTCAGGTGATCTCTTCCTGTTACAGTTAGAGCTGCAGTATTTCTGGTCAGGTGATCTCTTCCTGTTACAGTTAGAGCTGCAGTATTTCTCCAGATGACCCCTCTCTAATTTTTTTTAAGGTACCCTCCTTCCCCCCCTACATATGCATTAGAAAACATTTATTAAGCTTCCCTGGCCTTGTGTAGTGTAATATGTTTGCTGCTGCAAATACGGCCATTGTACTTTAACTGCACGCCGTATGCAAATTTGCCATCGCTAGCGTAACTTCGAAACCGCTGGTCGTAACATCGATAGCGCAAGTTTGCAAATAATCTGTAACTTGTGTGCAGCTTCAGATCTTCCTGAATTTGCACAGCCCTGGCTAATCTACGCCTGGCGAAGGACGGCGAAGCCAACACTGGCGCAACTTCGAAGGTAAGTAAATTTGCCCCTATGTATCTAGTTAGTTATTTACATAACCAGTGTTATTGGCCAAGAGGTGTAATGACCACTTCCTGCCACACTTTAATATAGTGCTGGGAAAGGGGTGGATCTTCCTTTTGGCTGCTGGTGTCCTTACCTGCTGGTTGTGCTCATTGAGTCTGGGTTCACCAAGGCCCAGTAAAGCCACCGTCCCTAAAGGGACCGCAAACTTAAGTGATGAACGAGGTTTACCTAGAACAGGATAGTTATGTTCTAGACTCTATAGGAGAGTAAGATAGAGAGCTTTTATAGAAAGAGCAGCTTTGTGCTCCATCGAGGATCTGTAGTAGGGAGTAGCTTCCCAAGATTCCTAGATTGTCTTTAGTGAAGGGACCACAGTGGAGTGGGATCAAGCTAAGACTCCTTCTCCCTGACCCCTCCACTGGGTGGGATCCGGACCACTTTGAGGTATATCTGCCTGATGGAATTGATATACTCTTTGACTACAATGCCTTAAGGGAGTCACATTCTCTATGCTGTGTCATCTGCCTGTTCTGCCGTATGTGATGTACCTCCCGGCGTCCAATCATTCCTATGTTTATGTACAGTAGCCTGAGAGTTGTAGTTCTACTACACCCTTATGGGAAGCTTCCACTTAGCGAAGGCCCTGATGCTGAAGTGTGAGTCGCAATGTAACCCCTGCTCATATCATTAGCTGGACACTTAACCCCTTGTGATCTGGAAAGCCCAGATTAGCGTTACAATAAGATAACAGGTCCCTTGGGAGAAGTTAGACTCACAGCTTAAAGGGCAATTCACCTTCAGTAGCCAAACTGTAATAACTGAAAAACACCACAGAAAAATGTTCAAACTTTCATAACCTGGCAAATTTTGTAAAATGAACATGGTAATTAGGGGGTGTGGCCGCAAAAATGGGCGTGGTCAATAACATTCGCTGCACTGCGCGCGCCTACTTTTTAGTCCCTCTTTTTAATTCCAAAATGTTGGGAGGTTTGAGTTAGACGCACTACCCCATGATAGTGAGTGGCTGTTGCTTGATGTTCTGATTGTGGAAACAACAATGGGTGGAGGGAACTCCAATTAAGAAGCTAAACATGAAGCCTCTAACCACTCCCTAAAAGTGGCCCCAAACAGTGTCGGACTGGCCCGGCGGGACACCGGGAAAAAAGCCGCATTTACTAAGGGGAATTCTCAGAATTCCCTTTGACTAAAACATCGGGGTGGTTCTGATTGAGGAGTCAGTCTGAGAGCCCGTACCTGTATCCAGGCACAAATATATGGCTCTCCCTTTATTTAATCACAGTCAGATCATGGCTTTGAGCTTTGGGATATTACTGATTCCCCCAAATACTCCCAATATCCCCATTTAGCTTCAGAAACACCCTCAGTGCAACTACCTGTATCTGTGGGAATCACTGGTTGCGGGGTGGCAAAGGGTTAAATCCAGGGCCGGGCCAAGCCGACGGGGTGCCCTAGGCATCCAGTCAGCTACCCCCACCCTCCCCCATGCGAGCGTGTGAGCTTGTTACCGCATGCCCTATAGGGGGAGACGCATGCGCGAGTGCGCATGCGATATGCGGGGAGATTAAAGAAAGGAAAGGGGAAGGGCAGGTTAGTGACAGGGGGAGGAGCGTGATGGAGGGGCGTGATGGACAGAGGGAGGGAAGTGACGATGACAGAGGGAGTAAGGGGAGCGAAGGAGAGAAAAAGGAAGGGGAGTGACGAACAGAGATAGGGGAGGAGGAAATCGAGCAGGGGAGCAAAGCCGGACTAGGGGTAGGCAGAAAACTTTTGAACAGGTACCTGCCCAGCGCCCCCACATCTTTGCACCCTAGGCAGGTGCCTCTTCTGCCTACCCCTAGTTCTGGCCCTGGTTAAATCAGTTGTGTTTGGCACTTATTCTGTGTCATAATAGTTCAACTGGATTGTATTTGTTATACAGTGATTTGTACCATTGCGCGATGATTTCTGGTTATACGATCTGACCCAATTACAAGGTCATTAAATATTATTATTACTATTATTGTTGTTGTTGTAGGGGTCCTTGAGCGCCTTCACCCGCCGCACCTGCCGGAGTACCCCACTCAGGATCCCGAGATCTCTGGGGACAAGAACTACAATACACAACATGTGATGCAAATACTTGTTCCTTTGTTGTTTTGTGCGCCTGGGTTATATACCCTTTGAACTCCCTTGTTTACAGGAAGCAGAAATGACCAAAAACAGGATGTATGATTCAGAAATAGCACAGGGGTTACATTTGTGCTAACATATTTACTTCTGTTTTTTTCCGTTATGCATGCAAGTTTCAGATAATATTGTGCAGTGGGTGTAGCCATGTAGCCTGAAGTTTCACTTAGCTTTGCAATAGCAGTTTCTAGCACTTATCTATGCGACCTAACGATTATTGATTAAGCATATCCCTTCAATTATTATTGTTATTAAAGGGCATGTAAAGGCAAAAAAATAAAATCCCATTTTTACTTTCTTTAATCAAAAATAAATCTATCTCCAATATACTTTAGTTAAAAAATGTGTACCGTTTTTATAAGAAACCTGATTATATTGCAGTGAAATTCTCCCTTCATTTACTGCTGTGGATAGGAATTGTCAGACGGTCCCTAACTGCTCTGCAAGGAAACAATCATACTTATGAACAGCAGGGGGAGCCCCGCCTTACTTCCCAGCCATGCAGAACTCAAGCTTGTCCTGTATTGATCATTTATGACGATCCCTAAGCAGCCCAGACCACACTGAGCATGTGCACAGTCTTGGTCTTGCAAAGATGTATAACAAAGTTACAAGATGGTGACCCCCTGTGGCCAAATTTGAAAGCATAAATCATTTGTTTGATTAGGCTTGTGGTGCAGTAAGTTCATGTTTATGTTTAGTATACAAAATACAGCATATTCTATTTTAGATTTTCCTTGTCCTTTAATTACGTATTTTTAGAGTGCCAACATATTCCTCAGTGCTGTAAAATAAATGGCTTTATACAAAGAACATAAAGAATTACACAGATAGCAGCCAGTAACCAATTCAAAAGGTGAAGAAGGCCTTGTGCAAAAGAGCTTACAATCTAAAAGGAGAAGAAGTTGACGTTTGAGAGATTTGGAGACTCCGTAGTCCTAAATTTCACTTGCTGCTTCAAAGAAAGCAATTTGTCTTTTTTTCGGTTGAAAACAGAAAGACCTCATTTATCTGTTATTTTAGACTATTCACACAACTTGTGTTTCCAAGAAGCAATTCGATTTCGGGGCAACAATTAACAAAATAGACCTCTTTGTTTTGGACACTCAGAGCACATTTATAAATAATACGGACCCAAGTGAATGGGAGAAAATCTATAAAATTCTCTACCATAATTTGTCAGACAGAAGGAAACCAGAAGAGAGAGTCTCTGTTTAATAATATATTTAATTAGGCTCTGGCTGTATAAGAAGCAACGGCACTGAATCAATCTTTGCTTTTACTCACACTGGTTGTTTTCTGCAAATGTTTGTTTTTTTTAATCTAGAGAATTAAAGATTTTGGGGAAGATTTACTAAAGGTTGAAGTGGTGAAAATTCGGCAGAAATACCATCCACAGGAAGGGGTGGCTACCCGGCCGGTATTTTACCAGCCTAGCCGGTAAAATACCTGCCAAGGCCGGGGCCGGTATTACAAATTTACCGGCAATGTAGCTGCCGGTAAATTTGTAATACGATTAAAAGGAGCCCTCGGCCTGCCCCCAATCCCCTGGAATTTACCTTTTCTTGTACTTCTTCTAGCCTCCGTGGGGTGGCCCCGCCCCCTTTGACATCACGCCCCGCCCCTTTTGACGTCACGGCCCGCCCCTTTGTGTCCCTGCCCCCCAGCAACCGGTAAAACATTTTTAAAAAGGTGGCAACCCTATCCACAGGGACATTGCTAATTCATTGCTGAAAGAAATCATCGCTAATGACGTTTCGCGCCCTTTGGGCAGGCAAATTCGCGCTCAAGCGAACGATCGTTACTCCGCAAAGTCAGTGAGAATTTTCCATTATTTTATTCCTTTCACCAGAGTTTCCTTCGCCAGCTTAGACCTGGTGAACTGATAAGATGAAGCCACATCCTCCTCAATCTCATGTCAGTGACATCATATCCTGTTTGCCGAAAAATCTGTATTTTACTTCCATGGACATATGCAATAATAAGTGGCCACTTCCAGTAATTTCCTCTAATAAAGACATATATATATGACCTATATGTGTTATACTTACGCTAATGTATGACATGAACTAACAAAGTTTCGCTAGGCTGCTAAGACGCAACTTCACATTTTGATGAATTAGCGAATGTGCTGCGAATTAATGGCGCGAAGTGTGCCGATGACTTCCCAGGTGAAAAATCTCCATTTAGTGAATTTTTCCCTTTTGTATTTATGTCTTTATTTTTTCTTCTTTTCATTTTTTGCATGTGTCTTTGCTTGTACTCCTTTGGCATTGAATGTTCTATTTAACTTGTATTTGGTTATACATTAACCACGATACCTTATGTCTGTACGTGGTCCTTGGTCCATCTGTAATCCAGGTTTAATTGATGCTTAAAGGAGAACTAAACCCTAAAAATGAATGTGGCTAAAAATGGCATATTTTATATAGTGAACTTATTGTACGAGGCTAAAGTTTCAGCTTGTCAATAGCAGCAATGATCCAGGACTTCACACTTGTCACAGGGGGTCACCATCTTGGAAAGTGTCTGTGACACTCACATGCTCAGTGGGCTCTGATTGGCTGTTGAGAAGCTAAGCTTAGGGCTCGTCACTAATTATCCAGCAGAAAATGAGCTTCCCTGGCTGTAATATAAGCTGATGCTACAGGTTTGCTGATTATTCTATTCTGATGCTAATTGCACTGGTTTCTGTGCTGCCATGTAGTAATTATGTGTATTAATTACTAATAAGCCTTATATTGTGACATTTCTATTCTATGTGTACTGTATATTGTGAGTGGGTCCCTAAGCTCAGTAAGTGACAGCAGCACAGAGCATGTGCAGTGAATCAGCAGAAAAGAAGATGGGGAGCTACTGGGGCATCTTTGGAGACACAGATCTTTACTGCTAAAGGGCTGTGGTTGCCTTGGGCTGGTACAGAAGCACAAAACATCATGTACAACATTTCTACCTACTTCTTTAGTTAGGCTTTAGTTCTCCTTTAAATCACATGTGCACTCTGCCGTGGGAGTGGCTTTTTAGTTTAGAGACTGTGGCTGCACCGAAACTTGTGTTGGCTGCACTAAGCAACTGTTACAGGAAACCTCATTTATTGAAGTGAAACTGCAGAGAAGCTCCATGTCCCACAAATGTGATGTGAGAACCTGTATTTATTTCAAACAGAATGTCTATAAAATAGATATAACATTTTGAAGGGGAAACTCATTTCCAGCTGCTGTTATGTTAGTGGGCTCTTCCCTGTAGGGATGGAACATGTTCCCTTTGTTTTCCCTGGGGGATTGGTCAGCCTGCCCCTGTACAGTCCTTAAAGGAACAGTTCCGTGTAAAAACAAAAACTGAGTAAATAGGCTGTGCAAAATAAAAAAATGTATCTAATATAGTTAGTTAGCCAAAAATGTAATGTCTAAAAGCTGGAGTGAGTGGATGTGTAACATAATAGCCAGAACACTACTTCCTGCTTTTCAGCTCTCTAACTCGGAGTTAGTCAGTGACTATAAGGGGGGCCATGTGGGACATAACTGTTCAGTGAGTTTGCAATTGATCCTCAGCATTCAGCTCAGATTCAAAAGCAACAGTTGTGTCCCATGTGACCTCCCCTCAAGTCACTGATTGGTTACTGCCTGGTAACCAATCAGTGGAAAGCAAGAGAGCTGAAAAGCAGGAAGTATTGTTCTGGCTATTATATTACACATCCAGTCTCTCCAGCCTTTATACATTACATTTTTGGCTAACTATATTATTAGGGATGCACCAAATCCACTATTTTGGATGCGGCTGAACCCCCTGAATCCTTCACGAAAGATTCGGCTGAATACCGAACCAAATCCGAATTGGCATATGCAAATTAGGTGTGGGAAAGGGAAAACATTTTGTAGTTACTTATAACATAAGGCAAGTTCAGTGCGGTAATTAGAGAAAAGCCATATTCCTCAGTTGAAGAGAGTTATGGTTCAAACGTATGATGTGGAGATGTTCTTTTCCGCAATCTGTCCTATTTTTGCCGCGTTTCCTGCAGGGTAAATCGCATATGGTGAAGTACCGTCAGGCTCTTATTCGAAGTGCCCTGTGATCGTCTGTACTTACCGGAACGCTGACTGTATATTTCAGTAGTCCCACTGGAGCAGTTCCCAAAGGTGGGTCCTTTCTACGGGGCTGGGGGGCCTCTGCAGTGCTTCCGGTATGGTTTCCGATCACAACTGATCCAATTCTCCACTCCAATAAACTCCACATCATCCGATAACCCACCTTTGGGAACCGCTCCAGTGGGACTACCGAAATATACACCTTGTGACTTAACAGTCAGCGTTCCGGTAAGTAGAGACGACCGCAGGGCACTTCACCTGACGGTACTTCACCATATGCGGTTTACCCTGCAGGAAACGCGGCAAAAATAGGACAGATTGCGGAAAAGAACATCTCCACATCATACGCTTGAACCATAACTCTCTTCAACTGAGGAATATGGCTTTTCTCTAATTACCGCACTGAATCTGCCTTATATTACAAGTCACACGTGGACTAGTGGGTCCTTCTTTTATCGCTGCTTCCCTCCCACCCCTTATTTGCATATGCAAATTAGGATTCAAGTTCGGTTCGGCCGGGCAGAAGGAGTCGGCTGAATCCGAATCCTGCTGAAAAAGTCTGAATCCTGGCCGAACCCTGAAGCGAATCCTGGATTCGTGCATTTTCACATCTATTTACCTAATTTTTATTTTTATACTTTACAATTCTTTAATACACAGGCACCGCACACGTGGAACTCTGCAGGCAGAGCAACTGTCACTTTGCACGTGGTATAAAAGATATCTTTTGTGAATAAGAGGAAACACAATCATAGATAGTAAGGCACTTAGTACAATTGATCTCCCTGTTAGTTAAACACATCAGGATTTGGTTGAGGGGATCGGTGATAGACACAAACTCAATGTATCCCAAAGCTGAAATGAACATGTTACTGTATGAGCTGAACTGGGAAGAGCAGGACTGGACTGGCAGTTAGTGGATTGTGGCTACTGGCAGCTGCTGTAAGATGCCGTAGACCCGCACTGTTTAATGGGTCTGTGGGGGCTGTAATTGAAATACCAGGGCCTATTTTGACTTCCAGTCTAGGCCTGGGGAAGAGAGATACTCAGTATTACTGTAGCCAGTAGAGCAAAATGCTGGGGTATGAATTATATCTGGAACAAGGGAATGAAAGGGTCAAGCCTCCCTGACCTGGTGCCTTACAGGCTGTGTGTCTCCTATTGTCTCCTGAGAAACAGTAGCACTTATTACTTATTGAAGTGTTTATTTTTCATTTCAAGTATGTATATAGATACCATACCTCCCAACTGTCCCGTTTTTCACGGGACAGTCCCGATTTTGGCAGCTCTACCCACAGTTACCGAAATGTCCTAACTTTCCCTTTGATCTGCTTCACTGAACAGCCAGAAAAAGATACAACGTTTCTAACTTAATTGGCTTTTGGCAGAGAGCCCAGAATACTTGGCAGGTGCACTTAGATACATTTGTAACAATTTAAGATAAGCAGGTCTCTTGGGGAAACTGAGACTTGCAGCTTGAAGGGCAATCCACCTTCATTAGCAAAACTGTAAACACATAAAAACCACAGAAATCTGTTCAAACTTTCATATTCTGGCCAATTTTTTAAAACGGGGATGGTAATTAGGGGGTGTGGTCACAAAAATGGGCGTGGTCGAAAATGTTTCGACGTGCCACGCTCACCAAATCTTTTTGTCCCTCGTTCTATTTTCAAAGGGGAGGGTATGACATACCAGGGATGCACCAAATCCACAATTTGGGATTCAGACAAATCCCAGAATCCTTTAGTGAAAGATTTGCACTTAAAGGGCTTAAAAAGTGACATATATATATATATATAAAATATAGTTTCATCACCTTGGCAAAGGTCACACAAGACTAAAATGTTGGTACAGGTATGGGATCCCTTATTCAGAAAGCTCCAAATTACGGAAAGGCCGTCTCCCATAGACTCCATTTTATCCAAATAATCCAAAAATAATTTCCTTTTTCTGTGTAATAATAAAACAGTAGCTAAGATATCATTAATCCTTATTGGAAGCAAAACCAGCCTATTGGGTTTATTTCATGTTTATATGATTTTCTAGTAGACTTAAGGTATGAAGATCCAAATTATGGAAAGATCCATTATCTGGAAAACCCCAGGTCCCTGAGCATTTTGTATAACAGGTCTCCCAGCTGTACTTTAATAAAACTATATTTTGCTCACTTTTTAAGTCGTGTGTGTGTGGGGATATTTAACCCTTTTGTGTAAGTTTGATGGATTCTGGGTTTTTCCAAATCCTGCTGAAAAAGGCCGAATCCCGAACCGAATCCTGGATTTGGTGCATCCCTTTTTGTTACATGTAATTTCTTATTTTTTATAACATGTTCAAGTACTAAAGAGGTGGTTCACTTTAAAATAACTTTTAGTATGTTATAGAATGGCTAATTGTGAGCAACTTTTCAATTGGTCTTCATTATTTATTTTTTTTATAGTTATTTAATCATTTACCTTTTTCTTCTGACTCTTTCCAGCTTTCCAATGGGGGGTCACTGACCCCATCTAAAAAAAACAAATGCTCTGTAAGGCTACAAATGTATTGTTATTATTACTTTTTATTACTTGTCTTTCTATTTAGGCTTCTCCTATTCATATTCCAGTCTCTTATTCAAATCAGTGGATGGTTGCTAGGGGAATTTGGACCCTAGCAACCAGATTACTGAAACTGCAAACTGCTGAATAAAAAGCTAAATAAGTCAAATAATAAATAAATGAAAACCAATTGCAAAATGTCCCAGAATATCCCTCTCTACATTATACTAAAAATGATCTCAAAAATTAAAGGACAAGGAAAGTGTAAAATAGAATAAGGCTAGAAATGCTGTATTTTGTATACTAAATATAAACATGAACTTACTGCACCACAAGCCTAATCAAACAAATGATTTGTGCTTTCAAAGTTGGCTACAGGGGGGTCACCATCTTGTAACTTTGTTATACATCTTTGCAAGACCAAGACTGTGCACATGCTCAGTGTGATCTGGGCTGCTTAGGGATCATCATAAATGATCAAAACAGGACAAGCTTGAGTTCTGCATGGCTGGGAAGTAAGGCGGGGGCTCCCCCTGCTGTTCATAAGTATGTGAAAGGTAAATGAAATCCAAAGGTTCTGCAGTTCACTCCCTTTGCCGGTAAAAGATCTGTTCTCCCTTAGATCGACCACAATGTAAAAAACCTTTCCTTCATACGAAGATATACCAACGCTAAAAGCTTAGGGATAGACACCAAAAGAAACAAAAATAAAATATAGTGTAGTATTTTCGAATAAGATTTGCACCCCTTTGTGCAACCGCTATATAGTGTGGTTTGACGTCTTCCACCAAGGGATTCAAGTGCCCTTTATCCGTGACTTTTTAATAATATACGTGGCCACCTCCTGTGTAAGGTAATGGGTACTTACAAACGTTTAGTTTTGCCACTAGCATATAATATGATTCTTTGTCCCGATCCTGGTTAACTTTAGGTTTCTAAAAAGATATGCTAAAATCGTGTAAAAACTTCTTTAATATAATAAAAGGATAAAAATACAGGTTGCACTCACATATGTGCGCTTAGAATAAGCATAAATACAGTTCGTCTTGGGGTTCTCCAGTCCTGCGTTCCACTCTGGATGTTTAATTGCCTGGCGTTGTTGGTAGGACACGCGCTCCTGGTCTCCCTCTGATGACGTCACTGTTCAGCCGACGCGTTTCGTCTATGCTTGCAATGGTTATTCTTAAAGGAGAAGGAAAGCTACGGAGGCATTTTATTGCCAATAGATTAGCTGCAATAGTGGAAGCTAGAATTCTATATTTATTCTGTAGAATGTTTTACCATACCTGAGTAAAAAGCTCTAGAAACTCTCTGTTTGTTTAGGATAGCAGCTGCAGTATTAATGTGGTGTGACATCACTTCCTGCCTGAGTCTCTTCCTGCTCTGGGCTCAGATTACAGTAGAGAAGGGAGGGGTGGGGGGAGAGGAACAAACTGAGCATGCTCAAGCCCAGGGCAATGAGGTTTAAGCTGAAGGCAGGAAGTCTGATACAGAAGCCCATGAGTACACAATAGAAGGAAAGAAATGCAGTATTTCTTTTGACAGGGGACTCAGAGCAACACTACTTTGGGGGTTTACTGGTGTATTTAGATGGACCTTTCTGATAATGCTTACTTACTTTTAACCTTTCCTTCTCCTTTAAGTCCACAGGATGCAGCATCATCCTCAACACTGAGATCAGGGGCAGATGGTCCTTGCATAGACAGCTAGCTGGAATTTTACATTTTTATTTAGATATAGATGCAGCTAACAAAACATTGGGGGGGTAATGCAACATACCGTGGTGGTGGTCTAGTGGGGGATCGGCAGGGACGCCTGCTGTCCCCTCGGCGGGGACGCCCGTCGCCAGCCGAGTCCTCTTCTTCCAGGGTTGGGGATTCTTAGGGCGCGGTGCTCCTCTGCGTATTCTATAGGCGCATTCACGCTGGTGTGTGACGTCAGCATGTAAATGGCGCAAAATTAAAAGGTTTAAAAGGCGCAACTGGGCTTTCGATCATTGCCTGTTATAGGATCTTGTTCCTGGTGCTTCTGTGCTATTTGAGCTTCTGTTATTCTGTGATCTGATTCTTGTTGTGACCCCTGCCTGTTTTTGGACGATTCTGACTTCTGTATCCTGACCCCTGCCTGGTAACCGACTTCGCTTACTCCGAATTCCTTCTGATCGATCTCTTGGTTAGTGATGGGCGAATTTGCGCCGTTTCGCCGAAAAATTCGCGAATTTTGCGCGAAATTCGCGAAACGGCGAAAAATTCGCGAAATGGCGCCGGCGTCTCGTTTTTGACACCGGCGCCGGTTTTTGACGCCGGCGCCCGTTTTTTCGACGCCGGCATCCGTTTTTGACGCCGGCGTCCGTTTTTCGGAAAAAAAATTTGACGCCGGCGAATTTTTACCGCGAATTTTCGCGGGCGTTCCGCGAATTTATTCACTCGGCGCGAATCGCGCAAATTCGCCGCAAATTCGCGCCTGGCGAATAAATTCGCCCATCACTACTCCTGGTTTGACCCTTGCCTGCCTGACTCCGTTTGTACTCTGCCTGCCCCGACCCGGCCTGATCTGACTACTCTTTCTGTCTACACCTTGTACTGCGACCTTCTGCCCAAAGACTTTGCTTTACCGTCGTGCCTCTTTGCTCGTCCAGAACCCTTCGCTTGGCACCTCTCTTATTAAGCCCTGGCGGCATCTGATTAGCCAAGGGCTCCTCCTGAGGTGAAAGGCGGCTGCTAAAGGCTGAAGCAAGAGCCGAGACCAGGGAGCTTCGCATCGGTTCCGTATTAGGGTGCCGACCGTGACACAATTCTCCCATTTCACACTTCTTTCAGTATCAGCTCACACCTACATGTATTGTGATTCAGATGTAATGTATGTATTAGACAATCATCACATACAAGCAGGTAGAGCAGGAGGGCCCATACTTTACTAATACGAGGTCTACTTGTAGTGATGTGGTCCCATTATGATTCACATGCATAAAAGCATTGTTACCATTCTGTTCCATCGGGGAAATATAATTAAATTGATTTGCGGGAAAATATATATTGTTATATTTAACAAACAACTATTTCTTATTATTTATGCATGAAATAATAGGGTGATATAGACAAGCTGTTTGTTGACAGTGTCCTGAGATCTAATGTTCAACAGATAAATAAACTTACTTTTGCTTTTTCATTCCAGACACTCCCAGTGTTCTTATCTAGACTCCGCACCAGTATGAATGTTACTTTACAGCGTTGGCTGTGGGACAGACATGGGAGAGGAGGACAGTGAAATAGAAATTACTCCGCTTGCAGAGAAGATGGATGTAGAAAAAGCAGAGGGATTAGATCTTGTGTTCTCATTGCTCAAAGGTGATTTCTCCAGAGCTGCGGGTAAGAGACGTTGTCTGAGTGTGAGGGGAATATGAAGAGGTGGGAGGTGCAGAGACTGTCCAATAGTTCTGCCCTGAATTGGGGCCTAATTGTGTCAGTTTAACTGTAAAAGGCGCAGTACAGTATCGGGGGTAAAACCCAGCTGTATAACAGTAATTCCCTCGTTCTCCCCTGTGCCGTCCTGGGACCCCCAAACTGCTTTTTGGGGGGGAACTGAACAGCACAGGCTGAGGCCTGAGGATGATAATAAACTGCGTATTGGTGGCGCCCTCTGGTGATCTTTTCTGGTACTGAACTCTTAACCCTGTAATTACTGACAGTCTGTACCTGCCGGAGACTCTTGACTTCCAGTTGGCACCAATGAGTCAGAAACAGCTGCACAGAGGGGAGGATTGAATGAAGGGGAGGGGGGGTAAGTTCCTGGTGGGGGATCTAGTGCTTAAAAAACAACTGAGGGGTTTAGTTTCACTTTAACTGCAACCAGACAATATTCTGGGCTGTAGTTGCCCTTTAACCGTTTCTGTGCCGGCTGATACACTGGTTGGCTGCAGATGCAACTGGCGCTATTGCAGGTGACAGTTGGGCAGACAGGCCATGCTTGTAGGGACAGGTCATACGGGGAAGGATTGGGTACAATTCAATGAGGGTATCAACACAGGATGCCCTACAGGACTACCATTAAGCAATTTTGTGTCTGTGAGCTACAGTTTATCTTATACGTTCACTGTGTTGAGATCTGTGGCTATAGCTACTTACTCCATTGATATGTCCCAGTTGGGGAATGGAGAAAAAGGAATTACTTTGTCTTTTGCATCCAGCAACCAAGAAAGGGAGAGCGCATACTCTAAGAAGGGGAAAATATTACCCTGGATCTTGAGATCCTGGCGAAAAAGGAACCTATAGAGGAGTTATTAATCCTCGAGAAGCGACTCCTGAACCTAAGACTTCACCGTTCAACATTAACAGAGTATGTACACGCTAATAAAATACCACGTGGCTTAAGAGTTAATAACAAGCCCAATGTAAGTACCGCAATTCCACTGATAAGTACTCGCTGGCAAGAAATAAGCAACAAGTGTTCTATTGACTTTATGATTCTAACGATCGAATGCCTAAATACTGACATTAAAGAACAATCTGAAACAGTTGAAACAGTACGGGCGGAAGTAACCAGGGTATTAGGCGCATTGAGGGCTGAAGCGGCACTCGCAGAACACGAGGACATCCTCACTAAACTACAGGCTGAAATCATTGAGCGGAAGAAACGTAAGTTCCTGCGCGACTGCAGAGACTACAAAGCCAGGCAGGTCTATATGTGCAGCGCCAGAGACGGAACTAGGTGGGGGCGGGCCGTGCAGCCGGCTACGCCCCCCCACCCTCCTCCGTGCGGCCCTGCAGCCACTGCAATGGGTGCGTGACTGCCGGGGGGCCCTGGCCAAATTGCACCCCCTGCTCCCCCGGTAGTTACGCCACTGTGCAGCGCAGTTTCTGTGTACATTGCCACCTGAGGTGGCTCCAGTAATGCTGCCCCCCCAGCCCGATTCCATTTCTGGGGGAGGCAGCAACGCTAGTGCGTAGAGCGCATTTGTGCTCTCTCGCCATAGTAAAGCAGAATTTCCGGTTTAAAAATGGGAAATTCGGCTCTTAAAGGCACCAGGAGCGGCTTTTTGCCGCCCCTGGAAACCTAGCTGGTGATGCTGCCTGAGGCGAGCACCTCAGCTCGCCTCATTGGGAGATCGGCACTTTATACGTGGAGGGACGAGCGCAACAGGCAGTGATCCAAACCAAAGATGGACGGACTATACGCTTACCCCAGCACCAGCACGGAATCCGGGAACCACTTAAAGGAGAAGGAAAGGTTAAAACGAAGTAAGCCTTATCAGAAAGGTCCATCTAAATATACCAGTAAACCCCCAAAGTAGTGCTGCTCTGAGTCCCCTGTCAAAAGATACACTGCATTTCTTTCCTTCTATTGTGTACACATGGGCTTCTGTATCAGACTTCCTGTTTTCAGCTTAAACCTCATTGCCCTGGGCAAGAGCATGCTCAGTTTGCTCCTCTTCCCCACCCCCTCCCTTCTCTACTGTAATCTGAGCCCAGAGCAGGGAGAGACTCAGGCAGGAAATGATGTCACAACACATTCATACTGCAGCTCCTATCCTAAACAAACAGAGAGTTTCTAGTGCTTTTTACTCAGGTATGGTAAAACATTCTACAGAATAAATATAGCATTCTAGCTTGCACTATTGCAGCTAATCTATTGGCAATAAAATGCCTCCGTAGCTTTCCTTCTCCTTTAAACCTCAAGATAAGAGAGATTATTACTACAGAGGAGACCGCAGACCCCCGTGCTAAGCTTACAAACATCCCCACAACGTGGATTCCTCCCCTTACACCAGCACAGAGGAAGAGGGAGCAGGATCAGATAGAGAAGCACACCCTTCTTTTATAGGTGTGGGTTCCAGCAACACATCAGCTATAAGTATAACAAGAAAAAAAAATCCCAGGTTTCCCATCGCCAGAGAAGCTTATCCACAGCGACAAAAGAACAGTGGCACCCAGGGGCGTAGCTATAGAGGAAGCAGACCCTGCGCCTGCAGGGGGGCCCAGGAGGTATAGGGGCCCCACGAGGCCCTAATTCATAATACAGTTTCAATAAATATTGGTAAAACAAGTCAACTGCTAAAAATTTTGGGGGCCTGAAAAATAATTTGCTGTGGGGCCCAGTAATATCTACCGTATATACTCGAGTATAAGCCGACCCGAGTATAAGCCGAGGTACCTAATTTTACCTACGAAAACTGGGAAAATGTATTGACTCGAGTATAAGCCGAGGGTGAGTGGGTTAAAGAAAACTGGTACATTTCACAAGTCTAAGCCAAGGCAGTTTGTCAGCAATGGAGAATGGGTTGAAGTCTCTTGTACACACACATAACACATATTTATGGTGCCTCAGTCTAGCTATGTATATCCATCAGTGAAGAGATAGTGTGTGCCATACAGGGGCAGCAGTAATTAGGCATGGTACATGGCTCCTAACAAAAAATGGAGGCTTTCAAGGAGAAAGAAAGGCTGGAAACACTTGGGGGTGCCAAACGTTAGGCATCCCCAAGTGATTGTAGCGACATACAGGAGCAGCAGTCATTACTGTAGGCATGGTACACAGCTCCTAACACAAAATGGAGGCTTTAAATGAGAAGGAACGGCTGGAGACACTTGGGGGTGCCAAACGTTAGGCACCCCCAAGTGATTGTAGCGACTTACCAAAACCCCAGGACCTATAGGAGTGAGCACCACGGAGAAAGCTACGGTACTTCTGTCTTCGCGCAGCTGCGCATTTCCCTGTACTGGCGCATGCGCATTTGAACAAAAAAGCCGACTTTACAGTTAAAGTTCGGCTTTTCGTTCTAATGCGCATGCGCAGCTGCGTGAAGACGGAAGTACCGGTAACTTTCTCCGTGCTGCTCACTCCTATAGTAAATCGCTACAATCACTTGGGGGTGCCTAATGTTTGGCACCCCCAAGTGTCTCCAGCCTTTCCGTCTCATTTAAAGCCTCCATATTGCTCCATTCACACACCATTTGTTCGCCTGAAGCGCAGCCTTTCGGTTTTGCGTACTGACCCGAGTATAAGCCGAGGTACAGTTTTTCAGCACATTTTTGGTGCTGAAAAACTCGGCTTATACTCGAGTATATACTGGTGGCACCAGCAACAAGAGATAAATGATTTGGCAAATTTATTCGCCAGACGAATTTGCGCGTTTCGCCGGCGGCAAATAAATTCGCAATTTTTTTTCCCCCGTTGTCGAAAAACTTTAGACACTGGCAATATGACACTAGCGTCCCATTTTGACACTGGCAAATTCGCCCATCACTGTTTGGTGGTTAATTTATCCTCGTTTGCTTTAACTAAGACTGAACTGCGTGTGTTAAATAAGGGCTTAGGATTTGTACCAAGCTACAGTACTGAATTTTTTGATTGGGAAGTCGAATTCTTTTAGTTTATTCGAACTGCTAAATTAAAAATGTGTTGTTCTGAATCACAGCCATCTGTAAGACCAATAGGTCTCGGGAAAAAAAGGACCTATCTCCCTGATATAACATGTGATGCATTCGAATTTTTTGTGCAGGTGGTAACGGAAGAAGTTAAAAAGTATTGGGAGAAATGGTGATTAACACATATACTGTATGTAACATAGTAGCATAGTAAGTTAGGTTGAAAAAAGACACGCGTCCATCAAGTTCAACCTTTTCACTCTATTTAAACCTGCCAGTTGGGCAATAGACATGGAAGCACAAATGCTCTATATCTGGGGATCACAGAACAACAATTAAAACCGTGAATAGAAAGTGAATGTTGATAAACCCAGTTCTACCAGTGTCAGACTGGCCCGGTGGGACCCCGGGAAAAAACCTGGTGGATCCCGACCCTTATGGGTTTCCCAATGCTGGATTTTTAAAAATAAATAAATAATTTGGAGCCGCGCATGGACGCTGATCAGCGCCGTTCGTCCCCTTCATGCAGCTCACCTAGTGGCGCATCACAGGAGGGGGGCCCTGGACAGCAGTGTCGTGGGCCCCGGGCCCCCCAGTCCGACCCTGCTGAGAACATAAGAGATGGGGCGACTCCATGTTGTTACTGTACAATAATAACATTATACTCACTATCTTGATGGACTTGACCTGCTTTCTAATTGGTCGAAATCAATTATAATCTTCAGAGTTAAAGTCCCTGTTATATTTTAAATGAGGGGTGGGCGTGTCCTAACGGTCCCTGCCAGACGCACAAATCACCCGCCAAAATGAATGAATTTGAATTCAGTGTCGATATCCGCTGTGTGTGTCTGATCCCAACACTTACATGAGTCATTGGCTGCACATTGTCCTACACGTCTCACAACTTACTGATATTTCTATTTATGTTACAGCTTTATGGGAAAACGTAACCTCCCGGCATGTTCCTTTGGCGCCAGTGATCTGTATCGTTACAGTTTTATTCCTTAGTGTGATTGTGCCTTTGATTGTCCTTTTATACATCAGAGGTGAGTCTGTACCTTCTGTTTGTGCAAGTGAGGGGGAGGGGCACAACACTGTCGATCATATGTAGAAGCCAAATACTTTGGTGGGATTTATCATTTCTGTTTGTGGCTGATCATCATAACCTGTGTTACTGCAAGCAGACTGGCAGTTTTACATGCACTACAGCAAATGCTCTCAGACTGGCAGTTTTACATGCACTACAGCAAATGCTCTCAGACTGGCAGTTTTACATGCACTACAGCAAATGCTCTCAGACTGGCAGTTTTACATGCGCTACAGCAAATGCTCTCAGACTGGCAGTTTTACATGCACTACAGCAAATGCTCTAAGACTGGCAGTTTTACATGCACTACAGCAAATGCTCTAAGACTGGCAGTTTTACATGCACTACAGCAAATGCTCTCAGACTGGCAGTTTTACATGCACTACAGCAAATGCTCTCAAACTGGCAGTTTTACATGCACTACAGCAAATGCTCTCAGACTGGCAGTTTTACATGCACTACAGCAAATGCTCTCAGACTGGCAGTTTTACATGCACTACAGCAAATGCTCTCAGACTGGCAGTTTTACATGCACTACAGCAAATGCTCTAAGACTGGCAGTTTTACATGCACTACAGCAAATGCTCTAAGACTGGCAGTTTTACATGCACTACAGCAAATGCTCTCAGACTGGCAGTTTTACATGCACTTCAGCAATTGCTCTCAGACTGGCAGTTTTACATGCACTACAGCAAATGCTCTCAGACTGGCAGTTTTACATGCACTACAGCAAATGCTCTCAGACTGGCAGTTTTACATGCACTACAGCAAATGCTCTCAGACTGGCAGTTTTACATGCACTACAGCAATTGCTCTCAGACTGGCAGTTTTACATGCACTACAGCAAATGCTCTCAGACTGGCAGTTTTACATGCACTACAGCAAATGCTCTCAGACTGGCAGCGCTTTATTCCTGCAACATAATCATAAACCTGTAAAAGTAGCGATTGTGTCAATGGCAGGGTGGTATTTCCCCTAAGGTTGGCAGAGGATTACAAGGAACCCCCATCAGTCAGTTAGTGTCATTTGGGGGAAAATATACCTGATTTTAATTCTGAAGAAGTTCCAGGTAATTCTGCTCCTGCACAGAGAAATGCAATGGGCAGTGCACCTTCAGTTGATTGGGCGCCTGAGTGATTCCAGGAGTAGTTGCTCTGCAGTTAGAGTACAAGTATACAGACGATTCCTGTGCGTTTGTGCCGGTTCCGAAGCTCTGCGCCCAAACGCAGGCGTCAAATTGGACGCGACAGAAAACAAGGTAAGCAACCGGAACGTCGGATGGTGTCGCAGCTGTCGGACGCAGATGTTGCATGTTGCGTCTGCATCTGACAGTCGTGTCGCGTCTGATGAACTTTGCGGCACAATCCGACATTTGGATTTCTTACCTTGTTTTCCGTCGCTTCTGATTTGACACCTGCATTTAGGCGCAGAACGTCGGATCCGGCACAAACGTACCGTGTAGTGAATTTAATGTGCAAAGTTTAAAAGGGGAGCCCCCTTCAGTTAATTTGCTGGTTTCTCAGCCCCAGCTCCTACTATTGAGTGTCACCCAATGCCCGACTGCAGAGGAATGTGCTCAAGTGCTGGGCACTCACACCTGGTATTCTCATGCCAACACTTAACCCCAGGCATCAGGTCCGGACTGAGAATTCAAATAGGCCCTGGCATTTTGGTACACAGAGGCCCAAACAGCCCCCACCAGCCCACTGAATAGTGACTATCTATGGGACCTTATAGCAGCCCCTCTGGCATTTGCCAGAACCCACAGATTGCCAGTCCGGACCTGCCAGGCATAAAGAGCTGCATTGGTGAAATCTGGGAGGTGAGTGAAATGTTGATAAAAAGCTGTAACTGAAGAGCCACTGGGCTGATGGAAGAGACACAACTATGATGGAAATACTTCTTATCCAGAAAACCCCAGGTCCCGAGTATTTAGGATAATAGATCTAAGTTAATCAAACAAGCCCACAGTTATATAAGATTCTAGTTTTCCTTACAAGTTAATATTCTTATAAAAATACAGCCCTTATGGGATTTACTAAACTTTAACCCTTTCTTTTCAGGTGCCACAGAACCCATGCCAGCATGTGAACCGTGTCATTGTCCTGCCCCCTGCGAGGAGGACTGGATCTGGTACCGGGGGAAATGTTACTACAGTCATTTGAAAAAGTTTAGGAACATCTTTTAATTCTTTGTTTATCATTGGCTGAGCTTTTAAAGTAGCCACTTCCTTTTAATATATAACTTGCCTAATGGAAACAGGAGTATTTCAGCAGTGTCATCAAGTTTATTGGATTAACAGAAAATATACATCATAACAAAATTATAGAGGTGCATAAATTTGGGCACCCCAACAGAGATATGACATCAATACTTAGTTACAAATGTAACAGCCTCTAGACGCCTCCTATAGCCTTTGATGAGTGTCTGGATTCTGGATGTGGCTATTTCTGACCATTGGTCCATATAAAATCTCTCCAGTTCAGTTCAATTTGATGTCTGCCGAGCATGGACAGTCTGCTTCAAATCATCCCATGCGGGAGGTTCCTGGCTCTTTAAATCTCCCATGCGCCAATGCCTGAGCCCCAACTTGACAAGGTGAGATTTGCTCATCACACATATGAGGGGGGAGACGGAAAGGGGGTGACAATTGATTCCCGGTTTAGGGGTGCCCTGTGTATAAATCCAGCCCTGACAAAAAAAGCTTATAACGCTGGGATTCATTTTCTTTGCCTGAGGCTTCCCCTGCTACATTAATGGGCCAATTCACCAAGCTCAAGTGAAGGATTCGAAGTAAAAAAACTTCGAATTTCGAAGTGTTTTTTTGGCTACTTCGACCATCGAATGGGCTACTTCGACCTTCGACTACGACTTCGAATCGAAGGATTCAAACTAAAAATCGTTCGACCATTCGATAGTCGAAGTACTGTCTCTTTAAGAAAAAACTTCGACCCCCTAGTTCGCCACCTAAAGCTAACGAACCCAATGTTAGCCTATGGGGAAGGATAATCCTTCGATCGTTGGATTAAAATCCTTCGACTCGTTCGATTCGAAGGATTTAATCGTTCGATTCCTTCGATTGTTCGATCGCAGTTTTTGCGCAAAATCCTTCGACTTCGATATTCGAAGTCGAAGGATTTTCATTCCCCAGTCGAATATCGAGGGTTAATTAACCTCTCGATATTCGACCCTTGATGAATTTGCCCCGAGGTTCCCTCTATTCAACAGCCTCTGTGCTATAGTGACACTGAGTATGTTCCCTTTATACCCCATTAAAAGTGGAGTCAGAAACGTTACCTCTGTCCAGTCCTTAAAGGGGAGGTTCACCTTTAAGTTAACCGTTAGTAACATGGCCAATTCTAAACTACTTTTCAGTTGGTCTGCATTATTTATTTTATATAGTTTTCTAATTATTTGCCTTCTTCTGACTCTTTCCAGCTTTCAATGGAGGCCACTAACCCCATCTAAGAACAAATGCTCTGTAATACTATACATTTATTGTTATTGCTTCTTTTTATTACTCATTCAAATCAGTGCATGGTTGCTAGAGTCATTTGGACCCTAGCAACCGAATTGCCTGAAACTGCAAACCGGAGAGCTGCTGAATAAAAAGCCAAATAACTCAAAACCACAAATAATAATAAATGAAAACCAATTGCAAATTGTCTTAGAAAATCCGTCTCTACGTCATACTAACAGTTAATTTAAAGGTGAACAACCCCTTTAATCCACAGATACAGACAGAGGGATAATTCCGTGAGTTCAGGAACAGTAATACGTTTTAACTAATGAGCTGAATGAGAACCAGAAACATTTAAGGCATTTAGGACAATTACTATAATTTTTAGTTGGACACATTAGGATTTGGTTGGGTATTTGCTCAGTTGTTCTGTAAGAAACTCAATGTATCCCAAAGCTGAAATGAATATTTTACTGTATGAGATGAGACTGATGTTGCAGTTGCCCCATACAGTATAATGTTCATTTATGGGACTGTGTGTAGCATCTCATATTGTTTCCTATGTATATCTTTATATTGGAGATTTTTTTGTTGTTTTTAAAACTTTATTGTTCTGTTGTGTGATTCAGTGTATGACAAAGGCAAACGTGACTTTTATGTTTATATATATGTATTTATAAAGCATTACTTGAATACAGAGAGCTGTACAATGTTACAGTTTGAATTTTATATCTAAGATAACTTTGTATTTTATTATATCAATTTTTGTATTTTGTTACGAGGAAAGAATAAAACACATAGAAATCCTGTTGCCATGTTGTCACTATACAAGAGATGCTGCTGAGGGATAAACTGTCAGCCAGACCTTATGTGGCAGAAACAACAGAAGAAGGACAAAGAGTAAATAAATAAAATTGGGGGGAGCCGAATGAGTTCTGGGGCCACAGTGACTAAGGCTGAGTGTCTGGCACATATAATATTATGTATATTCACTGCACAACAACATATTTATCAGCTGCTTTTATCCTGCCCTGTGATCTTGAGCGGGGGGTACAGAGCCGGGGGGCAACAGCAAATGAGCATCTGGGTTCCAGCGAGTTTGAACAATTAAAAGAACATTGTGTGACACTTGCAAGTTGAAACTCACTGCACTCATATTGTATTTGGCAAGTTACACACATACACAGATATGGTCGGGCAACTTGAAGTCGTGAAACAGTTGTGGCATATTTCCGGCATGCCCTGTAGATAAACCAATAACAGGTAAAAAACATTTATTAAGAAACTGCCTGCAGACACCTTCCCTTCATCACTGCAGCTCCTGCTTCTGTTGAGGTAGGAATTTAAAATCCAGGAGTAAAGAAAATAAATGTACCTTGGTGCCGGCCTTGTCCTGCTGCAAATAACCTGGGACTGGGAGCAGTAACTACTTGCACTTTTTTCCTACAGAGTGTAAAGTCCATGCCCTGCCACTAGGGGGATCTTCAATTGTCTTCCTCCAAGTCCAGCCAATCACCTTGTGGCAGCACCGGGACTTACACGTTCAGGGGGAAAATACAAGCAATAAAGCTTTTTCTTTTTTGGTCAATTAGGTTTGGATTTAGGCTTCTCTGGCCTTAGTGAAAATTCCCCCATGATTTAGGGGTGTAATCATTTACATAGTAACATATTAAGTTTGGTTGAAAAAAGACACACGTCCATCAAGTTCAACCTTAAGTCTATATATAACCTGCCTAACTGCCAGTTGATTCAGAGGAAGGTGAAAATCCCCATCTGAAGCCTCTCCAATTTGCCTCAGAGGGGGAAAAATTCCTTCCTGACTCCAAAATGGGACCAGTCCCTGGATCAACTTGTACTATGAGCTCTCTCCCATATCCCTGTATTCCCTCACTTGCTAAACACCATCCAACCCCTTCTTATACCTATCTAATGTATCAGCCTGTACCCCTGATTCACTTCCCAGTGAATTCACTTCATTGGCTCCCTTCTGTCTGCTGGGAGGAGCTACTGGTGAATAAAGCATCCGACCCTTCCTTATACCTATCTAATGTATCAGCCTGTACCACTGATTCACTTCCCAGCTCTCCCTGTAACACCCCTTTCCCTCCTCCAATCTCATTGGCTCCCTCCTGTCTGCTGGGAGGAGCTACTGGTGAATAAAGCATCCGACCCTTCCTTATACCTATCTAATGTATCAGCCTGTACCACTGATTCACTTCCCAGCTCTCCCTGTAACACCCCTTTCCCTCCTCTAATCTCATTGGCTCCCTCCTGTCTGCTGGGAGGAGCTACTGGTGAATAAAGCATCCGACCCTTCCTTGTACCTAACTAATGTATCAGCCTGTACCACTGATTCACTTCCCAGCTCTCCCTGTAACACCCCTTTCCCTCCTCTAATCTCATTGGCTCCCTCCTGTCTGCTGGGAGGAGCTACTGGTGAATAAAGCATCCGACCCTTCCTTGTACCTATCTAATGTATCAGCCTGTACCACTGATTCAGGGAGACAATTCCACATCTTCACAGCTCTCACTGTAACAAACCCCTTCCCAATATTTAGCTGGAACCTCTTTTCTTCTAATCGGAATGGGTGACCTCGTGTCAGCTGGAAAGACCTACTGGTGAATAAATCATAGAGAGATTATTATATGATCCCCTTATATATTTATACATAGTTATCATATCTCCCCTTAAGCGCCTCTTCTCTAGAGTGAACATCCCCAATTTGGCCAGTCTTTCCTCATAGCTAAGATTTTCCCTTTACCAGTTTAGTTGCCCTTCTCTGTACCCTCTCTAATATATGTGTTCCAGTCTCTTATTCAAATCAATGTATGGTTGCTAGGGGATTTTGCACCCTAGCAACCAGACTGGCTGAAATTGCCAACTGGAGACCTGCTAAATAAAAAGCTAAATAACTCAAAAACCACAAATAATAATAGAATGAAAACTAATTGTAAATTGTCTCAGAATATCCCTCTCTACATCATATTAAAACTTAATTTAACACTTTGCCTGCATGTATTCTCTATATGCTGGCAGGTAAAGGCTGTAAATGCCAAGAATGAGTCAAAGCATTTGTGCTGTCAGCCATGGGTGGATTATAATGAAGGCTTGGGGAGGCTTAGCCTTCCCAAACCAGCAGGGTCAGGTTTCCAACACTAAAAATAGGGGTATCTGCATTGTCGCATGGTGTCGCAGCGTTGATCCGTCAGTCGTGTTGCATCAGATCAACGCTGCGGCACCATCTGACAATGCATTCACTTACCTTATTTCTGTTGCATGCGATTTGACGCCTGCATTTTTGCGCAATGCGTCAGATCGCACAGAAAACGCCCGTGTAGTCCTACCCTTAAACAAAATCCAAACAATAATCATTAGCCTGCAACAGAAACATCTGTACCTTATCGAACCAAGAGTTAGGGCTCTTACAGACAAGCGTTTGAAGCTGCGCTCCCCTGCGTTCTGTTTTTATGCGTTCAGCCGCAGGGGAGCGCAGGAGTAGACGCATTCAGTTTTTTTCAATGGGGCTGTACTCACACAGGCGCATGTAGGCGCCGAATGCAGGTTGAGACACAACATGCTGCTTTGTTCCTGCGTTCAGCGCCTACATGCGCCCGTGTGAGTACAGCCCCATTGGAAAAAACTGAATACGTCTACACCTGCGCTCCCCTGCGGCTGAACGCATAAAAACAGAACGCAGGGGAGCGCAGCTTCAAACACTCGTCTGTAAGAGCCCTTAAGCAGTCCCACAGGGGTGTGTATTCTGGCAGGATGAAGCGGATTGGAGAGTGTTACTGCCAATCTCTAATAGTGGAGGGAGGAGGAAGCAGGAGCAGAGAGAGAAAGGAGGAAGTGGGAATTCCAGGGAGATACAGATAATTGTGCCAGTGATGGGTCCAAGTTCAGATGAAATGAGAAGTGAGTGAATTGCTGCTGCAGCCCATGTGTCTGTATGTATATTACCATACCCAAGTGTATATAAATTGCAGCACTCCAGGTTTTTTCATTAAAACCGCTTTTGTAGGATGTGCACGGATCAGGTGAATGTATACACACGTTCACAGTACTTATCCAGCACACTTCTGTATGTATGTATACCATACCCCCCAACATTTTGGAAATAAAAAGAGGGACAAAAAAGTTGCCGCGCACAGTGCGGCGCATTGTTTTTGACCAAGCCCATTTTTGTGGCCACACCCCCTAATTACCATGTTCATTTTACAAAATTTAGCAGGTTATGAAAGTTTGAACATATTTCTGTGGGGTTTTTTTTCCCAGTTATTTTAGTTTTGCTAATGAAGATGAATTGCCCTTTAAGCTGTGAGTCTAACTTCTCCCAAGGGACCGGTTATCTTACATTGTTACAATTACTTATTTGCTAATCTCAAAATTGTCACACAAGTATCTTATTTACAGCTGTGGCCGTTCTGTGCTCTCTGCCAAAAGCCAATTAAGTTAGAAACGTTGTTTCTTTTTCTGGATGTTCAGTGCAGAGAAAATCCGGACTTTCCCGTACAAGCGAGGGACTGTGGATTGAGCTGTCAAAAGAGGGACTGTCCCTCTTAAAATGAGACAGTTGGGAGGTATGATTTATGTATGATAATTAATGTGAGCTGTTTGCTATACATTCATGAGGTTGAACAGTTATTCATAAGTCAAAACACGTTAGTTGCCTGATAAAAAACTCAGTTATTTTTCAACATAATGTTTGGTATGTTTTAGTAAATATAAATATTTATATTCATTTGTGTGAAATCTAATTATATAAGTGCTTAGTGCTATTATAAACATATGCTTAGTTCTCAATCAATTAAGCACCAACATACAATTAATGGGATTTCAATCGATTGTGTTAATACAAATAATTATGATTAAAGTGCTTAAGTGCTATAAATTAGGCGCTGTGACCCTCTCTGGTAAAGAGAGATCACTTTGCTATAAAACCAACAAATCCTCAGTGCCTTAGAGATAAAAGAGAATAAAAGGAATGAATGCTGCGCTAATAGCGCTACCTTTTGCCTTGATAAAGCGTAAGCGAAACGTACGTCGGCGAGCCTTCAAACCCTTTTTTTAAAAAAAGCTCATCATTGAAATCTTACCTTTTTAAACCTTAAAGGGATCCTGTCATCGGAAAACATGTTTTTTTTAAAACACATCAGTTAATAGTGCTACTCCAGCAGAATTTTGCACTGAAATCCATTTCTCAAAAGAGCAAACAGATTTTTTTATATTCAATTTTGAAATCTGACATGGGGCTAGACATTTTGTCAATTTCCCAGCTGCCCCTGATCATGTGACTTGTGCCTGCACTTGAGGAGAGAAATGCTTTCTGGTAGGCTGCTGTTTTTCCTTCTCAATGTAACTGAATGTGTCTCAGTGGGACCAGGATTTTACTATTGAGTGCTGTTCTTAGATCTACCAGGCAGCTGTTATCTTGTGTTAGGGAGCTGCTATCTGGTTACCTTCCCATTGTTCTTTTGTTTGGCTGCTGAGGGGAAAAAGGGAGGGGGGTGATATCACTCCAACTTGCAGTACAGCAGTAAAGAGTGATTGAAGTTTATCAGAGCACAAGTCACATGACTGGGGGCAGCTGGGAAATTGACAATATGTCTAGCCCCATGTCAGATTTCAAAATTGAATATAAAAAAATCTGTTTGCTCTTTTGAGAAATGGATTTCAGTGCAGAATTCTGCTGGAGCAGCACTATTAACTGATTCATTTTGAAAAAAAGTTTTTTTTCCCATGACAGTATCCCTTTAATTGAATCTCGGATCCAGAGAAATTTAATGGAATTGTAGCGCTATTAGCATTCATTCCTTTTATTCTCTTTTATCTCTAAGGCACTGAGAATTTGTTGGTTTTATAGCAAAGTGATCTCTCTTTACCAGACAGTTAAACGTAGTAACGAGACCCCAGTCCTCAGTGTTCTGCCTTCCTCCCACGTGTGATGTCCCAGGGCTCAGAACAACGCAGCCAGTATCTTCGGGACAACTCCACCTCTAGACTACTTTCTCATTTCTAACTTTTATTCATGAATTGCTGACGCTTTATTTTTAATTGTTTGATACCATGAACTCACTTTAAAATGATAACTACAGCACCAGCACCTTATTTAATTCATATAAGAACCATGAACTTTTAGATTATTCGGCAATTGTGTGTAGAGACATTTTGTTGAGGGTCACAGCGCCTAATTTATAGCACTTAAGCACTTTAATCATAATTATTTGTATTAACACAATCGATTGAAATACCATTAATTGTATGTTGGTGCTAAATTGATTGAGAGCTAAGCATATGTTTATAATAGCACTAAGCACCTATATAATTAGATCTCAATTAATTTTAGTAAGGTAGTGTGGGGTTTTACTGCTTTCTCTTGTTTTTAGTATAACTTCATGTTCTTAGGAAGGAGCAGAGCACTGGGGGGGCAGAAAAGCTGCCCCTGAGGAAACTTGCGGCATCGAGTGTGTTACTAACGGGCGCTGGTGGAAATTCACTAGTAAAGTGGACCTACTCTAGCGCTACTTCGCACCCTTACGCCAGGCCAAGTTGCGCTCTGGCAAAGGGACGTAACTACATTAATTCACTAACTTGCGCATTTTACTGAACGTTACCTCTTGCGCCAGACTTTACTTCGCCACCTCAGACCAGGCGAAGTGCAATAGAGTAGATAGGGGTTGCTTCAAAAAAAGTTGGAATTTCTTCTATGTCCCAAAAACCGCTGGCGTCTTTTTCTTTTTTAAGGGTGATAGGCTGAAAAAGATTGTAAATTTTTTTGGGGTACCCTCCTTCCCCCCTACATTTTCTAACATATGGCACCTAAACTATACAATGGCCACATGTATAGGGCAATATAAGAACTTTATTTTATGTTATAAAGCTTTCCCAGGCTTTTGTAGTGTAATGTATTTGCTGCAACATATACGTCCATTGTACTTGGCGCCGTATGCAAATTAGGCATGACTAGCGTAACTTCGCTTTGCTTGACGAATTAACGATAGCGCAACTTCGCTACCTTTCGCTCCCAGAGCGCAACTTCGGATTTTAGTGAATTAGCGGCACCCTGGCGAAACTTTGCCTGTCCAAGTGCGCCGAAGGCGTATTTTCGGCGCTTAGTGAATTTGCCCCATAGACCTAAATCAGCTGTGTTCTTGTACATAAAATAAATGATGTTTCTGATATATGTGATTGTACTATGTGAAACATTATTTTTTTCATTTTATTAGACACTTAGAAGCCTATATCTTTTTACAGAAGTGGAAATACACCAAAATTCTAGCATATTTGAAAGCTTAGGTTGTCCTGAAAAAAAACCCCTTAGTATAATGTTTTTTTGGGTAAACTAAAAGACCCCCCCACAGGAAAGGCCCTTAAAGTGAAAGTAAAAAATGTTCAAAAATGGTCTGGCAATAAAAGTACCAAATCAGCTGGCAGTGAAAGGGTTAAAGCTGAACCTTTTTACTCACTTGTTTGTTTGGAGGTCAAATCACCTTTGAACATAAAGTTTATGGTTATTGTTCTGTATTGTGCAAAGGGCACAGGATAGGAGGCCAATAAAGACTGAATTATAATATAATATAATATATCTGGTATCACTGTGGTATATGATACATTTAGATAATAGTAATAAAGAGATCAAGTTCCTTATATACACAGTATAAAATGCAGTTCCAGTAACTTCAGCTTCCTGGTAATGAATTTATGTACAATATACAAATGTTACTCCACTGACAAGTCTCTTACACTAAGGGGCATATTCATCAAGGGTCGAATTTCGAATTGAAAAAACTTTGAAATTCGAATTCAAAAAGACCAACCGAAAGTAAGTTGAAGTTTTTTTTTTTTTGGTCGAATAGGTCCGTTTTCGATCGAATAGGTCCATATTCAGCCGAATTCGAATCGTGTGATTCGAAAGGAATAGCGCATTTAATTGAATTCGATTCAAAGTTTTCCCCCCCAAAAAACTTAGATTTTTCAAAGTCCACCGATTGACCTCAAACAGGTTCTAGGAGGTCCCCCATAGGCTAAAACAGTAATTTGGCAGGTTTTAGATGGCGAATGGTCGAAACCAAATTTTTAAAGAGACAGTACATGATAAATTTGGATATTTGGATTTTTTTTACATTTTTCAAATTCAAATAGAATTTGGACTATTTTCTAGTCGAAGTACACAAAAAATAGCTAGAGATTTCAATTTTTTTCATTCGAAAATTCACTTAGACCTTTGATAAATCTGCCCCTAAAAGATCACATTTCAGAATTAGAAATTCCACATAAAGTTACCTTTGCTGCTGGGGAACCAAGACTGTTGCAACATTGTTTAAAAATAACAATTGTGAATTAAGCCAATGCTGCTTTCAATATCAATTGTATTTACAAATAACTTTAAGAGCACTGAAACATTGTAATGGATGCATATTGGAAAGTTGCTTAGAATTATGTTTTCTTTTATTAGGCAGATATATATTTTGGGGTTGACTTGCCCTTTAAACTTCATTGTTACGTATATTTGACATTCTTTCTGTTATACTTCTGTTTCTGTCATTTATAGCCAGCAACACTCCCCATATTACATACATACAGAATATTCAACAGTAGCAGTAAAGACATTGGGGCAAATTCCCTAACCGGCGAAAATTTTACCAGCGACGGCTTTGCAGCCATCGTAACCCTTCGCCAGGCGTAAATTTGCCAGGACAACACTAATTCACTAAAGTGCAAAGTTGTGTCCAGGGCGCCGATTGCTGGCGCATTTTCACTAGCGTTACTTCGGCAATCAAAGCGAAGACGCGCTAGCGTTGCCTAATTGTGGAATGACGTGGGTTATAAAGATACAGTAAGTGGTACATGTTCTGTCTCACTGACCTCTCTCTCTTCTTTTCCCCAGATTCACGATTGAAGGATATTCCGAGTGTCCTGCTGCTTCTCCATCATAAATGAGCCCAAGGAATGGATTGCAAAGACCTTACTGTTATATTACAGAAATCCTTCCCTGTATTGCCCAGCACAGGCCCCACTCTCACTCCCAGTTTATATTGCAGCTCTGGCCCCTTTGTTCCTGGAATTTCCCTCTAAAGGAGAACCACACGTGAGCTGAACAAAAGTCTTACACCCTCACTTATCTCCTGTGTGTTCTGGGTCATTAGAGATCACTAGATCCAGAATAGCATTTTTTCTGGTTGGCTCCTCAACAACCTGTGCCATAAAATTGTCATGTAACAAGTTTAAAAATTTGTTCCCATTAACTGATCTGGCAGTACTGTTGCCCTAGTCAATATCTGGGTAATTAAAACCCCCCATTATCATTACTTTACCCAAATTAGCAGCCTTTTCTATTTGCATCAGGAGCTTCGCCTCCTCCTCGTCACTTACATTAGGGGGTCTATAGCGACGCCTACAATTAATTTGCTGGATTCTTTACAATTGATGAAGAACTCCACCCATACGACTTCTGGCCCCTCATTTTCTAACATAACCTCCTCCTTTATATGAGCTTTTAAATCCTGCCTAACATACAGACATACCACTCCTTTTCCTTTTATATTGTCTCTGTCCCTCCGAAACAAAGTATAGCCACTGATATTTACTGCCCAGTCATGTGACTCATTCAGCCATGTTTCAGCCAATCACATCATATTTTCCCTCCAGCACCAGCAGCTCCCATTCTCCCATTCTCCCATTCTCCCATTCTCCCATTTTACCAGTCAGACTTCTTGCATTTGCAAACATACATTTAATACTGGCACCATATTGAACATATGTCATGTGCTCCTCCCTATCCTTAACAGTATCCCCAGCCAAATCTCCTCCTCCATTTTCCCTTTCTTTCCCACTATCTCATCTAACCTGTCTACCACTGAATCTTTTACTGAAACCCCCCCCCATGCCCAGTTTAAAATCTCCTCCAACCCATCTTCTCCCCCAAAACAGCTGCCCCATCATCATTGAGGTGCCCCCGTCCCTAGCAAAGAGCCTGTAGCCGACTGAGAAATCAGCCCAGTTCTCCAAAAACCCCAAACCCTCCTCCCTACACCAATCTCTCAGCCTCAAATTAATCTCCCTACGCTCCCGCTGTCTCCTTAGTGTTGCTCGTGGCTCAGGTAATATCTCTGAGAAAATTACCTTGGAAGTCCTCGCCCTCAACTTTACACCTAGTTTTTTAAAATCATTCTTGAGGACTTTACCACCTCGACTAACTTGGTCATTGGTACCTATGTGTACCCCAACTCCTGGGTCTTCCCCAGCCCCTCCCAATAATCTGTCCACTCACTCCACCACATGCAGAACCCTAGCACCAGGCAAGCAGCAGACTGTTCGGCATGAAGGGTCCTTACGGCTCCATACAGGCCAGTCCAGAGCTTTCCTCCCCAGCATCTTCAGCCAAAATGGTGAATTTGTTGTTTTAGACAAGCTGTGGACACCAGCCCCCCCCCTACTCTTCTGTCCCCTACTTCCTGACGAGGCAACTTCGGGCGACTTCGGAAAAGAAGCGCCGCGTGTGCATTGCCACAGGCAATTTTCATTTTAGCTGGCGGAGGGCAGTGGGAAGGCAGTTTGGGGAGATTGTCGCCCGAAGATGAGGAGATTTGTTGCTGGGGGCGACTAATCTCCCCAAATCTGCTGATGTGGCCTGACCCTAATAGCGGTTTCAATACTGTAATCTGTTTCTCTGGAACCTGTCAGAACTTATTTAGCTCATTAGTTTATCTTTATTGCTTTTTTCAAAGAGCACAGGGTAAAGTACACTAGGCCATAAAGATTAAATATTATATATTTCTCAGTAATGATGTTGTGCACCTTTTATCTCATGATACTTTATACTCAGTAACTGAACTATAACTTGTGTATGTGTCTAAGTCGTATCGACTTCATAATGGCAAATCATTTCATAAAAAAACAATAGACGGAATAGTTGTACTTCTCCCAGTACTCGCAGTACCAGTAATAACTTCTTGGGGAATTCTCTCACAATCCTGCTGTCCCCTATCTACACATGCTTCACTTACCCTCGTAGCACACTATTCACAGCCCTCAATTTCTATATATCAAGATACTACAGTGTCTCACACAGGACAATCCTTTCACAAGTTCCAGCTAAGGGGACACCTGGACCAAGAGGAAGCTCCATGATTCCCACAGCAGGTTGTGTCTATAGGGGACCAGAATCAAACAAATCAGATGCAGTGTTGAACATGCGCTTCATGACTTTGGAATTGGTAGAGACAGCTTGTAACCTATGGCATCAAAGTGCAAGCACAGCTATGTTTGTTTTCATGGATCTGCTGCTATATTTATGGACACTATCTTGCACATAGCTGGAATTGAAAATATTGCACTGGTGAATTGAGGACTAAATTGAAGGTGACCGTCCACGCTGTTGAAGAGAATCAGCACTACTGATCTGCCTGTGATCTTCAACGAGATGTCACCTGAGAGCCCAACTCTGAACTCCATTGGACTGAACTATAATAGTATCACTCCCCTATAATATTTTTAAAGGATCAGGACTTGTGTTGGCACCTGGTATTCCCACTACAGTCTTTCCACTTCTACTCCAGGTTTTCTTCTCCCCCCAGAAGGTCCCTGTGTAGGTTAAATATTGCAGAAAAAAGAGAGAAAGAGTGTGATTGACAAACCTATGTCCCCTTACACCTTCCCTTCTCAACAGAATGTTTAAGACTGGCGGCACAGTATTGACCGATGCAGTGAAATCTATGAAAACTGATGCACTGACTTTCAGTATGAGCCATAGTATCTGGCCTGGGTTAATTATTCTCATAAAAGTTTAATCACCCCAAAGTGGAATGTTTGAAGCGTGACTGATCACCCTCATATACCGTATATTCCCCTTGTTAAATGCAATTCAGTTCAATATATTGCAATATGGAATTTCCCGAAAAAAAAATAACTTCTGGTTAGCAGCCCTCCTAGACATAGCAACCCTATAAAAAGGGGACTTTGCAACTGGTGTTGTTGTTGTATCTCGATTTGGATAATAACTTTTAGCATCACATCTCCTATTTTTACTGTTACCATGTATCTGGTTGCTAGGGATGTCGGGGACTGTTCGCCGGCGAACTTGTTCGCGCGAACATCGACCGTTCGCGTCCGCCGAATGTTCGCGAACGTAACGCAAAGTTCGCCAATTTGGGTTCGCCTTAGCTGGCGCTTTTTTTTGCCATTTCTCCCCCAGACCAGCAGATACATGGCAGCCAATCAGGAAGCTCTCCCTCCTGGACCACCCCCACACCCCCTGGACCACTCCCCTTCCATATATAAACTGAAGCCCTGCAGCGTTTTTTCATTCTGCCTGTGTGTGCTTGGAAGAGCTAGTGTAGGGAGAGAGCTGTTAGTGATTTGAGGGACAGTTGATAGTAACTTTGCTGGCTAGTAATCTACTTGATACTGCTCTGTATTGTAGGGACAGAAGTCTGCAGGGATTTGAGGGACATTTTAGGTTAGGTAGCTTTGCTGGCTAGTAATCTACCTTCTACTGCAGTGCTCTGTATGTAGCTGCTGTGGGCAGCTGTCTGTCCTGCTGCTGATCTCTCATCTGCATCTGTTCTTCAAACCACTGCCACCTAGCTGTGTGAGCTTTTTCACATTCTGTCTAAATATCAATAATAATACCATCTCCAGAAACACCACCTGAGTGACGTTTTCCAAGCAGCAATAATATATTCCGTATCCACTGCTGTAGTGTATACGTTGACCTTGCAGGCATTATTTGCCCAGTGTGTTCTTCAAACAACTGCTACCTAGCTGTGTGAGCTTGTTCACATTCTGTCTAAATATCAATAATAATACCGTCTCCAGAAACACCACCTGAGTGACGTAGTGTGATTTCTGCCCTTTACAGCACAAAACGCAGCGCTGTGTCAACAATGTATTTTTTAGAAACATTTTTGCCCTTGATCCCCCTCTGGCATGCCACTGTCCAGGTCGTTGCACCCTTTAAACAACTTTAAAATCATTTTTCTGGCCAGAAATGTCTTTTCTAGCTTTTAAAATTCGCCTTCCCATTGAAGTCTATGGGGTTCGCAACGTTCGCGAACCGTTCGCATTTTTGTCCGGACGTTCCGACGTTCGCTACATCCCTACTGGTTGCTAGAGTCAAATGGAGCCTGGGAAAACAGAAACACAAATATGGCTAGAGGATGTGATACATAGAAATTCAAGTGTGAAAAAGTCATAAAATCAGTAAAATATGATCCTCACACACAAATGTTGGTGTTGCAGTCACCCCCATTTAAAAACTACAAATATTGGGAAGAATAAGAATTTCAATGAACATCAAAAATGAGTCTGATTTTCACATCTTAATCCCCCCCCCCCAAAAAACCATGGTCTAGCATTACAAAATGTAAAGTTCAATCAACCATTGAAGTTGTGAGATAGTCTGTCTGTAGGAGTTTGTCTCTCTATAATCTGGGTAACTACATAATCTATCCATGTAATCCAACTATGTAATCTATCCATTTTACCTAAATAATTTCGATATTAAGAGGGGGATGTTTTTGTTTTTTTTAGAGGAAGAGAGGGGGATGTTTTTGGAAGATAAAGTTACACTAAATCAAAATAAATAAACACTATGGGGCCGATTCACTAACTTCGAGTGAAGGATTCGAAGGTAAAAAGCTTTGAATTTCGAAGGTTTTTTTGGGCTACTTAGACCATCGAATGGGCTACTTCGACCTTCGACTACGACTTCGAATCGAAGGATTTGAAGTAAAAATCGTTCGACTATTCGACCATTTGATAGCCAAAGTACTGTCTCTTTAAAAAAAAACTTTGACCCCCTAGTTCGCCATCTAAAAGCTACCGAAGTCAATGTTAGCCTATGGGGAAGGTCCCCATAGGCTTTCCTACGTTTTTTTGATCGAAGGATATTCCTTTGATCGTTGGATTTAAATCCTTCGATTTAATCGTTCGATCGAAGGAATAATCCTTCGATCGTACTATCTGCGCTAAATCCTTCGACTTCGATGTTGAAGGATTTTAGTTCCTACTCGAATATCGAGGGTTAATTAACCCTCGATATTCGACCCTTGATGAATCGGCCCCTATGAAAAGCATCAGGATTTTGTGAACACTCTGCCATTTGTTTATGGATTATTAACACACTGTTGTCTTTTTACAGACCAACAACCAAAAAAAAACCCAGCACCACCAATGGAAAATCTTTTGCTGTAGTGTGGGGTGGGATCTGGGGTGCGGCTTGGGGGCTGCAGTGGGTGTGGTCCAGGGGGCCCCAAAAATGTAGCTGTACTATATGGTAATAACATTTTTATACCAAAATCCCTGCCCTGTGTGCCCAGTGACAGGTGAATTATAACTTTTGTCGAGAAACTGTTCATATTATTTTAGAATCAGAATATATACTAATGGTGGTCCTATGCTTTTAAATATGGGCGTTGGTTTGGGCAATCTCTCTCTCTTAAAAGCCTTAACTGGCGGGGGAGGATCTAGGCTCCAGAGTGAAACCAATGTTCCACAAACACTGAATACAGGTAATGCTATTATGCAGAGAATTGTCTTTTTATATTATGACCTGAGAATAAACAAGTTAGGGACCGCCATATGGGGTTTACCTTGACGTGGTATGGTGGCTTTTCAACTTTATGATCATAACTTTGTAACTAAAAACCCCTGTTTTGTAAACACATGCACTTGCATTTATATTGAATTACTTATGAGACAGGGGCCCAGGGAAGTGCATTGTAAGTAGCACTTCCATTATACTTAAATATATTTTGATTTAGCCTTAGGAGTGCTTCCACAACCCCCCAATTTTGTACATTGTATTAGCCTGAAGCTGTGGCTTAGCTTCATGTGGTTTTTAATAGCACCCCATACCCACCCCTATATACTAATGGTGGTCCTATGCTTTTAAATATGGGCGTTGGTTTGGGCAATCTCTCTCTCTTAAAAGCCTTAACTGGCGGGGGAGGATCTAGGCTCCAGAGTGAAACCAATGTTCCACAAACACTGAATACAGGTAATGCTATTATGCAGAGAATTGTCTTTTTATATTATGACCTGAGACTAAACAAGTTAGGGACCGCCATATGGGGTTTACCTTGACGTGGTATGGTGGCTTTTCAACTTTATGATCATAACTTTGTAACTAAAAACCCCAGTCTTTGTAAACACATGCACTTGCATTTATATTGAATTACTTATGAGACAGGGGCCCAGGGAAGTGCATTGTAAGTAGCACTTCCATTATACTTAAATATACTTTGATTTAGCCTTAGGAGTGCTTCCACAACCCCCCAATTTTGTACATAGAATCAGAATACCCAAACAAAAGAAATACCCTCCTTCTATGACCTTTCGACTCATCATAATAAAGTTTACTATATCATAATAAGATATGCAGTGACAGTGACAGCAGGAGTGGCTTGTGATTTACAGCCTTACTATAAAACCATTTAACACACACATTATTCCGTACTCCCTGCATACGACCAGTCATCCTCCCTGCTAAGCAATTGGTCTCAGACACTTATTTAAATTTATAATTTTACACTTGTTACTGCTGGAGAGTCAGTGAGAGACAGACATGGGGTATAACGAGTGCAATGGAGAAGATTCCCGGCTCAGGGAGAAGACACACACAGGAGCAGATGTGGAAGGGTCACCTGAATGGAACTGTGAGTTTGGGGAAGCCGTGAAGAAGGAAGCTATTAAAATTGATACAATAGTTGCACTTATATTCCCCATAGATCTTACTAAATGTGTCAATTAATTGTAGCAAATGGTAAAAGTTCAGAATCTGCACCTGGTTTAATGAGCTGCCGCACTCACACTCACACTCACACACCAGAAGCACCATCATTCAAATTTAAACTTCAACATTGTTAAACGTTAAAAAACATATAAAGTGGAAAGCAATAGAAAAAAGTCTTTATTTCTGGAGAACATCTGAAAAAAAAAAAACTGAACGGGAAAAAAGTGTTTGGAAGGTGAACTGCCCCTTTACTTACGTTAGTAGAAATCATTAGGAATCTGAGGACAATAATTTATTAATTATTAAGTCTGTTTGCTACAGAATCTCAGTGCAGAAGTATTACATTGAGTTCATGTCGCACGTCTTAATTATATTGTTTTTTTTCTATTTTAACAGGTTCCAGTATTTGCTTCAGCTCCCGTCATGTTCCTTTATTACTGGCAGTCTCTACAATTATCTTTTTAATCATTGTTATTGTGGGTTTGGCTGTTTCATTCCTCACAGGTGAGTCCTGTTCATCCTGTTTGTGCAAGTGAGGGGGAAACATAACACTGTTCATTATTATATTTACTACATACTGTTTATGTAACGTTAGGGTACAACTACACAAATAGCCACAATGGGATTCCGGCAGATCCGACGCGGTGCACCAAAACGCAGGCATCAACACGTATGTGACGGAAATTAAGTTAAGCTATAGCAAAATCGAATGGTGTTGCAGCCTTCATTCGATGCGACGTGACTGTCAGATGCAGATGCTGCATGCTGCATCTGCATCCGACAGTCATGCCACGTCGGATGAACGCTGCAACACCATTCGATTTTGCTATAGCTTAACTTAATTTCCGTCACATACGTCTTGACTCCTGCATTTTGGAACACCGCGTTGGATCCGCCGGAATCCCGCTGAAGACGCTCGTGTAGTTGTACCTTAATAATTTATCTTTGTTTGACTGCTCCTCGGCAGTATTGCTTGGAAAACATTCCCGCAGCTTTGTTCTTGTGAATGAAAGAACCATCTGTTCTCTCACACAGCAACTGTCCTGTCCTGCTTTATGGCAGCTGAGATTCTAGCTATCTGTATAACAGAACATTCTGTCCCAGTGGCTGCACAGATCCTATCTGATCCCCATTGTAAGCAGCAGTCCTGTCCTGCTTTATGGCAGCTGAGATTCTAGCTATCTGTATAACAGAGCATTCTGTCCCAGTGGCTGCACAGATCCTATCTGATCCTCATTGTAAGCAGCAGTCCTGTCCTGCTTTATGGCAGCTGAGATTCTAGCTATCTGTATAACAGAACATTCTGTCCCAGTGGCTGCATAGATCCTATCTGATCCCATTGTAAGCAGCAGTCCTGTCCTGCTTTATGGCAGCTAAGATTCTAGCTTTCTGTATAACAGAACATTCTGTCCCAGTGGCTGCACAGATCCTATCTGATCCCCATTGTAAGCAGCAGTCCTGTCCTGCTTTATGGCAGCTGAGATTCTAGCTATCTGTATAACAGAACATTCTGTCCCAGTCGCTGCACAGATCCTATCTGATCCCCATTGTAAGCAGCAGTCCTGTCCTGCTTTTTGGCAGCTGAGATTCTAGCTATCTGTATAACAGAACATTCTGTCCCAGTGGCTGCACAGATCCTATCTGATCCCCATTGTAAGCAGCAGTCCTGTCCTGCTTTATGGCAGCTGAGATTCTAGCTATCTGTATAACAGAACATTCTGTCCCAGTGGCTGCACAAATCCTATCTGATCCCCACTGTAAGCAGCAGTCCTGTCCTGCTTTATGGCAGCTAAGATTCTAGCATTGTGTCATGCATGGATCCAGTATGAAATTTACTTCAGCTGATTAGTCCTGTACCTGACTGTTCCCAGAAGTAGTCACCCTGCTGACTGATAAGAAGGACAAGCTCATTTTGGCCTTTTAAGGGCTCTTACAGACGAGCGTTTGAAGCTGCGCTCCCCTGCATTTTGATTTTATGCTTTCAGCCGTAGGTGAGCGCAGGAGTAGACGCATTCAGTTTTTTTCAATGGGGCTGTACTCACACAGGCGCATGTAGGCGCCGAACATGCCTACATGCGCCTGTGTGAGTACAGCCCCATTGAAAAAAACTGAATACGTCTACTCCTGCGCTCCCCTGCGGCTGAATGCATAAAAATGGAACGCAGGGAAGCGCAGCTTCAAACGCTCGTCTGTAAGAGACCTAAGTGTATGTCCATATTATATTTACAACTTTGTTCCAACCCCTCCCCCCATGCAATTTTATTTACACTGACTAGACTATACTCTGCCTGTCAGTGTGAATATGGAGTGGATTTCAGCCAAGAAAAGCTTGTGTGCTTTTTTTTTTTTTGGCCGAATTTTGCCCCATTTTCTGTTGGATTATAGTCCTGTCAATGTTCAGACAAATGGAGCATAAGGGGGCTGGGGAGGACATTGCAGTAATGTGTGAATTTAATATTCAAGGTTTAAAAGAGGAACCCTCTTCAGTTAATTTCCTGGTTTCCCAGTTTTGCCCACCTATTCTATGCTTGAGTGTAGCACAAGCTCAGCTGCAGGGCAATGTGGCAAATATAATAAAATATAATATATAATAAAATATAATATATAATAAAATATAATATATGCTCAAGTGCCCGGATCTCAGAGATGGTTTTCCTGCATCAGTTTAGGCCTAAAGGGCTGCACTGGAGAAATCCAGCAACAGTTTGAACCACCAGTGCAGAAAATAGAAAGGGCCCATCACTGCAATACATAAATAAATAACCATAGAAAATTAGTAATGAATGTGTGTTGCTTAAAATTTTGTTTCCTTTTATTAGGCAAAAAGTAATGAATGATTACATTGATTGACAAAAAAAATGGTACCTTGTACTTGTTGGTCACTACGCTGCATAAATCCATATTTGTGGCAAATCAAATCTATTGAATTTATTTAATGTTTAACATTTTTAAGAGACATGATATGGTGATCCAAATGATGGAAAAAACATTTTCCAGGAAACCCCAAGCCACAAATATTCAGGATAATAATAATAATAAATAATAATACCTCTGCTAATCAAACAAGCCCATATTTGTCAATATGAGTTCATTTATATAAGTTATTTTCCTTACAATTTATATATTTTTTAAATCTGAACCCTTATGGGATTGACTTAACTTTAACCCTTTCTTATCAGGTGCCCCAGAACCCTGTTCATCATGCAAACCTTGTGGTTATTCTGCCCCCTGTGAGGAGGACTGGATCTGGTACCGGGGGAAATGTTATTATTTCTCTGAGACATATGATGAGTGGAACAACAGCCAGAACTTCTGTGCCTCCCACAATGCATCTCTCTCTCTCATCGACTCCCAGGAGGAACTGGTGAGTAGCCAGTAAAAATGGCCGTAGACTTTACATTAAGATCTTTCCAGGAAAGATCGTTCATTTCAATACAAACGTGTAGAGCTGAATGGTCAGATATAAATATAGAAACAATACAATTCTACCTGTATCTGATGAATTCAGCACTAACAATGGCTGATGTTTGGTCCCTTCAAAGGAGCCCAATCAAAATTTTCAAGCCAGCCCAATCGACGAGCCGACCAACATCCAAGTCTTCTGTCGATATCTGTCAGCTCATTTCCCACCATACACGCACCCAATATTGTCCAAAAATGTATCAGTACCCGTATGGGATCTGTTATCTAGAAACCCTTTATCCAGAAAGCTCAGAATTATGGAATAGTTGTCTCCCATGGATGGCTTTTTAATCAAATAATCCAGATTTTTAAAATGATTTCCTTTTTCTCTGTAATAATAAAACAGTCGCTTGTACTTGATCCCAACTAAGATATAATTAATCCTTATTGGAGGCAAAACCAGACTATTGGCTTTATTTAATGTTTCTATGATTTACTAGTAGACAAGGTATGAAGATCCAAATTACAGAAAGATCCGTAATACGGAAACCCATTATCCAGAGAGCTCCCATAGACTCCATTATAATCAAATAATAAAGATATTTTAAAATGATTTCCTTTTTCTGTGTAATAATAAAACAGTCGCCTGTACTTGATCCCAACTAAGATATAATTAATCCTTATTGGAAGCAAAACCAGCCTATTGGCTTTATTTAATGTTTATATGATTTTCTAGTAGACTTAAGGTATGAAGATCCAAATTACAGAAAGATCCATTATCTGGAAAACCCCAGGCCCCAAACATTCTGAATAACAGGTCCGATACCTGTACATTATCATCGGTGTGTCTATGGCCACCTTAACGCTTAGCTTGGCACGATGACTTTGTATAACCATGGGAATTTCTGCTAAATTGGAAATGTATAATTCTTTTTTGTCTTGCAACTGATGTGTTATCACTTCTAGGATTTTCTAAGAAGACATAAGGGTCTCTATGACCACTGGATCGGGCTGTACAGAGACATTAATGGGCCGGTGTGGGTCTGGGCCAATGGATCCTTGTTCAGAAATACGTAAGTAGTAGGGGCTGTTCCTGCTTAATTGTGCTTAGTACGGGGTGTAGGGAGTGTGTGGAGTTATTTATAGCATATCTGTATTATGTTATATTTATGATACATGTACTGGATTGGTAAATAACACAAGGAGTACATGACACAACTGAACAAACAAGTATGGTAAATAGCTAACTTTCATTGTTTATTTGTAACATCAAAGCCACCTTTTCTGGAGGAGTGATCTTCCCCGGACCAAATGTGGATAACTAAGACCAGATGTCTGATCTGGACACAGTAGGATTGAGGGAGACAGCAGTTAACATCTCATGCTAATTCCCTGTGCCTGTGTTTGCCCCATTTCATTTCATTGTAATCTATGCTGTACCTTGTTCATTGAACAAAGCATTAACTATTCTTATTTTTCTACAAATACTACGAGCCTGGAGATTGTTCTCATACCCCTAGAGAACAAGTGAGCCGACACTTGTATTAGTAATTACATTATACAGCTGAATCTAAAGGCAGTAATTTGGTCCTATTCTGACACATGGGAATACCTATACTGCCATAGTTTTATGGCATCTCTCTGTACAGACTATGAGCAAACTTAGGGGCTGTTCCTGCTGAATTGTGCTTAGTACAGGGAATACCTATACTGCCATAGTTTTATGGCATCTCTCTGTACAGACTATGAGCAAACTTAGGGACTGTTCCTGCTGAATTGTGCTTAGTACAGGGAATACCTATGCTGCCATAGTTTTATGGGATCTCTCTGTAGAGACTATGAGCAAACTTAGGGGACTGTTCCTGCTGAATTGTGCTTAGTACAGGGGAATACCTATGCTGCCATAGTTTTATGGGATCTCTCTGTACAGACTATGAGCAAACTTAGGGGACTGTTCCTGCTGAATTGTGCTTAGTACAGGGAATACCTATGCTGCCATAGTTTTATGGGATCTCTCTGTACAGACTATGAGCAAACTTAGGGGACTGTTCCTGCTGAATTGTGCTTAGTACAGGGAATACCTATACTGCCATAGTTTTATGGGATCTCTCTGTACAGACTATGAGCAAACTTAGGGGACTGTTCCTGCTGAATTGTGCTTAGTACAGGGAATACCTATGCTGCCATAGTTTTATGGGATCTCTCTGTACAGACTATGAGCAAATTTAGGGGACTGTTCCTGCTGAATTGTGCTTAGTACAGGGAATACCTATACTGCCATAGTTTTATGGGATCTCTCTGTACAGACTATGAGCAAACTTAGGGGACTGTTCCTGCTGAATTGTGCTTAGTACAGGGAATACCTATGCTGCCATAGTTTTATGGGATCTCTCTGTACAGACTATGAGCAAACTTAGGGGACTGTTCCTGCTGAATTGTACTTAGTACAGAGGAATACCTATGCTGCCATAGTTTTATGGGATCTCTCTGTACAGACTATGAGCAAACTTAGGGGACTGTTCCTGCTGAATTGTGCTTAGTACAGGGAATACCTATGCTGCCATAGTTTTATGGGATCTCTCTGTACAGATTATGAGCAAACTAAGGGGCTGTTCCTGCTGAGACCTGTGTTTCTATTCTCATAGTCTCTCTGTGAAGGACATTGTGCTGATTCCTGGATCTCATGTTTATTTCTCTCCCCACAGGTTCGCTGTTACAGGAGATTCCCCGTGTGTTTACCTTAATAACAACCGTATTGGCAGCACAGAGTGTCATGGAGACAAGAAATGGATCTGTAACAAAATAGATGCAAATAGTCACATGACACATTTTTAATAGGAGACACTATGAGATGTTGCCACATGTGTCTGCAGTTGCCCACGTGCCACAGAGGTTTGTGCCCATTACAGGCTGCCCGGGCCCTTCCCCTCGTGGGCTGCGCTGCACTGATGAGTCCCAAACAGGACGAAACACATTGTTACTGTTTGCTTATTGGCTCAAATGTTTCTGGTTCTATTCAATTCAAATGGTTAGAGGAGGACAAAGTGCTCCAGAATTAGTTGTAAAGTTACTCACCAAACAGTGAAAGTGACCGGGTGCACCAGCCCCAGACCCCCAGCTTCGGGGAGCAGTACAGCAGAATATAAAGAAGCAGGTCTGACCGGCACTCAAACGGATCTTAGTCAACTAAGCACCCTGAAGGGTGTGAAACGCGTAGGGTGGATGGAGATGAAGCTATAATTTTTAATTTTTCTACCAATAAATTTATCTTTTAACTGGATATCTCTGGTCTTGTGGATCCGTTTGAGTGCCGGTCAGACCTGCTTCTTTATCTTCTGGTTCTATTCACTGACAGTGGATGGGAAATGTGCTGCTGGCAGAATGACTGCAACCGAATGTATCTGTCTGGGAATTATATATATATCTATATATGTCTGTCTGGATATTCAGATTGAAGATGAAGTAGATGATATTATGTCTTTACTTTCCCTTTATTCAGACTTCCCTGCTCACATCACATCTCAGGGAGGCCTGACAGTCTAAAGTTTAGATTTGATAATATGACCTGTTAGAGATACAGGGAGACTCATTCATCACAGTCAGAGAATATTATAGGAATCTACCCCCTTTAAACCCCACATAATGCACAGTGTATTAGTTCAGCTACATACTGCATGGCTGCACAGAAATCTACACGGGCTGCAGCCTGCCTATAAATTAGGCTAGCAGGGTGTCTGTTACTCATATAGACAGTTTTAAAGGAAATTAAAACAAAAAAAGCAGAGGTACATTTTCTTTGTCCGAGGCTACATGGGGTTCCCTCTATTCAACAGCCTCTGTGCTACAGTGACACTGAGTATGTTTCCTTTGTACCCCTTTAAAAGTGGAATCAAAAACTTTACCTCTGTGTCCTTAAAGGATAAGTAAACCCTTAAAATAAGTAAATGTAAACTTGATGAAGAGGCTATTCTAAGCACTTTTGTCATTTACATTCATTATTTTTTATTTTTTTATATTCTAAGTTATTAAGGGATACATGTACTGTTAATATGAATGCATTTTGTTTCCCACCAGTCTGACCAGCAAGTAGTCAAGGAAGTTGTCAGGAGAAAGAAAGAGGCTGATATTCTTCTGCTTAGGAATAAAATTAGAAACCTTTCTCACATCTTTCCTAAGCAGAAGAACATCAGCCTCTTTCTTTCTCCTGACAACTTCCTTGACTACTTGCTGGTCAGACTGGTGGGAAACTGACCAGCAGGTGGCGCTGTTGTAACAAAATTCATTCATATTAACAGTACATGTATCCCTTAATATCTTGGAATAGAAGGAAAATAAATAATCAATGCAAATTACAAAAGTACTTAGAATAGTCCCCCTCATCAATATTACATTCATGTATTTTAAAGGTTTACTTATCCTTTAATCCACAGACACTTACAGGCAGAAGGATAATTCCGTGATCTCAAAGAGAACCAGATACCCTTTAGGGCATTTAGGCCAATTACTATTATTTTTAGTTGGACACATAAGTATTTGGTTGGGTATTTCGCCAGTTGTTCAAACTCAATGTATCCCAAAGCTGAATATTTTACTGTATGAGATGAGACTGATGTAGTTTCCCCATACAGTATAATGTTCATTTATGGGACTGTGTGTAGCATCTCATATTGTCTCCTATGTACTGTATATAATATACACAAAGACATGAATATCTTGTAAATGATATCCTTATAAACGGTGAGTGGTGATGTCATTTCTGTCACATGACTCACTGAAATTTGTGTATTATGATAAAGCACTGCGTATCTAGACAGCGCTATATAAATAAATGATGATGATGATAAATAAAGTCCCCCAAATTGCAAAATATGAGGATATTAGAAGTTACCTCGGAGTTCCATGACCTGTATAAAAACACTCAGCCTTTGGCCTCATACTTTTATATGGTCATGAAACTCCTCTGTGACTTATGATATCCTTATAATTTACAAAAAGGGGTACTTAATTCACTATGTATTGATATACTCTAACAAAGGGAACATGATTTTATGAATGTATTTGCCATTTTTATTATAAAGCACTATTTGGAGACAGAGTTCTGTAAAACCGAACAGTTTGATATGAATTTTATACATTAGTGTCTGTATGTGTATATATATATATATATATACACATATATACACATTATTATAATGAAAGTTTGAATAAACACTCAGAAATCCTGTTGCCATTTTATCATTATACAAAAGATTCTGCTGAGGGAAAAACTGTCAGCCAGACCTTAAGTGGCAGAAATGGTGGAAAAAGGGTGATTTAAAATTATTGGGGGAGCAAAATGGGTTCTGGAGTCACAATGACTTAGGCTTTGTCTGGCACATATAATATTATATATCTCACTGCACAGCAACATGTTTATTAGCTGATTTTATTTTGCCCTTTGGAACTAAACCCAGGGTCTATTTTGTCTCAGTGGGTGGGGGGAGGGCAACAGAGACAGGGGGCAAAAGCAATGGAGGTTTCAGTTCCAGTGAGTTGGAACAATTAAAAGAACATTGTGCGACACTTGCACAACTCACTGCACATATTGTATTTGTATATGTGTGTATAAGTTACACACTTACACACACATATGGTTGGGCAGCTTGAAACCATAAAGCAGGTTTGGCATATTTATGGTCAGTGTGGATGCCACACACATACCTCCCAACTGTCCCTTTTTCAGAGGGACAGTCCCTCTTTTTTACAGCTCAACCCGCAGTCCCTCATTTGTACTGGAAAGTCCCTCTTTTCTCTGCACTGAACAGCCAGAAAAAGAAACAAAGTTTCTCACTTAATTGGCTTTTAGCAGAGAGCCCAGAACAGCTAACAGGTGCAAATAAGATACTTTGTAACAATTCTGAGACACAAAAACAGTTTAGATAAGAAGAAATATTTTCAAACTTTCATAACCTGCCAAATTTTGTAAAACAAACATGGTAATTAGGGGGTGTGGCCACAGAAAGGGGTGTGGTCAAAAAGTTGCTGCGCTACGTGCGGAAAGAAAATTTTTGTCCCTCTTTTTACTTCCAAAATGTTGGGCGGTATGGCCACACACACACACATATATATATATATATAGTATATACTGTATATAAAGGTATGAGTGTCCGCAGAAGATTTTCCAAGGTGGGGGGAAAAGTCATCAACCAAACACAACCTGTTTTTCTAGGTAGAGATGATAAGGTAATGGCAGGTTTGTAGGACACAAATTTATTGGCAAAGCCCAGAAAATTGTTCGCAGCTTCTATAGTGGTGTAATGAGGGTTCGCTGTTTAAGTAGAGCGTATGGATTATATGTTGTACTCTACTAAAAACCTATTTAAAAAGAGGCCAAAGAGCCCACTGCATGGGTTAGATGAAAAAGAGAGAGTTCACTTAGATGGCTGGGCAGACACTACTGTGTGTATATATATATATAACAAACAAGGGAAAGTTGTGCTCACCACTAGTTTTTAAAACCATTAGGCGGGGGTGCAATGAGGCTGTGACCACAAAATACATATAGACAACTACAAGAGTCCTCTGCACTCAACCCATTATCAATATATTTAAGACAGAGACATTTTGTGCTACTGCTACTGAAAAATGCCTTACCCTTTAAACAACACAGGGATTGTTTGTCTATATATATGTATTTTGTGGTCACAGCCTTGTTGCACCCCCCCGCCTAATGGTTTTAAAAACTAGTGGTGAGCACAACTTTCCCTTGTTTGTTATAGTTTATACAGGAGCAGTGACCAGCTCCATGTTGTAGCTCCCACCCCCTCCAACTATAGTCAGGTGATCCCACTGGTGTCTAATAAAAGGGCAGCCAAGTTTGGGAGTTTTACTTTGAAAGCAGCTAGTAAGTTGCAGGTAAAACTTAATCCCTTTGTAAAATGTATAATGAAGCAATAGAATTCTTAATGAATCAGATAAAATTGAGTGTAGGACTGGCCAGATATGGGATGAGTGTGACATAGTTGTTCAGCTTAAATATATTGCAATATATGGACAAACAATCCCTGTTTTGTTTAAAGGGTAAGGCATTTTTCAGTAGCAGTAGCACAAAATGTCTCTGTCTTAAATATATTGATAATGGGTTTGAGGAATAGTTTGAGAAATAGTCCATAACTGCTAGATAGTGTTGTCCCCAAAAAGTAAAAAAAATCCATATTAATTTTCTCCCAAGTAGAGACTGGATTGTCTATATCAAGGTAAGGTTCCTTTGGTTGTTTATTGTGATACTTTGGGCAAGCCTGACACCGACTGATAGATTGCTGAATATCATCATTCATGGTTGGCCAGTAAAGGCATCTGCAAGCTCCCTTATTAACTTTCTCTATTCCTCCATGGCCTTTCTGAAGTCTTGATACAATACATTTGATCATTAAGGAGGCAATAACAATTCTAGAGCCTCAGAGCAGGACACCATAGACTTTAGAAAATTCATGAAGATATTGTAGACAGGGCCGCCATTAGAAATCACGGGGCCCCATCCAACAGTATTTTTGGGGCCCCCTGGGCCCCCGTCCAACAATATTTTTGTGGGCCCCACCCACCCTGGTAACCAAGCCCCGCCCCAGACCCCGCCCACTCCACATCACAGTTAAAAGACCACACAGACATCAGCACTAAAATAGTAACCCCCCCACACACAAGTTATAAAAAGCTATTGATGGTCAGGACCCTCTTATAAGTTTTTAAAAAAAAAACATTGGTGCCAGGGCCCCCCTTACAAGTAAAAAAAATTGGGGCCCCAAAATAAAAATTTTAAAAAGACATTGTTGCCAGGGCCCCCCTTACGAGTAAAAAAAACTGGGGCCCCAAAAAAATATTTAAAAAAAAACATTGGCACCAAGGCCCCCCATACAAATAAAAAAAATTGGGGCCCCAAAAAAATATTTTTTAAAAAAACATTGGCTCCAGGGCCCCCCTTACAAGTTAAAAAATTTTGGTGGCAGGGGCCTAAAAAAAAAAAAACACATTGGTGTTCAGTAGAATTGACCTCATGGCTTCAGGACTTCAACCTCGCCTCCTTCCGTGACTTAGGGTCTTTTTGCCGCTTCAGGACTTTCATTTTGGCTGTTTTCGTGACTTCAGGTCTTTTCGCCGCTTCAGGACTTCGGCTGTTCGGCTTTTCTGCTAACGCATTTTTGGCTGTTCAGGCTGGCCGCAGATCTTTGGCGCTCGCATGGGGGGGCCTGGCTATTTCAAAACTGCAGCACTGCCAGGCCCCCCTTGATGCCCGGGCCTGGGACACTTGTCCCCCCTGATGGCGGCACTGATTGTAGATATGGAACAGGAACACCTGATACTGCATTATTGCTCTCAATGACATGTTTGACTTTCATTAGTATTTCATCTTATTGTTTAGCCTTGGCTATTTGAGACCATAGTGTGTGACTACGCAATATGTTGGCGCTATATATATACATGTTAATAATAATGACTAACTCTGGAAGTTTTCTTAACTAAGTTCACATGTGCAGAAATGTTATCAATGAAGGTATTTTGTGAAGTGTTCCCAGTTAAATATGCATGTGATAACGTGTCTGCTACAACCACAAGCTTACCTGGCTTATAGTACAAAACAAAGTTGTATCTCTGAAGCTGCAGTAATAAACTCTGAATTGTAGGTGGGGATTCGCCCTTTTGTACTATAGTAATAAGTGGCTTTTAATCTGTTTCTGCTTGACCACACAAATATTCATGATATTTTTTTTTGTAGCCAAATACGAATGCAAGGGTTTCTTTTCTATTTGTGCATACAAACTCAGTGCTCTGGCTGCATAAGCCACTTGTAAGGGGGGTACACCGAATAATTGGTATGAAGGTTACTGTTACTGTACTGGAATGTGTGAGGGTGATGTGAATTAAATTATGTTATATATCTGTGGTTAGAACAAAACTAATGGGAATAATTGTAATATGTTGCAATGGCCACTAGGTGGCAATAGTGTTAAAGTAATGTAAGAGGGAGAGGGAGATAGAGTGCTCAGGGAGGACATACCCAGGACATGGTTCTTATTTTCCTGGACATCGGCTGGACAGGATCAGGTAGAGTGAGGGTCTCTAGTAAGAAGTTCTATGAACTTCAGCTAGATAGGCTGATAACTAGCATGGGTAGCTCAGACCAGGAGGTAGTGGCCTAGGGGCCATGGCAAAGCCAAGATAGGGCAAAAGTGATAGTTTAGGGCCAGTGGGAACATCCTGAAGAAGGGACCAGAAATCCAAAGTAGGGCAGGGGGGGCATAGAGTGTACGCCGGGCTGCTAGGATCAGAAGGTGGTGTAAGGTCCAGTAAAGGGATGTGTCTATGGCAACTGGGGTTGTATTTTTCGCTAGTGCAATGCTTTACTACTCCCTTCCCTTTAGACTGTATGCCTATGCATAGGGCCTTCCTCACCTCTTTGTACCTGTATTGATTGTGATGTTTGTTACTCCATATGTTCTATGTATGTAATTCATGCGATGTAGTTGTATATTCACATTTACTTTACAGTGCTACGCAATATGTTGGCGCTATATAAATACATGTTAATAATAATAATAATAATAATACATGGCTGTGATGAGTCAGCCTGAAAAATTAATGTGTATAAAATCTGTGTTGGCCGACAATGTGAAAGCCTTTCTGAATGTGAGTACAAACTGCCCTGCTAATAAATCGCATTTTCTTCTACGAATTGGTTTTGAACTCCTGCACTTTATGGGGCTGATTCACTAAGGGTCGAATATCGAGGGTTAATTAACCCTCGACTGGGAATTGAAATCCTTCGACTTCGAATATCGAAGTCGAAGGATTTAGCGCAAATAGTGCGATCGTACGATTCGAAGGATTTAAATCCAACGATCGAAGGAATATCCTTCAATCACAAAAAGTTAGCCAAGCCTATGGAGACCTTCCCCATAGGCTAACATTGACTTCGGTAGCTTTTAGATGGCAAACTACGGGGTTGAAGTTTTTTTTAAAGAGACAGTACTTCGACTATCGAATGGTCGAACGATTTTTACTTCGAATCCTTCGATTCAAAGTTGAGTCGAAGGTCGAAGTAGCCCATTCGATGGTCGAAGTAGCCCAAAAAAAACCTTTGAAATTCGAAGTTTTTTTTACTTCGAATCCTTCACTCGAAGTTAGTGAATCGGCCCCCAAGTGTAAGCTCTTGGGATTGGTGTTACACACTGGCAGTCAAGTGTCATTTGCTTTTTTGAAGAAGTGTTCCAACGGCCTTTCTGTGACGCATCAGTAGACAATTTACTTGGCACGGAAGGATCAAAATACTGTAGTTCCATATCACTTCATTGTAAATTCTACATTCTGTTTAATATGTCATTGTATTAATCTTATTCTGTATACTATTTGTTATCATATTGATTTTTATGGTTTATTGTGAAAACCAAATAAAATATTTCAAACCATAAAATACTGTAGTACTGGGTTTGTTGTTAAGGATTTTTAAATGTCTTCTAACTCAGCATTGTGATATTCATTCCATTCCCAGCCAGTTGCTTTCAGTAAATATCTTATGCATTGTGTTCTATGTGCCAATTTGGGTATAAATTTGCCCACAAAGCGCTGTGGGTCTGTCTTACATTGTGGAGCAAGCATATCTTTGGTTGGGCTATTTTATCTTCATCTGGACAAAGACCCATATCAGTAGAATATTCCCATAGGTATTTTATAGAGAAAAATTGCATTTGTCTATTAAGCTTTAAATTGTTCTGACTGCCTCTTTCAAGGATAAGTAAACCTTAAAAAAAATTGAATGTAAAATTGATGAGGGGGCTATTCTAAGGACTTTTGTCATTTACATTCATAATTTATTTTGTTTTAATTCCAAGATATTAAGGGATACATGTGCTGTTAATATGAAGGAATTTTGTTCCAACAGCGCCACCTGCTGGTCAGTTTCCCACCAGTCTGACCAGCAAGTAGTCAAGGAAGTTGTCAGGAGAAAGAAAGAGGCTGATGTTCTTCTGCTTAGGAAAGATGTGAGAAAGGTTTCTAATTTTATTCCTAAGCAGAACAACATCAGCCTCTTTCTTTCTCCTGACAACTTCCTTGACTACTTGCTGGTCAGACTGGTGGGAAACTGACCAGCAGGTGGCGCTGTTGTAACAAAATTCATTCATATTAACAGTACATGTATCCCTTAATATCTTGGAATTAAAACAAAATAAATTATGAATGTAAATGACAAAAGTGCTTAGAATAGCCCCCTCATCAATTTTACATTCACTTATCTTTAAGGTTGACTTATCCTTTCAAGTACTTGCTCCAGTCTAGCACAGTGCTCCTGTATATCTTTATTCCACACAAGGATATCATCCATATAAACTGCAGTTCCAGGTATACCTTCCATCATTTGGCGAATAGCACAACGAAACACCTCTGGTGCTTAACTTAGCCCAAAAGGCAACACTGAAAACAGTATCAGCCAAAAGATGTATTGAATGTACATACCTTCTGGCTCTCTTCATCCAAGTGTACCTTCCACAATCCATTAGATGGAGCCAATGTGGAGAACATTTCAGCTCCAGACATTTCTCCAAACATGTTTTTTCTAGTGGGCGAGGAAAAACGCTCTCTTTTAATGCACTTATTCAGGTCTTTAGTATCTAAACAGATACCAAGTCTCCCATCTTTCTTTTGAACAATTACCATAGAATTGACCCATTCTACAGAATCTTCTATTATATATATATATAATACCTTTTGATTCCATGCTTTGCACCTCTGTTCTAAGTTCTTGTATTAGAGCCACTGGTACTTTGCACCTTGCATTCACTACAGCAGGGATCCCCAAACTTTTATTTACTTGTGAACAACATTCAGATGTAAAAGGAATTGTGGAGCAACACAAGCATGAAAAGTGTTCCTGGAGGTACCAAATAAGGTCTGTGATTGACCATTTAGTAGCCTCTATGAATATTGGCAGCCTACAGGGATCTCTGTTTGGCAGTATACCTAGTTTTTATACAACCAAAACTTACCTCTAAGTGTGGAATTAAAAATGAGCACCTGCATTGATGCCATAGGGAGCAACATCCATGAGGTTGGAGAGCACCATGTTACTCATGAGCCACTGGTTGGGGATCACTGGACTACAGGCTGTGCACCCTGCACCAGTTCTATAGTGTGGGTTATCGACAGCTTTCCAAGTTCTTCAAAAACATTTTTAGATTTTGTAAACGTTATTTGTAAGTGATTATTCCCACTTCCAGAACTTATAACTGCATTTATTTCTTCCACTCTTTAATTAAATATAATTTCACAAATGTTATTAAGCCTGTTAGGGAAATGGAGGGGATCTGGAACAACCACCATGGTTACGGAATACAGGTGACCCTTAAACTGAATACACACATTGCACTGTCCCAAATTTGGGATGAGTTTACCCCCATAAGCTCCTAAACACAGATTGGAGAGCACATTATATGAAGATTCAGACAGAATGTCCACTTCAGCACCTATAGCTACTTTGTAGGGAATATTCATCCTATTAGTGGACACTGTAATGTACCATTCGGTTCTGCGTGGATTAGTTGTATGTACTGTATGATGCCTATTTGAAAGTCTTCATCACCGTCTGTGCCAGACAGTCCCTGGATCAACTTGACAATTGGAGGTGGTAAATGCATCTGCTTTCTTGGTTTTAAAGCCAGACATGTTAGAGGTTTTCTGCACCCTGCTCTTATAGTGGTCTTTTAGTGGGGGCTGTTTCGATTACACCTCCATAACAGAGCAGCCAGGGCCGCCACAGGGGGGGGACAGGGGGGACAAGAGTACCGGGCCCGGGCATGAAGGGGGGCCCGGCAGAGCTGTATTTTTTGAAGATCTGGGCCCCCCTTACGAGCGCCCGAGCCGTACGTCCTCCCTCTGCGTTGCTGAATGCGGAAGTGCCGAAAAGCCGAAGACGATGCGCCGAAAAGACCCGAAGTCATGGAAAGACCCGAAGTCACGAAGCGATGAAAAGACCCGAAGTCACGAAAACAGCCGAAGCCAAAGTCCTGAAGCGGCACAAAGACCCGAAGTCACGAAAGGAGCCGAAGTTGAAGTACTGAAGCCTTGAGTTCAATTCTACTGAACACCAGTTTGTGTATTTTTTTTTTTTTTAATCCCCTGGCCACCAATGTATTATTTTAATATTCTATAGGCCCCTCCCACCAATCTTTTTGTAAAACATTTTTTTTAAAAAACAAGGTTTTTGAAAAAAAAAAAAGTGTCAGGGGCCCCCTTACAAATTAAAAAAAAATTGGGGCCCCAAAAAAAATTATTTTTTTTAATTTGTAAGGGGGCCCCTGACACTTTTTTTTTTTCAAAAACCTTGTTTTTTTAAAAAAAAATTTTTTGGGGCCCTAATTTTTTTTTAACTTGTAAGGGGGCCCCTGCCACTTTTTTTAAAAAAAACTTTTTTTTTTTTTAACTTTTTTTTGGGGCCCCAATTTGTTTTTAACTTATAAGGGGGCCCCTGCCACCAATGTTTTTTTAAAAAAACGTTTTTTTTTTTACGGCCCCAATTTTTTTATAAGGGGGCCCTGACCATCAATAGCTTTTTATAACTTGTGTGTGTGTGGGGTTACTTTTTTAGCACTGATGTCTGTGTGGTCTTTTAACTGCGATGGGGTGGAGCTTGGTCATCAGTGTGGGCGGGGCCCAGGGGGCCCCAAAAATTTTGTTGTACGGGCCCCCGTGATTTCTAATGGCGGCCCTGAGAGAAGCTTTCTCTAGACTGTTCCATTTGCCTGAGCTGCACGTTCAGGTTATGTATCTGCCTATAAGTAGTCGATCTTTAATGAGAGATTGTCAGTGCACCAAAATCACAGGACTGACTCTTTGGGGAAAATTCACTAAAAGAGCAAGTTTTCGCCTCAGAAGGCTCTGCCACACTTTGCGCCACTTCATCAGTTAATTCGCAGCGCATACACTTATTCATCAAAATGCAAAGTTCCGTCTTGGCAGACAAATGCCGGCAAAGTTTCTCCAGTTAACTTTAACACACTGTAATACATAGTAACACACACACTTGCATTCAGTCTCCCTCTCACACACACAAACATCAGTACGAGGACCAGGGGCACTTGTTCTTATCCTGTTCAGTTCAGGCCTGGATTTGTGGTGAATAAATAGTGCCAATACACTCACAATACTTGTATAACTTGTATGCTGCAGGCTCTGCGTGTCTCCTGATCACGTGACTCAACAGGATGCATTCAATAGTAGAACAAAAATAATGAAGACGCAATGCCAATACTTAAAGGATAAGTAAACCCTTAGAATAAGTAAATGTAAACTTGTTGAAGAGGCTATTCTAAGGACTTTTGTCATTAAGATTCATTATTTATTTTTTATTCCAAGATATTAAGGGATACATGTACTGTTAATATGAATGAATTGTGTTAGAACAGCGCCACCTGCTGGTCAGTTTCCCACCAGTCTGACCAGCAAGTAGTCAAGGAAGTTGTCAGAAGAAAGAGACTGATGTTCTTCTGCTTAGGAAAGATGTGAGAAAGGTTTCTAATTTTATTCCTAAGCAGAAGAACATCAGCCTCTTTCTTTCTCCTGACAACTTCCTTGACTACTTGCTGGTCAGACTGGTGGGAAACTGACCAGCAGGTGGTGCTGTTGTAACAAAATTCATTCATATTAACAGCACATGTATCCCTTAATATCTTGGAATAAAAAGAAAATAAATAATCAATGCAAATTATAAAAGTACTTAGAATAGTCCCCCTCATCAATATTACATTCATGTATTTTAAAGCTTTACTTATCCTTTAAAGTACCTCCAAGGCTGTAATGTGCGGAATATAACCAAACGTTTCAGGAGCCTCGCGCTCCCTTCCTCAGTGGATAAGTGCGTATTTATATTCCGCACATTAAAGCCTTGGAGGTACTTTAAGTACACCACCCGCATTGGCATCGCGTCTTCATTATTTTTGTTCTACTATTGGATTTGTGGTGAGGCCACAAACGCCCGTGCCTAGGGTGGCAAAATTTGAGGGGCAGCATGATGCCCAGCCACATCTAAAGGAGTATTGGGAGCCGCGTGCGTTTGCCCACTCATGTGCTTGTGGGGGAAGATGTGATCGCATTTTGCCGGCAGGCATGCAATCGGGGCCCCCCCGAGGTTTGTAATCCCAATGTCCAGTCTGACCCTGCATGTATTACTAAGTTACATGGCTGTTTTCCCTAAATCTATTTAATAGTAGAATTTGATTCCAGCTAGGATATTATCTGCAAGAAGTATATTTTTCTCCCCATGGGTTTACTCCCACATGCCAAGTACATACATGCAGGGTAACTGTGTGCAGATGCAATAGGGAATTCAGACTGTAAGCTCCTCTGGGGGCAGTGACTGATGTTTTGGAAGTGTTGTGGAAATGTGACAGTGCTTCATAAATACCAGGCATTAATAATTGCTATTATGCTGAATATACATTCTCATTATTGTTTAAAGGGGTAGTTCACCTATAAAATTATATTTTAGTATGACGCATACAAGTGTATTCTGAGACAATTTGCAATTGGTCTTTATTTTCAAATCTATTGTATGTGTGTGCTTTTGTTTATGTATTCTGGAACAAAACTGTCTAGTTAGTTGCTAGGAAGAGCCGCCATTCACTTGGAATAACAGAAAGGACTGGCCCCACTAAAGTAGCAGGAAAACTTATGGTGGGCACAAGTGTCACTGGACCCTCTTGCTGACCCAAACATTAAATATTATGTGCCTGTAATGTGACCATTCTGTATTTCTGAACAGAGGAGAAATAAGGGAAGTACAGATCGATGTTTGAGAAAGGGATGATACTTGGTGCATAAAAAAGGTTGGTGAAGAGACTTGCTAATGTGGTGCCACAATTAAAATTGGGATCCAGTAAAAACTGTAGGCCTGTAAGTCTGACATTGGCAGTAGCATTTGAGAGGCAGGAGTAACAGTTTGCCGACAGCTGGAAGTGCTGCAAAATGGAAGCAAGTAGTCATATGGAGGGGCAGCAGGGAGTTTGCAGTTGCCATTTCTGCAGCTAGGGTGGTACCCCTAGATACCCCAGTATGAGTGGTAGGAAACATTATAGAGTAATAAGTAATAAGATACTGGAATACATTTCAATTCATGTTGCCAGCATGGTTTTTATGTGTAATAGATCTTTCCAGACAAATGCGGTTTGGTAAGAAGATGAGCAGAAGCCTAGGCTCTGGGATGGCAGTGGATGTGATTTACTTAGACTTTGTTAATGCATTTGATACAGTGCCACAAAGAAGAATATTGGCCTGGAACATAATATTTGTATTTGGATAGAGAATTGGCTAAAGGATAGATGACACAGAATGGGGGTAATTCAAACATTTTCTAATTTGTATTGTTGTGGATTGCCACAGGGCTCTGTACTTGGCTTCTGTGGGCATTAAAAATATTGCTTCTATTTTTTTGCATCTGGTACTAAACTGAGCAAAAGTTTATGCAGGATGCTGCCACTTTGCAGAGAGGTTTGACTCAACTGGAGACTGGGAAAAACAAATGGCAAATGGGGAAATTGAAACTACTCCATGTTTGGTACTTGTGATGTAAGTCATTAGATTCCCAGAAGTCCATTATGCAGGGGAGTATGTGTGCACTGAGAATCTAAGGATCTATATCTAGGGTTTCCACCTGTCCAGATTTCACCTGGATAGCCCAATTTTTGGAAGGGCTGCTCCGGTGAAAACTAGGAAATCTGGACAGGACATTGAAGGGAATGACATGGCGATCAGCCAATCGCTGATAGCCACATCATCAGTCCCTCCCCTGGTGTCACCTGCCCGATATCACCGGCTCACCCCCCTGCCCGTTTTCTCGAAAAAAAAAAAAATGGTGGCAACCCTATCTAAACATGGAGTAGTTTCAGTTTCCCTGCCTACCCTGTTTAGCTATAAGATATAACAATAACCACCGATTGTTTTGTGATTTAAACTATAGGCAAAAATTATGGTGATCTGAAAACAATTTGTTGCAATGTTTCAAAAACAAAAGAGATGATTGATTTTAGGAAGTCTCGTCCAGATCATAAAGCTCTTTATATAAACGGTTCTATTGTTCAGAATGTCAGGAACATCAATTTTGTTTGGGTTCAGATCTCAGACAATATTATCTACTTAATAAAATTAAAAAATGATAACTTAACAAATGTATAGGAATTTCTTTATTTGCACAGTAATTTACAAAGCATGCACTATTATACTTTATAATTATTATTTAAAAATCATACATACATTGGCTATGGTGAGAATTTGATCACATAGGGTTTTTACTGTATACTGTATAATGTACAAACAGACTGATTAATATGTTTATTATGTACTGTGAGGATACACTGAAAACAGGAACTTTCTCTGAAATGCAACAATTTTGCCCTGCCTCATAGTACAGGTCTTATATTGCACTCAAATACCTATTAGGGGGCATATCCAGGGCCGCCATCAGGGGGGGACGGGGGGTACAAGCGTACCGGGCCCGGGCATGAAGGGGGGCCCGGCAGCACTGCATTTTTTGAAGATCCGGGCCCCCCTTACGAGCCCTCCGAGCCGTACCTCCTCCCTCTGCGTTGCGGAATGCGGAAGTGCCGAAAAGCCGATGCGCCGAAAAGACCCGAAGTCACGGAAAAAGCTGAAGTCCCGAAGCGCTACTACATATAATTAAACAAACTGACAGTTACCAAACCCGAGGCTAGTTCTCAACACGCCCACTTACTTTGGCCCCTAAATGGACCTAGCCCCAAAATGCCTCTCTCTCCCACTTAAACCTCCCCTTCCATTTTCTTTTCCCTTTTCGGCTGCCCATAATACAGCCCACCACTATCCGTTGTGCTGCGACAACACAACCACATTATATCCTTTCTACCCTTCATACTGCCAGGGAGGGAGGGTGGGAATCTGTCTCCACTTTCAGGTAAAAAAATTGCTGCCCCTTCTCCAAGCCCAGCCTACTTATACCCTCTGTTCCTCCTCTCCTCACTCTGACAACTATAATTCCCATAATTCCACACCCCTCGTGAAGGCCCTAATGGGTCCCTCAGTCATGTACCTGTCCCTTTAACCCTTCAGCTACATTCCTAGGGGCCCTGCAGAGTTACAGACCTTCCACACTGGTGTCTGTGTGTACACAGGCGCATAGAATCCTTAGTGTCAAGATCCCAGACTCTCTCTCAAGTGTCTCTCCCAGCTAGTACTTCTGAGAGACTGACCAGCCTGGGTTTTAAGGAGTACTGATTAGACACCTGAGGCTAATCAGACCCAGCTGGTCACTCTCTACAGGTACCAATACTCACTGCCTGTCACTTCATGTCATTTACTAGGAGTGCCAGTACCACTTATAGTAAGATATACTTGTAGTGACAGTGATCACTGATCCCAGTGCATAGTAGTGTACAATAGTGTACTTAGATTGTCAGCACTGACCTCTCACTATATAATGTGCTTGGGGGTCTTGGGGATCTGCTTCAGTTGCAAGTAGACACTGCTGCTCACTGTATTGTTCTTGATGTGGACGACCCATTATCCTTATTAAATCATATGATGGTGATGTCATCAGCCATTTCTGTCTTGGTATATTGTGATAGAAATTACATTGATAGTGTACATCATGTCTTCCTGGCAGTGAGTGATACTAAATCACACTCCATGTCCAGTACACGGTTACTTTACCTTATACTTTTCAGCAGTCAGTTTGCAAATGTAGTAACTTATGCCTGGTGAGAAGGAGAAAATGGAAGATAGTAGAGAGGGAAACGAGTAAGAAGGCAGCAGAGGAGGAGACAAAGCCAAGGAAGGGGAGACAACTGAGAGGAGAGAGAGAAGAAATAAATACCTGTTTTATTTACTGGCTTTACTTTCAGGTCTAGATTGTAAGCTCTATGGGGCAGGACAAAGGAAGATTATTTCATACTTACCGAGATCTTCCTTTCCTAGACGTACTCCATGTCATCACGTTACGGGATAGCCCCTCCTCCCTGCTCCCATTAGAAGGAACCTCCCCAAGCCTTTAAAAGGCCAACCACACCCACCTACCGGCGTCTTTGTAACAAGCTCTTAAATTACCGGAAAAGAAAGGGCGGGTGTGATGACATGGAGTACGTCTAGGAAAGGAAGATCTCGGTAAGTATGAAATAATCTTCCTTTTTCCCTAGACGTACTCCATGTCATCACGTTATGGGACATAGCAAGTTGACTTTATCCCATGGGAGGGAATATGCTTTAAGAAGAAACTGTAATAAGGAAAGGAGTACCTCTGACTAGATAGTCCACCATCATGCAAACTCCTTACTTTAATATAGAGAGTCCAGGTGAAAACCCCAGAATAAATTCACCAGACTAAGAATAGAGCTATAATATAGCCTATACTATAGAGAAAAAGAGAGAGCGCGAGAGAGAGATGTTAGCCCACTGAGAGTGAGGAACAAGTTAGCTCACTAACCACCACTTCACCCTCCAGAAGAGAGAGAGAGAGAGGCAGACAGTCCTGTAAAAGGTGAATTCAGCAAGCTGAAATACTTACTCTCCTACTCACCAAAAGCATTCATCACATGTATGCCTAATTTCAGTGCAAATTGTAAGGTACCTGTAAGAAAACACTTGGTAGGAGTAAGAACCCAAAACAGACACAAAATAGGAATGATCTGCTTAGGATATATCCCTAAATGTAGGATATCCAATGTAGCCTGAGGTACCCAAGTCCAGTACCATAAATATCTTCATATCAGAATGCATGTTAGTCAGGACTGTTCTAACAGAAAACAGATCCTAAAGATCGGACAAGGGGACCTGAGAAAATAATTGGGATTAGAATTCCTTAGACTTTGTAAGGTCCTGTGATGAGGCAGACTCAATTAACTGTAAAGAGTTGAGCAACTACAGTACCTAAGAAAGAGCCTCTGTTGGATGACCCAACCTAGTCCTCTGAGAGGTATAACTGAATACCCCTAAGGTTACAGATCCCAATAACCACCGTGCAACTAAAGGACTAATTCCAAGATTTATGGAGGCAGATTATATGCCCTGGATAAATGTTTACAGTCACCCACAAACCTGTGTTCTTTCTAGCCATAAGGGACCCATTTATATGTGGAATCAACTATACTACATATTTAATCGTTGAGGCCGACCTTGGAACTGGAGGAACCCTATGGATGTTCCAGTAAGTGTCAGAAGGGCCTCTGATCTACTAGAGTCATGCTGGATCATATGTATCAGGAGTGGCACAGGAATGTGAATCCGAGAACAAACTAGGATAATAGGAGTGTTGTATCTGGAAGGGACATTGAGCTCTGTGCAAATGTTTCAGACACAACTTTCAGCAAGTACTCCATGTCATCACGTTATGTGTAAATGTAATACCCCTAGTATAGGGAACAATGTGACAGACAGACAAAAAATACATCCAAACCTCCCCTTTGACGCTAGACAAACCTGTAGGACAGATACATAAAATATCCTTAATTCATTCTCAATGAAATTAATGACTGGAAGTGGTAAGAGATTACACTCTACTGTAATGACTGCACCCGTCCCACTTAAGGGAAGACTCTGATCCTGCTCAGAAGAGCCAAGTACATTCTCGTCCGAAGCAATAGGACAGGTAGCAACTGTAGTATGTAACTGTGAGGAGGAAAGATCCAAAACTGCTGGTGTTCCAAGAGGGCACAGACAGAGACGAAAAATAAATTAACGCTCCTAGGATGCCTCCATCTGCTGTCCAATCAGATACCTATCTGGTGTGGAAGAACAGCTGGCCCTGTATTCTAAAAAAGAATAAATAAATAAATAAATAAAATAAATGGGCCCAAAATAAGTGCCTTCTGGACACAGAGCCCTAAGTCACAAAGCCGTCTTGTTTTGTTGATAGAAAAAGGTAGTATAAGCAGAATATCCCTATCCTGGGCCAGACTTGAACAGAGGTCATCTCTATGGACTAACAAGACACTTTGAGGACTCTTATAGCCTGAAAACCCTTGGTTTGAAATATATGCCTTATGCAAATTCCCAGTGGCCTGATATGTATGTGTACCCTGTCTCTATAGACACCCTGTATTGGCAGATAAAATGTCCCATCTATCCTGACATTAAGAATATTAGTAGAAATAGTATAGGAATAACACTGGGTAGTGGGTCCCCTCTCTAATTTGTAGGAGGGACCAAGGAGTGACCCTAGAAAACGGTAGAGATACATCTGGGGATCCTTCAGCCAAGCATAAAGAACTGTATACCATGTTCTTCCTTAAACCTATGAATATGGAATTTCCACAGGTTGCACCCCTAGAAACTAGCCAGATGTCCTGGCTGCTATAGTAAAATTTATGGATGAAGAGTTCAAGTACTGATTGTTCCAGGAATCTGTTGCATAAAAATATAGGTTTATTGAGCCAACGTTTCTGGTTCCAAAAAAGAACCCATCCCAAGGACACAAATCATATATAGATATCTGTGCAAACATATATACACACTCATATACATGCCTTAGTATTAAAATATATGCACCTGCCTATGGCCCTCTTATAGATGCAAACATATATGTTGCTTGGTAGACCAGTTGTATTATGGAGCTTATCCATTAATTGAGCATTTGTTCTGAAGGCAGTAGAATCCCCCTGCAGGATGTGGGCCATGGTGCAAGCATATATTAAAATATGTGATAATAATATGTACCTCGGTTAGTGTCCTAAGCTCCTGGTAGAGCACAGTATCCGACCCCAGAACTCGAGCTGCGTGGGTAGTAATAAACCGCACAATTGACTGGGCAAAGCAATTATCTGGTCCTCCATTCGTTCAGGCAGTGATCGGTGATACAAGGCTGCTGAATCTGGAAAAATTTACATTAAATGGTCCCAAAAGTAGTACATACCTGTGGTTATTGTTAACCCAGCAATCCTTATGACAGACAGGCTTCAGAACTCCTGTAGTGTTTATCAAGACAAAGTTAAGCTTACCTGCCATCGGGAAAAAATATTGCCTAGTGCTTAATTTATAAAGCCCTATTTTATCCCAGGAGCAATGCCATGGAATGAAAAGACCTTCATATGTAGGTACTCATCTGGATTAAACCTGAATGTATCCCAGAAACAATTACAACCCCATGTAATGCATAGTTTAGATTAGCTGCAGTCAGAGCAAACCTATATCAGACCTTCATAGCTACCCAGTCCAGTGATCTACATCTATTAGAGCTACTGGTTCAAGGTGAGCAATAATTAGAGCATATCATACTGCAGAGAATAGGAGCATACAGATATGATCACAGCAACATGTAATACATAAAATATTAGCTACTGCTTAGGGAAGCGTAAATCTGGTCCTAGCCGTTCCCAGGCCTGTGCTTTACATACCTTAGGGCTACCTATTCTAGGTGAGCCATAGCCAGGGTATATACTGCGGAAGAAAATATAAGCACAGACCAATCATAGTAACATGAATACATAGTTTGTATTAGCTGCTGCTTAGGGCAAGCATATCTCAGGGCCTAGGAACTCAAAAGGCCTGTGCTCTACATCCATTAGGGCTACTAGTTCCATGAGAGAAATAGCCAAATCGTAAACTGCAGAAAACATGTAATACATAGTTAGGTTAGCTGCTGCTTATAGCAAACATGTGTCAGGGCCTAGCAGCAAGACAGATCTGTGCTCTACATCTCGCAGGGCTACATGTTCTTTGTGAGCAATAGCCAGAGCATAAGCTGTAAAACAAAATAGTAGCACAGGTACAATCACAGCAATATGAAATACATAGTTAGGTTAGCTGCTGCTTCGAGCAAGCATGTCTCAGGGCCTAGCAGCCAGCCAGACCTGTGCTCTACATCTTGTAGGGCCATGTTTTACCTGTGAGCAATAGCCAGAGCTTAAGCTGTAAAACAAAATAGGAGCAAAGGCACAATCACAGAAACATGAGGTCCAGTTTAGATTAGCTGCTGCATAGAGCAAGCTTATATCGGCCCTAGCATTCAGCCAGACCTTTGCTAGACCTCCATTATGGCTACCTGTTCTATGTGAGTAATAGCCAAAACCTAGAATGCCAAACAAAAATAGCGCAATACATATTATGGATTATCTGATGTTTATAGCAAGTGTATATCAGAGCCTAGCAGCCCCCCCAGCCCAGGATCCATATTCAATAGGGCTACTGGTGTCCTATTTGTAAATGGCCTGAATTCAGCACCCAGCCTGACAGTATACAATACTTGTCAGTACTCCATGTCATCACGCCCAATTATCTATTTGTATAAGGACTACTGCTTTCAGGCAGGAAACAATCATAACCAGGCACAGTGCAGATAAGCATATGAATATATAGCATGCAAGCAGTTAGTTAGACTTTAGTACACTGCAGAACAGCATATGGAGACACTTCTTACCTGCTGCTCATTATGCAAGGCTGGAAGCTGACCGCTTAATGTCACAAATTCCAGGACACTATTGTTAGCAGGAAAACAGGCCTCAAAAGTTTACCGACAACAGCAGGACTTACCTGAGGCTGCAGCTTCCTCGCTTGCTGAGTTAGAGAGTGGGCGGGGCCATCTCCACTTGCTTTAGCTGGACCTGATTATACTCAGCTGGTGTCTGCACTCAGTGGGGGGTTGATTATGCTCAGCTGGTGTCTGTATAGGCAGGGAACCCAAAGCAACTGCGTAGGTTATACTGAAGCAAATTGGATAATTAGTGTTGGTGCTTCCTGCACAGGCCAAAGTTTGCTATAATATGAAGCCTATAGCGAAACTTTTTTTATATTTTTTTATTTTTTATTATTATTATTTTAACTACCTCCACCTGTTGAGGGAGGCAGTTGGCCATGACCTGCCCCCATTAAAACAAAAATAAAACAAAGGTAACAGGGGGCAGTAAGGTTCAGGCCCCTAACTAATTTGCCTAAACTAACTGCCACCTCCCTCGCCCATCCATAAAAATGGGGTGTAGGGGCCACATACACCACTGCCGCCGGACGCCCTCTGGGCAGGTCGGGAGGGCACACGAATGGGGGGACAAGCACCTGCCACCCAATGCTCTTGATAGCAATACGGGATGGCAACTGAAATACAGGAAGACAAGGAGTAGCCAACATTGCACCTCAGTGCCTTACCTGATTCAAGAGCTGAAGTTCAGAAGACTCCAGGTCTGAGGTAGTGTGCTGGGGGGGAAAAAAGGTCCCATGGACCAAAACCCCTGTCCCTAGGACGCCCTTGGGGCAGGCCTAATGCTTTCCTAGGCATAAAAAGAGAAAAACAAAAATTTGCTTCTAATGATTGAGGCATTTGTTCAGAGAACAAAGCCAAGAGCATAAGAGAAGGAAAAAAAAGACGCCGGTAGGTGGGTGTGGTTGGCCTTTTAAAGGCTTGGGGAGGTTCCTTCTAATGGGAGCAGGGAGGAGGGGCTATCCCATAACGTGATGACATGGAGTACGTCTAGGGAAAGAGATTTTACTGTAAGAACTGAGAAATTTTGAGACTCTTTGCCAAACACTCCGGCAGGTAATGGGGCCCCCAGATCACTTTCTTTAGAGGGGACACATTGGGGGGCCTGGCTGCACATCCTGCACCTGGGTCTGTCAAGCGCTAGTTATGCCACTGGATCTCACACAATGTGGTTGGGGGTGATGCACAGATGGTACAATAGTCACTTCACAGACAATTTCATCCAATTGATGATGTTACACAGACAGAGAGTTGGCAGAGTTTGTACTCACTTGTGGAGTTCATTTCAGGATATTCTTACTGTAAATCACAATGCAGCATGTGCCCACCCACCTGTCAGATCATTTGTATCCCCCCCTCAGGCGGCTCCTTAGTCAGAATCGCCGCTGGGGGTAGGCAGAGTAGGCACGTGCCTAGGGCGCAAAGCTTGGGGGGCGCCAGGCACGCGCCTTCTCTGCTTCTTCTACCCCCTAGTCCGGTCCCTGCTCGCAGATGTACCGGCGTGTGTGTATGCGCTGTTCCTTTGCATCTCTTCTGCTCATGCGTACTTTCGTCTTTTTCGCGCATGCGCGCATTTGGTTCTTTTGCACATGTGCACATTAGGTATTTTGCGCATGTGCACATTTGATTTTTTCACGTATGCGTGCCTGTGGGCGTTATGCTCGGCCAGGCTGCCTAGGGTGCCGACCGGGTTGGCCCGGCACTGCTCCCCCCTCCAAGCTCTCCACCAATATCACCATCCTCCCAACATTACAAAGTTTCTAACACTAAATCAAAGCTTTTGGCAGAGAGCCCAGAATACTCAGCAGTAGCACTTAGATACACAACAATTTAAAATAAGTAAAGAAACAATTGTAACTATATAAGATAAGCAGGTCTCTTGGGAGGACTTACAGCTTAAAGGAAAGTGTAAAATAGAATAAGGCTAGAAATGCTGTATTTTGTATACTAAACATAAACATGAACTTACTGCACCACAAGCCTAATCAAACAAATGATTTATGCTTTCAACGTTGGCCACAGGGGGTCACCATCTTGTAACTTTGTTATACATCTTTGCAAGACCAAGACTGTGCACATGCTCAGTGAGGTCTGGGCTGCTTAGGGATTGTCATAAATGATCAATACAGCACAAGCTTTAGTTCTGCATGGCTGGGAAGTAAGGCGGGGGCTCCCCCTGCTGTATGATTGTTTCCCTGCAGAGCAGTTAGGGACCGTCTGACAATTCCTTTCCACAGCAGTAAATGAAGGGAGAATTTCACTACATACAGTCAGGTTTCTTATAAAAATGGTACACATTTTTTATTTAAAGTATATTGGAGATATATTAATTTTTCATTAAAGAAAGTAAAAATGGGATTTTATTTTTTTGCCTTTACATGCCCTTTAAAGGGCAATTCACCTTCATTAGCAAATCTATAATAACATATAAAACCTGACCCTAAAATCCCCAGAAATGTGTTCAAACATTCCATAATCTGCCACATTTTGTAAAATGGATGTAGTATTTGGGGTTGTGGCCATAAAATGGGTGTGGCCAAAAAATTGCCTGTTGAGCAGAGCAAATCTTTTTGTCCCTCTTTCTATTTTGCAAATGTTGGGAGGCATGTGATCCTGACACAGGACTTTACATGGAGAAGGACTAGGGGGATTGAGGAGGGATGAAACTTGACTTTGAAGGAAAAAGTGTGGATTTTGGGAATGGAGTTGGGTGGAGGGTTAAATTAATGATAGGAGGATGCTAATATAATTGACGGCAGGGAGGTGGGAGTTGTGACTGGAGGGAAAGCACATGTTCCATAATTTGGCCTGACAGAGGAGAGTTTAGAGCAGGGAGCACTATAAAATTTCATGAAGACGTCCTAAAATGGACCCTGTAGTCAGCAGATGCTCCCCCTGGTACATTACTCCAAGAATCTCCTATTCCTGAGCCTGACTGCTTGAGGGGCTCACCCTGATCCTGCCTCTCACTGCTAGACTGACCCATTATAGAACATTCCTGACACTTTCTGCTCCTACTGAGGCCTACATCCATCTCAGGCTCTTCAGCACCTACTTCTGCCTCTAGCAAGTGGGCTCCAAAGTGACAGACATGGTCACTCCCCTTTAAAGACTAGGGACACCCGTCACCCCTGACCAATTACTGTCAGGAAACACTTGAACTTGGAAAGGGAAACAGCCAAAGCTGTGGCAACCACAAACTATGAGAGAAAGATATAGATGAAAAACCTTTTTCTCTCATAAATCAGGAGAAACACTTATCCAGCAGCTGGAAAAGGTATTTTTGGGTGTCTATAACATCATTGGGTGCTCTTTTGATGGTGCTGAAAATATTAGTGGGTGCAACAATGGAGTTCAGACTCATTGTGGATATAACCCAGTGTAGGATTCCCTGCAAGTTTTTGTATGGCCTTTGTTTTTTTCTCTGAATTGTACAATCAACTAACTGTGTGTACAGAGCAAGTCTATTCCCTGTGTCAAGGGCAGGAAAATATTTCAAGACTGGTGGAGTGTACCAAACCGTGACGTAAGCAGGGCCATACATGATCAGAAATCATGGGGCCCCATACAACAGGACCTACCCCTCACACCAAAAAGCCACACAAACATGTATGCTAAAAACCCATTGGTGGCCAGGGTCACCCTATAAGTTAAAAAAACCAATTGGTAGTCAGGGTCCCCCCACAAGGTAAAAAAAAAACATTGGTGGCCAGTCTTCGCTTACAAATTAAAAATAAAATATAAGTGGTCAGGGGCCTATAGAATATTTAAAAAAAACACATTGATGTTCAGTAGAACTTACCTTTGGCTCTTCTTTCTTGTCCTCAGCTTCCTTCAGCTCCTTTCTTGACTTCAGGTATTTTTGCTGCTTCGAGACTTCAGCTCTTTGGGAATTTGGCAATTTCAAGGAGGGTCTGGCTAATTCCGAAAGTGTATTACAGCTGGGCCCCCTTTAGGCCCAGGCTCAGTATGATTATATCCTCTGTACCCCCTGATGATGGCCCTGGATGTAAGTATTGGGGGTGTGATTACACCAGGTTCCAGTGGGACCTGAGTCCTGGGAAGGAATGTTGCTGATATTAAAACAAAAGGTTAAAATTTTAATGTGGGCAAGATTACCAGTAGATGCCGACACTCTGAGTGTGACATCATCGGCAATGCGCCATCCACTGGTAATCTTGCCTGTAAGCTTGGTTACGCTTTTTCATTCCCATGTTGCATCTGAGACCCTGTGATCCCAATTGCGGGTCCAGGTTCTGTGTGTGTGTGTGGGGGGGGATGCATGTAAATCCATGCATATCCAGAAAGCTCCAAATTATGGGAAGGCCGTAAACTCCATAAACTTCATTTTAATTAAATAATTGAGATTTTCAAAATTGATCTCCTTTTCTGTGTAATAATAAAACAGTAACTTGTACTTGATCCCAACTAAGATATAATTAATCCTTATTGGAGGCAAAACCAGCCTATTGGGTTTATTTTTTAATAGACTTGAGATTCCAAATTATGGAAAGATCCTTTATCCCCATCACCTGAGTCAGACTAATCAATTCAAAAGGTGGGGAGGGGGGTGTGAGAGCTGTGCAAAGGGTGATGGGAAATATGTGCCATGGAACATGTCAAAGGTTGTTCTTATTTCCTTGTTGCATTTTTTTATTGCTGCAATCTGCACCCGAGTTATATTCTCACTGAGTTATAAAACTGGACTTGATACACAATATATGTGGAATAACTGTGCACCTGTTTATTGGCTTGTTTTACCATAACAGAGCCCATAAACATTACTGATGTTATTTTGTTCAAAGATGACTCTAATTATGTTTGCTTTGAAGAATCCAACATATTGATCTACTAGTTATAACAGCTTTTCATTTTTTCAGGATCATTATTGCTGTGATGTCAGAGTCTCAATTTCATACAGCACATGTACATCTATATCTGTCCCTAATAGACGAGAATTATTTATAATATATATATATTTCTAGTACAGTTGGAACTAGTACATACACTTCATACATATTATAGGCTAAAATATAGGCAGTTTGCCATCCGCATGTGCCACTAATAAATACAGGTATAGGATCTGTTATCTGGAAACCCATTATACAGAAAGCTCCAAATTACAGGAAGGCCATCTCCCATAAACTTTATTATAAATAATTCAGATTTTTAAGAATGATTTCCTTTTTCTGTGTAATAATAAAAAAGTAGCTATTACTTGATCCCAACTAAGATATAATTAATCCTTATTGGAGTTAGGACAATTCTGTTGGGGGTTATTTCATATTTAAATGATTTAGTTAAAGTATGGAGACCCAAATTATGGAAAGATCCCATACCGGGTCAAATCTATGTCCCGTGAATTCTGCATTACAGACTCCTTAACTGTCTTCATTGTCCACAGCTGCATAAAAGACAACATTCAATTCATGAGGGTAACGCAGTAAACAGATATGCAAGTTATTACTGTAGGCATGAATGCTGCTGCTGTATTATGGACATACATGAACTGATTGTGCGTATATATATATATATATACATAAAAGCAAGAAAGGAGGAGAGATGACACAAGTAGAGCAATATGTGATTAGGCAGTTAAACTGAAACTAGGCACCGGTGAATATATGTATGTAGTGTGGTGGTTGAGATATTCATAGGCGGAGGGTGATTTTTTTTTGGCGTAGGCTAAGATTAATGTTACATCAACAATTTTTGATTTTCCAACAGTGGTGATGTCGGATTTATGCTCCTATAGTCCTCCACGGATATAAGATTCTCAGCCACGATGAGTAAGTCCCTCTTGGATTTAAATAAATACTTACTCAAATCGAGCCTGGCCCCGAAGTTCCCCCTGGGCCTGACTTGAACCAAACAGATTCTCTCAGGATATTAACCAGACAGCTTTATTTGAGGTATACATTAATACAGAGTATTACAATACAGAGTATTAAATAATAGCTCACATGTCCTGAAAGCTCGTGAGGACGTTGGGGGACAATAAGCAATACAACAGATGACTATTTAACATTTCTTCTTCCATGGGGCTGATCCAGAGACATCCAATCATCATTCTTGTTTTAGTATAACTGTCACTATTTCCATCTTAGGGGCAGACTCACACTCAGTACAAAAGCCAAATAAGGTGCAACTACTCTGTCAGCAGAGTGTCCAGAATGGTATCTATGCTGTCGTTTCTGAGACGATGTGTCTTGCTTGGCCTTGCACTAACTTGTGACATGAGACAACAGATGTATTCCTTGTTCTGTGCAAACATTCTATATTCTAATAACAGAATGGCCTTTAACCTTGAGCTTCTTCTACAACACAGCAATTCTGTATTCAGTGTCATATTCTATAATCTTTGTTCTTTGATAATAACCACTTATGGCTTAAATCTAAAACCCTGATATCTACAGGTGAAACAGCTGATTCAGTCCCATATTATAAACACTGTCAAAAAAGTTGTAATTCATCTGTCTGAACACACACGGAGGATTTTTGGCTAAAAATGCACTAAAATCTGAAATCTGCCACATACATGGGCTGACTTAGGTGCTACTAACTGATGGGCCCACAGGCTGCATAGTTAAGTACTAAGAAATTTTCTACTTGACATGGATTAGGCCCCACTATATTGAAAATAATATGCATAGCACTCTCTTATTATTAAAAATTATAGAAAAAGTTCAGTTTATCCAAATTACTGGAAATCAGGTCTAATAATTGGGGTTTTAACGTTAAACCATGTTTATTTATTTACTTTCACATAAAACCCAAGGTATATGCTGTGTGTCACATACGGCTACCTAAATTCAGAACAAGTGTTAAGCTCCAGGTCACGGCTCAATCTTCTACCTGTAGCAACCACCTTTGGGAGGAGCCTCAACAGAGATATTACATGAATACTTAGTTGAGCCTTTTGCAAATCTAACAGCCTCTTAACGCCTCCTATAGCCTTTCATGAGTGTCTGGATGTGGGTATTTTTGACCATTCGCCTTACTAAATCTCTCCAGTTCAGTTAAATTTGATGGCTGCCGAGCATGGACAGTCTGCTTCAAATCATCCCATAGATTTTCCATGATATTCAAGTCGGGGGACTCCAGAATATTGTACTTGTCCCTCTGCATAAATGTCTTTGTAGATTTCCAAGTGAGTTTAGGGTCATTGTCTTGTTGGAATATCCGACCCCTGCAGCTTAACTTCAACTTTGTGACTGATGCTTGAACATTATCCTGAAGAATTTGTTGATATTGGGTTGAATTCATCCGACCCTGGACTTTAACAAGGGCCCCAGTAGTCCCTGAACTAGCCACACAGTCCCTGAACTAGCCACACAGTCCCTGAACTAGCCACACAGCCCCACAGCATGATGGGACCTCCACCAAATGTGACAGTCGGTAGCAGGTGTTTTTCTTGGAATATCGTGATCTTCTTCCGCCATGCAAAGTGCTTTTTGTTATGAGCAAATAACTAAATTTTGTCTCATCAGTCCAAAGCACTTTGTTCCAAAATGACTGTGTCTTGTGTAAATGAGCTTTTCCATAGAACAAGCGAGTGTGTTTGTGTGAGTACAGAAAGGGCTTCTCACCCCCCTGCCATACACATGTTCTTTGTGCAAATTGTGCTGAATTGTAGAACGATGTACAGATACACCTGCATCTGCAGCAAGATCTTCTTGCAGGTCTTTGGAGATGACCTTTGGGTTGTCTGTAACATTCTCACAATCCTCCGCATATGCCGCTCCTGTATTTTTCTTGGCCTGTCAGACCTGGGATTTACAGCAACTGTGCCTGAGGCCTTTCATTTCCTCATTACATTCCTTACAGCTGAAACTGACAGTTTAAGCCTCTGAGATAGCATTTTGTAGCCTTCCCCTAAACCCTGATACTGAACAATCTTTGTTTTCAGATCTTTTGAGAGTTGCTTTGAGGATCCCATGCTGTCACTCTTCAGAGGAGAGTCAAACAGAAGCACAACTTGAATTGGTCACCTTAAATACCTTTCCTCATGATTGGACACACCTGCCTATGAAGTTTAAGGCATAACGAGCTAATCCAACCAATTAGGTGTTGCCAATAATCAGTATTGAGCAGTTACATGCATTCAAAATAGCAAAATTAAGGTGGCCATAAACGGGCAGATTTTTTACTTCCAAATGACCGATTACAGAATGTTCTGATAATATCGATAATATTGGATGGTTGATGGTGTACAAACGATCGTCGGACGAACGATAATCTCGACATTATCATTCCCAAAATTGATCGGAGTTTAAAATGTTTATTCGTTCAGGGATGAAATCCCTCTTTGCGCATGTTAGGATTGTAGCACAAGCCAACGAACATATACGGAACAATGAACATATACGGAAGGACCCAAATGTTCTTTGCTGAAAGCTTCATATGTAACTATATGAATTGTGTAAAGAAAATATTGGTGCTGACTGCAGAAATTTCACCCTATCACCTCATATGTGAAAGAAGTTTATTATGCTATAGCAAGTCATAAATCCATGTTTGCATGGAGCAGGGAAGGAGAAACTGATGATATACTACAGACAGTGACACAATGTTGGCACCACTCCTCATTTGTTGAACAACGTTTATGAAGCAAACAATATGATTATATCTGTTCATATAATTGTTCTCCGTGGATGGCATATCATATGGTAAAATAATTGTCAGACGATCATTTAATGATACAATCGTTAATCGCAGAATGATAAAAGTATGCCCGTGTATGGCCACCTTTACAAGGATACCAACATTTTTGCACAGCCAGTTTTTCACATTTAATTTAATTACATATAACTAAATACTGCTTTACTAAAAATCTTTGTTCAGAAAACACCCCATTACTCGGATGTTCCTGGGAAATGAAAGACATACAACTGTGATCTTTTTTGTTGAAATTGGAATAAATTATTATGCAGGCGGAGAGGGGTTCCCAAACTTTTTCATATGACTGTAGCTAACTTGCATTGCCAGGGGGTACATGCTATTGTTTATGCGTAAACAACTGTTGGGGCTGTAAAACATCAAAGCCACCTTCTCTGGAGGAGTAATTTTTCCGGACCAAAGGTGGATATGAAAACAGTAGTATTGAAGGGACAGCAGGTAACATCTCATGCTAATTCCCTGTGCCTGTGTTTTGCTCAAATTTCATTCCATTGAATCTATGCTGTACCTTGTTCATTGAACAAAGCATTAAATATTCTTATTTTCAACAAACTAATCTAGCACTATTCTGACATATTGGGGGCTCATCCACGTGACTAGGGTTGCCACCTTTTCTGGAAAAAAATATCGGCCTTCCTATATATTTAACTTTTTTCCCTATTAATAACATTGGGATCAGCCATAATTTTTACCGGCCAGGTGGCAACCCTACACGTGACTGATCCTGGTGGATATAATAGAAGAAGGAAACCACGCCACTGGAGTGCCCAAAACAAAGTTGTGGACTGTACTGTGACTAATCTGAGGCCATTGGGATCTTCAGTGACCTGAACCTGCAGTGCAAGCATTGGATGCACGCAGAGTGAGATATTCAAGCAGTAGAGGATCCTTTGTGAATTTCCTGATTACAATCAGTACATCTTGCTGGGTATGAAAATTTTCAAATCATTCTCTAAGGAAATTCTGTCATTTACACAGAGAGATAGAGCAGAGGCATGGTCTCCTAGTAATTATACAGTTTTAGTAGAAAAATTAGTTGAAGGTTATGAGGGACCATTTTCCTGGGAAGGATCTGACATATGCTCTTTGCAGTCAGCTATGTCCATGATCCCTCTAATAAACAATAAAAAAATACAAAAAGGCAGGGTATTATAAGTACTGGGTCATTGAGCCAGTGTTTTGCATGAAATGATAGGGGAATTGGAAGAGGAAAATGTAGCACTCAGAAAGGAACTGTCTGAGGCAGAGAAGTGCTCAGATGAGGCAAAATCATTGTGTAGCACTTCGGTACAGACAGCTTCTTTTTTTACAAGATAAGTTAAAGGAAAGCAAAGAAGAGAAGGAAAAACTGGAAGAAGCAGTAGAAAGACTGCAAATTTCACTAAAAAAACATACAGCCTCAAAATAGTCTAGCAAAGGGTATACTTTCAAATGTATGGTTAAATAATGAAAAATGGCATCCAATAACTCTGCCTGTTTGTCCTGTTCGAACTTCCCCTCCTGAAAGAAATATGGGAACTAACAGGCCCAGACTGATAATCTGTGGGTTCTGGCAAATGCCAGAGGGGCTGCTGTAAATTGCCACAGACAATTACTATTTATTGGGCTGGTGAAGGGCTGTTTGGGCCTTAGTTTGGGCTGATTGGGCCTCTGTGTACCTAAAATGATTCTCCGTCCAGGCCTGGGAACTAATGATTGTACTATAAGGCAGACCATAATGCAAAATTGCTATTATCTGAAATTGGTCCTGCACCCACCACAGATATCAACAAATTTATGGTCTGGATTAATAATGTTTTACTTTGGGGCAAAACTGTCAGTATTACTGATCAAGAGCTCATTTATGTTGTCCTGATGGCTCTTGAAGATAAGAAGACTGAACTGGAAAGCTATACAAAGAACTTTCCCAAGTTTCTGTTAGGGTGTAAAGAAAAACATTTCCAACATTAATACTTAAATACAGATAATTAATCCTTTAAAATGAATGGTGTCTCCCGAGTCCAGCAGTCAAAGAGGGCTCTCCTCCACCCTTAAAAGACACTTTTCAAGATAGGATTACTCTATATGTCAAAGGTAAAAACCATTGAGGGGGAAAAAACAGACAAATAATATAGTGTAGTACTTATGAGTAAAATGTCCACATATAATCTAAAAGTTATTATAAGTGCTAAATTCACACCCAAATTTGTTGCGTGCCACCTTAATACATATGCATTCTGTGGAATACAATCCCCTATAAACAAAGGGTATTGAAAGGTAGAAGTTGCACCCATGGGGCAAATTCACTAAGATGCGAAGTTGTGCAAGGCGCAACTTCGCTGCACTTCGCCGCACTTCGCCAGGGCTCCGCAAATTCACTAAAATCCGAAGTTGCGCACAGGGGTAGCGTAAGGTTGCGGAGTTGCGCAAGCGTTGATTCGCTATATAAAGCGAAGTTACGCTAGCGAAGGCTAATTTGCATACGGCGCGAAATTCAAATTTCAATGGAGGAACACGTGTCTGCACTACAAATGCCTAGAAAACCTTCAAATCTGCAAATAAAAATTTAATTTTGCCCTACACATGTGCCCACTGTCTAGGTAAGTTGCCATGAGTCAGGAAATGTAGGGGGGGAGGAAGGGGAGCCCCAAGATTTTTTCGATCTTTTTCAGCCTATCAACCATCATGTAGAAAACACGCCAGCGTTTTTTGGGACTTAGAAAAAAAATTGACTTTTTTTCAAACAATCCCTATCTACTCTATTGCGCTTCGCCAGGTCTGAGGTGGCGAAGGAAGTCTAGCGTAAAAGGTAGCGTTCAGTACACTGCGCAAGTTAGTGAATTTGCGTAGTTTCGTCGCTAGCGAAACTTCGCCTGGCGTAAGGTTGCGAAGTAACACTAGCGAAACTACGCCAGCGTTCGTTAGTGAATTTGCGCAGTAGCGAAAATGCCAAACACTAGTGAATTAACGCTAGCGTTCGGCGCTTCGTGGCTTAGTGAATTTGCCCCATGGTGTCTAGTTGTAGTTCCACAAGAGACCACAATCCGATTTCCTAGTGAGTTTAGCAGGTGATCATACTTATAAGAAGTAAGTTAAAGAAAGGCTTTAAGATTGGTAGGTGTCCCAGTTCGCTTATAATCTTCTTGTATCCTTAGTAGGTAAAATGAAGCAACATGTGCGGAAGCGTTTAAACAGTTTTAATAAGTAGTAAAAATTACACTCACAAACATTTCTTCTTTAAAATCGCTTTAAGAACAATCCGAGTCCTTTAGAATCTCTCTTGTTCCAACACGCGTCTCGGGTCTCCGGCAGCTACTTCCACACTCCTATTTCACCGCTAACACGTTTCGTCATCTGGCTTCTTCCATAGAGCGATGTATCTTGTTTCCGGATAGTTGCTCCTTTTACCCACAAACATTCCAAATCTAAAAACTTTATTGTCCCCCAAACATTAGGTTTATCTCTTAAAAACATCCCATTTATATTAATTGCAACATAGTAACAATACAAAGTGTCCTATATAAAATACATTGTAACCTGGAAATCCTTATGTTAAAAAAGCTCTAAGATTAAAATCAACATTAAGACCATGGGGGATAAGGATTTTAACCTGTGAATCTACCAAATTTCCTTTCGCAGTGTGTCAATCACCATGTCTACTCCCCTCCAGTTCATTTTAACTCTTTCAAGAATCCTTTACATATATTATTTATATGCTCTCCTATTCTTTCTTTTAGTTTTCTGTTCATTTTACCTATATATTGGAGGCCACAGGGGCACTCCAACATATAAATCAAATTTTTGGTATTACATTTGATAACTTCCTGGATTTGGAATTGTTCCCCAGTTACGTTACTTTTAAAAGTTTAGGGCTCCACACCAAACCTGCACACTTTGCACAGACAACATGGAAAAAATCCTTGACATATCTCCTTTACTTTTTTATGCTCTTGGTTGTTGCAAGTGTGTACCAATTTTGTTTTAAATTAGGGGCTTTCTGGAAAAAATTTTTAGGTTTCTTCGGAAGGACTGCTTCTAATTCTTTATCCAAACTCAGAACATTCCAATGTTTCTCCACTATTCTCCTTATTTTCACTCCTTTAGGATAATACTGTGTACTGTGTATTCTCATTTTCTTGTTTTATGGTATTCTGTATTTGTTTTTCTTTTCTATACTCTAGTAATCTCATCTCTGTTTTCTTTTCTCACTCTGTGATTTTTCTTTATATCCCCTTTCTATAAATCTTTCTGTAAGGGTCTGAGATTGTTCATCATAGTCCCTCAAATTACTGCAGTTCTTTCTTATTCTCCTGAACTGCCCCTGTGGAATGTTCTTAATCCACTGTAGGTTATGGTTGCTGCTTGCCAGGACATAATTATTTGTATCTACAGTTTTAAAAAATGTTCGCCTGTGTATTAGGCCTTCCTCTATATATATCTGTAGACCTAAAAAATCTATTCTCTCCAAACTATAGTTTAAGGAATATTCTAGATTGAAATCAGTTTGGTTCAATAGTTTCACAAATTTTTTAAGTTCTACTTCCCCTTTATTCCAGATGATTAATACATCATCTATATATAATTTCCATAGTGACCCCCACCTGATGTCATTGGTTCTAATATGTGCTACTCCCAGTACCCCATGAATAAGTTTGCGTAACTGGGTGCGAAACACATTCCATCACAGTCCCACAGACTGGAGATAATATTCCCCATCATACCAGAAGAAGTTATGGTTTAAGATGAATTCTATTCCATTCACAATAAACTCTGGACTTGTGTTCTTATCTAGAATTAAATAATGTTGTATAGCTTTTAGCCCTTGTTCATGTTTTATGCAGGTATAAAGGGATTTAACATCTAAGGTGGAAAAAATCCATTCTGGGTTCCAGTTCAAATCCTTCAGGGTGTTTAAAACTTGTGTAGAGTCTTTTAAGTATAAGGGCAAGGTATTCACATAAGGTTGTAACTTGGTATCTATATAATGGGAAAGATTACTGGTTGGTGAATTTATTCCCTGGGGGTATCTGTGGATTTTTATGTACTTTGGGCAAAATATAAACAGAGGGTTTTTTAGATGTTTTTTTATTATATAATTTTTTTCATTTGTGTCTATTACATTTTTGAGTTCCGCTTTTAGTGCCATTTTTTCTAATTTCTTTTGAAATGTTTCCATTGGGTTGCTTAGTAATTTTTTATAAGTGTTCTCATCCTATATTAATTTCTCACATTCAACTTTATACTTATCCATGTCCATTATTACCGTACCCCCGCTCTTGTCTGCTGGCTTTATTATTATATTTTCATTTCCCATTACCGTATATACTCGAGTATAAGCCGACCCGAGTATAAGCCGAGGTACCTAATTTTACCTACGAAAACTGGGAAAACTTATTGACTCGAGTATAAGCCTAGACACAACTACAGCCCTGTCTCCCAGCAGCGCACATTCCGCCAAAGCGACCCCCCAGCGATCAACCGGATTTCTTTGCAAGTTGATGGTGACAGAGAATTGCCAAACAGATTACTGAGTGCATTGTCCCACTACCATGTGCAGAGGGTGCTGTGTGATATTGCCATCACTGTTAATCCTTCATATAACCAACAGAGGGTGCTGTGTGATATTGCAGTCACTGTTATTCTTTCATATAACCAAGAGATGGCGCTGTGTGATATTACAGTCACTGTTATTCTTCCATATAACCAACAGAGGGCGCACTGTTATTCGTTCATATAACCAGCAGAGGGTGCTGTGTGATATTGCAGTCACTGTTATTCGTTCATATAACCAACAGAGGGCGCTGTGTGATATTGCAGTCACTGTTATTCGTTCATATAACCAACAGAGGGTGCTGTGTGATATTGCAGTCACTGTTATTCTTTCATATAACCAACAGAGGGCGCACTGTTATTCGTTCATATAACCAACAGAGGGTGCTGTGTGATATTGCAGTCACTGTTATTCTTTCATATAACCAACAGAGGGCGCACTGTTATTCTTTCATATAACCAACAGAGGGTGCTGTGTGATATTGCCATCACTGTTAATCTTTCGTATAACCAACAGAGGGTGCTGTGTGATATTGCAGTCACTGTTATTCTTTCATATAACCAACAGAGGGCGCACTGTTATTCTTTCATATAACCAACAGAGGGCGCTGTGTGATATTGCCATCACTGTTAATCTTTCGTATAACCAACAGAGGGCGCTGTGTGATATTGCAGTCACTGTTATTCTTTCATATAACCAACAGAGGGCGCTGTGTGATATTGCAGTCACTGTTATTCTTTCATATAACCAACAGAGGGCGCTGTGTGATATTGCAGTCACTGTTAATCTTTCATATAACCAACAGAGGGCGCTGTGTGATATTGCAGTCAGTGTTATTCTTTCATATAACCAACAGAGGGCGCTGTATGATATTGCAGTCACTGTTATTCTTTCATATAACCAACAGAGGGCGCTGTGTGATATTGCAGTCTCTCCCCAAGTGAACTGTTGGTATAGGAATGATTAAAAGTAGGGATGCACCGAATCCAGGCTTCGGCCAGGATTCGGCCTTTTTCAGCAGGATTCGGATTCGGCCGAATCCTTCTGCCTGGCCGAACCGAATCTGAATCCTAATTTGCATATGCAAATTAGGGGCGGGGAGGGAAATTGCGTGACTTTTTGTCACAAAACAAGGAACTAAAAAATGTTTCCCCCTTCCCACCCCTAATTTACATATGCAAATTAGGGTTCGGATTCGGTTCGGTATTCGGCCGAATCTTTAGTGAAGGATTCGGGGGTTCGGCCGAATCCAAAATAGTGGATTCGGTGCATCCCTAATTAAAAGTGACTGCAATCTCAGCTACTGCCTGCTGACTCGAGTATAAGCCGAGGTAGACTTTTTCAGCACATTTTGGATGCTGAAAAACTCGGCTTATACTCGAGTGTATATGGTAATTCTTTGAGGGCTTGTCTTTCCCCCTTTGTTAGATTATTTTTATTTCTATTGATCTTATTATGTTTCCCCAATTCCTCTAAATCTTTTAACACCAATTTTTTTGTATGTCTCAATCGCTTTCCCTTTTTCTTGTGAGGGTATGAAATATTTTTTTGTCTCTCCTTCAACACACTTTTAAAATGTGTTGAATAGTTGTTATAATGGCAACTTATAAAAAAAATTAAATATGTCAAATATATTAATCTGATAAATCTGATGCTGCCTTGTTCATTTCCATTATAGGTTGGGTTGTACCTAAAGTGCAAATTTGCATTTGTTTGGATTTAAGGACATCAAAGCAAGTTGTTATGTGTGCAGCAGTTGGAATCCTATTGTTTGAGTGATCCAAAGGATAAATTGTCAGGAGGAATTAACAGTGGAAATGGGAGTGTTGAGATGAATAACACCAACTTGCAAAGGAAGTCCAAAGAACAACACCACACTGTTATAATAAAAAAATTAAAGGTGGACAGTGAGTTATGGGAAATGTATTTTCGAACATTCTATTGTGTGGTTTTTGGGTTTGTGTTTGTATAGTCTGTTGATATGTGGTTCACACACATCAAACCTGTTGGGGAAGAACCTAATGGGATTAGTTACCCATTCTTATAAACGTTTAATAATCTACTGTAACTTTTCTGCAAATATTTGTGATTTTTATTTAGAGTTTGTTTAGTCTTTTTATTTTAGATGTTACTGTTACTATATTGTGTTTAATAGCACACTTCCTTTAAAAAAAATTAGGGCCATCAGTGTTGTTATGTATGAATGGTACTTAAAGGACAAGGAAAGTCTAAAATAGAATAAGGCTAGAAATGCTGTATGTTGTATACTAAACATAAACATGAACTTACTGCACCACAAGCCTAATCTAACAAATGATTTATGCTTTCAAAGTTGGCCACAGGGGGTCACCATCTTGTAACTTTGTTATACATCTTTGCAAGACCAAGACTGTGCACATGCTCAGTGTGGTCTGGGCTGCTTAGGGATCGTCATAAATGATCAAAACAGGACAAGCTTGAGTTCTGCATGGCTGGGAAGTAAGGCGGGGGCTCCCCCTGCTGTACATAAGTATGATTGTTTCCCTGCAGAGCAGTTAGGGACCGTCTGACAATTCCTATCCACAGCAGTAAATGAAGGGAGAATTTCACTGCATACAGTCAGGTTTCTTAAAAAAACAGCACAGATTTTTTTAATTAAAGTATATTGGTGATAGATTTATTTTTGATTAAAGAAAGTAAAAATGGGATTTTATTTTGTTGCCTTTACATGCACTTTAATATTTTAATTCATATTGTTCACTGAAGATGGGTGTGAGGTAGCTGAAGACATTGTTTCAGCACTGGAAGGACTATGGACTATGAACAGTATGGGAAATGTTTCTGTTTCTTTATGCACCAAGTGGTAATTGAAATGCTCTAGCAGTTATGGATCCAGTCTACTGAGAAGGCCTTGTGGATTACAAAAGCTAAACTGGCAGGACAGAATTTGGGGGAGTGGTGGAACTAGAGCCATCTTTGTCAAATCCTCTTCTGGAAAGGAATCATTCTGAGTGTAAAGCAAGTGTTACTTCACATACAGGAAAGGACTGAACTGGAACTGAAATGGGTGATTCTTGTGAATTAAAATTTAAGTTCATGTGAGAGGTGAATAGTGAAAAAAAATAAAACCCAAAAGAAAATAAAATAAAATGCCAATATGAAGGGAGTGTGTTGAGTTTATATCTTTATATTATACCTGTTGTTATGTTAGACACAACTTGTCTTTATATTATTGTTCTTGTTGTGTGCTGCATCTTTCTCTATTTGTCTTCTCCTCCCCCTGTAGTCCAGGAAGATACTGTGACCCTTAACCCTCTTCCCTCTTCAACTGTTCCAAGTTTACAGTTAGTAGCCATATTAGGTGCTCTTTAACTGTCTAACCAACCCTGGTGAAAGAAATATTCTCTGACCTACTTGTCTGATCTATTTATGGGAGACTTTCTTCAGTTTTGGAATAAACTACAGTAATATCTGTATACTCGTGTTGGTCCAGTTGATTTCAACTGTCTGTGGAGATCTGCCAATAACAGTGAGTTGTGTCCTGTAAAGGTCCTGGCCCAGATCTAAGTGAACTATCACTAAGGACAGTGGGTTGAAACAGAACAGTCAGAGAATATAATCGCCAGCCAAGATCAAATTGGGGCAGCTTTCTGTTAGTTTTGAGCTTGCAAGGAGCAGCCAGCCATCAGCAGCAGCCACACAGTGTATGTGCATGACACAGAATCAGCAGTATATCTGCACCCCCCAGTGTTTTCTCATCAGGATTTATCAGCATCCAGTGTGAATAATTACTGTACATGTACAGATCTGCTTCAGTCAGGAAGAGCTTCTCTACATCCCACTGTTCACACAATACTGCTATCCATATTCTGCATAGAGACACAAGTGAGATATATTCTATATTTAACTTTCTGTAATCTGCCTGTCTGCTCAACACCTGCCTCTCCCCTGCTCACACAGTCTTTATACAAAAATCCTACAACCAGTGCAGCCATTGCTATGTCTCAGCCAGGCTCTATGGCTTCTGTTAAGGATACTTTAGAAAATGTGTATCAAGAATCACAGCTCACTGATGTACAACCCAGCACCACCTTGCCAGAGCAAAGTGTCAGATCCAAAAGGAAGGTCATACCTACTATTAAATTAAAGGGAAATTTTGAAGCTTCTAAAGAGCAACTCTCGGATAATCTCAATGAGCTATGGAACAAAACAGTACACTGCATCTCTGTGGTTAGTGAACCTGGCCAGAAAGTACTGGACCTAGAGGGCGCTCTCAAAAGTCTTATTACTGCCTTTGAATATTATCAGAGACTGAGTATTAAATATCTGTCTTTCTTAAAGAGCACCAACACAGAGGATTCTCTAGAAGAGTTAAGTAGATTCAATTACCTCAATGAGCAAAGAAACTGCCTAGTTCAAGAGACCAAGGTGAAGGCTCAAGCAAGAATCCCACATCAGGGTCATACTACATCTCAGGGCCACCATTAGAAATCACGGGCCCCATACAACATACTTTTAGGGCCCCCCCCCCACACTCATGCCGAAGCCCCACCCCATATCCCGCCCACTCCACATCACAGTTAAAACACCACACAGACATCAGACAGACATCAGCGCTAAAAAAGTAACCCCCCAACACGCAAGTTATAAAAAGCTATTGATGGTCAGGGCCCCCTTATAAGTTAAAAAAAAATTGGGGCCCCAAAAAACATACATTTTTTTAAAAAACATTGGTGGCAAGGGCCCCTTACAAGTTAAAAAAAATTGGGGCCCCAAAATTTTTTTTCAAAAATGTAAAAAAAAAAACAACAAAACATTGGTGGCAGGGGCCCTCTTACAAGTTAAAAAAAATTGAAACCCCCAAAATTTATTTTTATTTAAAAAAAAAATATGGTGCCAGGCCCACCCCTTACAAGTAATCTTTTGGAGAAAACATAACAACTTTTTCAGTAAGGAGTTTTATTATATTTACTGCGCACTGGTGCAAACTATAAAATTCGCAAACGGTCTTCCACTGTCTGAAGTGGTCGCTAAACAGTTTCCAGGTTCGCAAAAGCTATATTAAATTCAAACAAAGCAACATTTGATCGCGCAACGGCATAACTTTTTGCATTGCGAATAGTTTTTCTGTTACCGACTTTTATTACATTCCCCCTCAAGTTCCGTATATACACAGTCCCTTTGGGAAAAAACTCCTTACAGATCAATAACAGATATTTTGTAAGTTTGATATTTTTCATCCCCAACTCTCTTGGGCCCCAAAATGCAGTTCCAGTAAGTTCAGTTTCCTGGTAATGATTTTATGTACAATATACAAATGTTATTCAACTGACAAGTCTCTTACACTAAAATATCACATTTAAGAACTACAAATTCTACATAAAGTTACCTGGGTGTTTTTTTTACTGCTTCTGGTAAAGTTCCTCCTGATTCAAGGTTCTCATTTAAGTGTCATTGTCACATTTATATGACATCCTTTCTTTTATATTTCTGTTTCTGTAAGTCATTTATAGCCAGAAACACATATTACACACATACAAAATATTTAACAGTGGCAGTAAAGTTACATATAGATTTTATACGCACTCACTTATAAAATATAGGAACATGTCAGTACAGACAATCGATTATTTTTACTTTATAATGGAAAAACAATAATTTCTGATGGATTTTGGAAGCCGCACTGGAAGTCAATCTGGTCCTATTGAGGAATAAATGGATGTTACGGTGGATTAGTGAATGTCCTGTATTTCATTTGAGTTAGAGTCACACTGAATCTTTGTACCTGAACCTGTACAGTGGGGCAGAGAAAATGTGGAATGACGTGGGTTATAAAGATAAGTGGTACATGTTCTGTCTCACTGACCCTCTCTCTGCTTCCCCCGCCCCCCCCCCCGGTTCAGGATTAAAGGATATTCTGAGTGTGAGCTGCTGCTCCGTCATAAATGAGCCCAAGTCATGATTTACAAAGAGCTTGTAGAACTTGAGTCATTGACCAAGAGAAAGTAGACTCAGACAAGCTGATGATGACTGAAAGCTGGCAGATGCCAGATAATGACAGGTGGCCAATAACTTGGTGAAGCCAGGAACTGCCCTATTTGTAGGCGCCAAAGGATCCATATCATTTTGGATAAGTTCATAGAGATCCATGAGGCTCTGGCTATTAAGCCGGTATCTATTGACAACCTCACAGTGGCGTAACTACCAGGGGTGCAGCATGTGCGATCGCACCTGGGCCCGCACCCAGCTGGGGCCCGCCGGAGCAGCGATAAATCTTATCGCAGCTGGCACAGCAGGTGGACTTTATGGCACGCAAGCTCGCAGCTCGCTAGTCGCTGATGCATACATTTGGAGAGGGGAGCCCGGGTGCACATCCTGCTGCAGCTGCCAGTGGCGTAACTACCAGGTGGGGCCCGCCGCCCTTGTCCTCATCCAAGGGTACAGCTGTAGTAGTTGTTGTTACCGCACCGGCATTACATAAATGAGTTCAGAGCCCTGCCGTCTATAGGACAGCGTGAGCCTCCCTCGCTCATGACCTACTGCGATCCCCGCCCACTCGTAGGCGGAAGCGGAAGAGTTGCTGTAAAGTGCCGTCTGAGACTGTAGGACAGCGCCGTCAGTCTCCCTCTCTCCTCACCTACTGCGATCCCCGCCCACTCGTAGGCGGAAGCATTGCAGTTGCAGCATGGCCGACCCTTTGCCCCCAGTACTGCAGCAGTTCAGATCTCACTCTGCAGCATCACTGAGGACTGGCCAGGAGCATGGGAAGAGGGACCCAGTGGTGACATATTACTGTGAATGCTCCTTATCTACTGTGACGCCTAGGTTACACAAAACACTCACACACCTCCTGTACCTCTTATTCACCTTCTGTACCCCTCTCTCACCTCCTGTACCTGTCACTATCCTCCTGTACATTTCTCTTACCTCCTGTAGTTCTCACCCACCTCCTGTCACTCTCACTCGCCCGCCTGTCCCTCTCATTCACCTTCTGTACCCCTCTCTCACCTAGTGTACCTTTTACTATTCTCCTGTACATTCTCTTACTCCCTGTACCACTCACCCACCCCCTGTAGCTCTTAATCTCCTCCTGTAACTTCACCTCCTCACTCTCCCCCTGTCCCTCTAACTCGCCTCCTGTCCCTTTCACCTGAAAATTTTAATTTTAGTTGTACAGCACTTTGCGCTTAAAAAGTGTACCAGTTTCAGTAATTAAAATAACTTTTTAAATTCAGTTCTAGGACATTAGGTCATTAAATGTTGGTAACTGCCCACAACACGGGCTGTTTAAAATTTTCGCACCAGGGCCCCTAGGTGTCTAGTTACGCCACTGCAACCTCAATAGGTGCTACAGCTAGTAATGGGTGAATCTGACCCGTTTCACAGAGAATTTTCGAAATTGTGAAAGTTTGCCAAAATAAATTGAAGTCTATGGGCAACAACAATTTTTTGACGTGCAAACGTTTATATTGATGCACAACAATTTTTTTCACCCATTAGAGTCTATGGGCGTCATTTTTGCTGTGAAACTTGGCTACACATTTCGCTCATCACTAGCCAGAGCAACTACTAGCAGATCCTCTGCTGAGTGGAGTGATGCACAAGTGGAAGCAGCAACCCTTCTAAGCTGTAATCTTAAGTGATGTCTCCTCACTCTACTAAGTTGGTTTCTCTTGTCAGCATTCCAGACACAGAGCCAGAAAGGAGCTCCAAAATTATCCATTGTATAAAGGCAAGAAGCCAAGGAGTGAAGGATTTGTATAGTCCTGTTTGCCATGGCCTATTTAGCATTTACACTTTCAGTCATTCAAAGCTGAAAAAGGAGAAAAGGCACACTTTACACAGCTGATAACAGATAAGCCCTGTAGTATACAATGGGATTCTACATAGCTTATTTGTTATCTACTGTGTATCCTGTGCTTGAATGGCTGCCCCCATGGCTACACAGCAGCTTGTTTATATAAACTATAGTAGTACTTATCTGTTATCTACTGTGTATCCTGTGCTTGAATGGCTGCCCCCATGGCTACACAGCAGCTTGTTTATATAAACTATAGTAGTACTTATCTGTTATCTACTGTGTATCCTGTGCTTGAATGGCTGCCCCCATGGCTACACAGCAGCCTGTTTATAAAAACTATAATCGTACTTATCTGTTATCTACTGTGTATCCTGTGCTTGAATGGCTGCCCCCATGGCTACACAGCAGCTTGTTTATATAAACTATAGTAGTACTTATCTGTTATCTACTGTGTATCCTGTGCTTGAATGGCTGCCCCCATGGCTACACAGCAGCTTGTTTATATAAACTATAGTAGTACTTATCTGTTATCTACTGTGTATCCTGTGCTTGAATGGCTGCCCCCATGGCTACACAGCAGCTTGTATATATAAACTATAGTAGTACTTATCTGTTATCTACTGTGTATCCTGTGCTTGAATGGCTGCCCCCATGGCTACACAGCAACTTGTTTATATAAACTATAGTAGTACTTATCTGTTATCTACTGTGTATCCTGTGCTTGAATGGCTGTCCCCATTGTTTATATAAACTATCGGGCTGAATTGAGTTGCGAAAAGTAAGTGTTGCCAGTACTTTCAATGGGCTGTTAGGTTGTGAAAAGTAAGGTCACAAAAATATTTATCGGTTAATACGGTGTGTTTAGCGCATGGAAGTGAATTGCAAACATGCCAAGAATAGCACTTTGCACTGAATTGAATCCAGCACAATGAATGAAATATTTTGCTGTGTGGCCCCACTGCTATGAATTACCAGATAAACAAAGTGTCACTTTAGGCTAGTGCCACACTGGGTTGTTTCTCAGACTATATAAAGTGCCAAGAAACAGCTCCTCTGCTGTGTCAGCACCACTCACTGCATGGGCCTGAGTGTAGATACATAGGGGCATATTTATCAAAGAGTGAGATCATCACAGTGCACTAGTGTGAAATTCCACCACTCTCCATTAATTTCTATGGGATTTTTAAAAGAGTATTTATTAATGGGTGAAAGTAAAAGTTTACCATTTGATAAATAGGCCTTTAAAAAGCGCATACTCATGAGTTTTGGCACTGAAATCCTTAGCCTTATTCCACTTCACTCAAAGGATTAAAGGAATAGTTCAGTGTGAAAATAAAAACTGTGTGAATAGATAGGCTGTGCAAAATAAAAAATGTATCTAATATAGTTAGTTAGGCAAAAATGTAATATATAAAGGCTGGAGTGAGTGGATGTGTAACGTAATAGCCAGAACACTACTTCCTGCTTTTCAGCTCTCTAACTCTGAGTTAGTCAGTGACTATAAGGGGGGCCACGAGGGACATAACTGTTCAGTGAGTTTGTAATTAATCCTCAGCATTCAGCTCAGATTCAAAAGCAACAGATATGACCCATGTGGCCCCCCCTCAAGTCTCTGATTGGTTACTGCCTGGTAACCAATCAGAGGAAAGCATGAGAGCTGAAAAGCAGGAAGTAGTGTTCTGGCTATTATGTTACACATCCAGTCACTCCAGCCTTTATATATTACATTTTTGGCTTACTAACTATATTAGATACATTTTTTATTTTGCACAGCCTATCTGTTTACCCAGTTTTTATTTTTATACTGAATAAATCCTTTAAAGAAATCAACATCTATATGTAGGATACACTCGCACCCTGTTATCAGTATAGGAATTATATTTTGCCGGCAGTGACTTTAAACCAACCCTGATGAGCAGATGTTGCACAGACCTTATTTTTCTCTGTCCCCTCCTTTTGGTGATGAATTCACAGATTTTGCCATTCACTACTACTAGTGTGTCTGTGTGATCAATGTCTTCATATTGTGTGTCTGTCACCCGTTACACTGTCACCTACTCTGGAGAAATACTGACCTTCCTATATCTTTATCTTTCATGAAATGAATCAACAGACATGGGCAATAAATACTGTAATCTACCTTTATCTTTATACTTGCCTTAATAAAGTTTACTATGTGATAATAAAATGTGCAGTTATAAGGAATTTGACCTCTCCCAAAAGCAATTACTGGAAAATTGCATGTATAAAACCGGAGGTATTCCTCAACACGAACATTATGCTGTACTCCCTGCTACGACCAGTCATCCTCCCTGCTAAGCAATTGGTCTCAGACACTTATTTAAATTTATAATTTTGCACTTGTTACTGCTGGAGAGTCAGTGAGAGACAGACATGGGGTATAGCGAGTGCAATGGAGAAGATTCCCGGCTCAGGGAGAAGACACACACAGGAGCAGATGTGGAAGGGTCACCTGACCCCCTCCTCTTGTTTAATAAACCGCCGACAAATGAGCCGCCAAAGAAGAAACTAGAGATGTGTGAGTTTGGGGAAGATGCTCTAACTGTCAGCTATCAGCTAACTGTCAGCTCAGTGAAGTAGGTGCTAAATAGGAGAGTCTGTCAGTGTTGGCAGAGGCAATTGTAAGTGTTAAGCAGTGGGGGCATTTGCTGTGGCCTCTTTCTACCCCATCATTATATCAGGGGTCCTTGTAGGAAAATAGTTATAGGTATTATATATATTCAAAATGTCCCACCCTGTCGTGCAACTGTAACTCTCACATCCCAGAGTCAGAGAGATATAGTGTAACCAGGGGCAGATTAATGTACAGGCTACCCCAGGCTATATGTGTATATATATATATGTATATGAGGACCAATGTGATACAGGGCCCATCTAGCTTTTTTTTTAAATTATTATTCCTATTTTCATTTCTTTCAATATATATTTTAATTTGTGCTGCTGAGTCTGAAATAAGACAAGGTGCATGTGTACAGATTCATAGTTCCTAACTGTCCCGTTTTTCTTGGGACAGTCCTGATTTTGTCAACTCAGTCAGCAGTCCTGGATTGTTACTGAAATTTCCCATTACTTTTCTAACACTTTTAGATAAGATAACAACTAAGACTCACAGCTTAAGGGCAATTCACTTTCATTAACAAAACTGTAATAACACATAAAAACCACAGACTTTCATAACCTGCCGCTCCTTTTGTCCCTCTTTCTATTTCCAAAATGTTGGGAGGTGTGCAGATCCAGTAATGGCACTGGGACTTGATCCAGCATGGAGAGCTTGGGTGCACCATCCAGACCCAGCGGTAGCCTAGAAAAGGGGGTCCGCACTTGTCATTAATCCACCACTGAGTGTAACAAGAACTTGAGGGTGAAATATCCCTGAACACTTTTCATCAGATCAGGGCTAAAGCCCTCTTGCAATACCTGCAGCCCTGAAATAAGTGGGTTCATGTCTCACGTCTTAATGATATTTGTATTTTTTTCTACTTTAACAGGTTCCAGTATTTGCTTCAGTTCCCGTCATGTTCCTTTATTACCGGCAGTCTCTACAATTGTCTTTTTATTCATCGTTATTGTGGGTTTGGCTGTTTCATTTCACACAGGTGAGTCCTGTTTATCCTGTTTGTGCAAGTGAGGGTGGAACATAACATGTTCATATCATCATGTACTAACTAAATAGCCAAATACTGTTTCTATAGAATTATAACTTTCTTGGCTCCTCCTTGACTGTATTGTTATTTGGGATACATTCCAGCAGTTTGGTTCTTGCATAGGAAAGTGCAGCATCCTTTCTCTCACAGAGCAACAGTCCTGTCCTGCTTTATGGCAGCTGAGATTCTAGCTATCTGTATAACAGAACATTCTGTCCCAGTGGCTGCACAGATCCTATCTGATCCCCATTGTAAGCAGCAGTCCTGTCCTGCTTTATGGCAGCTGAGATTCTAGCTATCTGTATAACAGAGCATTCTGTCCCAGTGGCTGCACAGATCCTATCTGATCCCCATTGTAAGCAGCAGTCCTGTCCTGCTTTATGGCAGCTGAGAGTCTAGCTATCTGTATAACAGAACATTCTGTCCCAGTGGCTGCACAGATCCTATCTGATCCCCATTGTAAGCAGCAGTCCTGTCCTGCTTTATGGCAGCTGAGAGTCTAGCTATCTGTATAACAGAACATTCTGTCCCAGTGGCTGCACAGATCCTATCTGATCCCCATGGTAAGCAGCAGTCCTGTCCTGCTTTATGGCAGCTGAGATTCTAGCTATCTGTATAACAGAACATTCTGTCCCAGTGGCTGCACAGATCCTATCTGATCCCCATTGTAAGCAACAGTCCTGTCCTGCTTTATGGCAACTGAGATTCTAGCTATCTGTATAACAGAACATTCTGTCCCAGTGGCTGCACAGATCCTATCTGATCCCCATGGTAAGCAGCAGTCCTGTCCTGCTTTATGGCAGCTGAGATTCTAGCTATCTGTATAACAGAACATTCTGTCCCAGTGGCTGCACAGATCCTATCTGATCCCCATTGTAAGCAACAGTCCTGTCCTGCTTTATGGCAACTGAGATTCTAGCTATCTGTATAACAGAACATTCTGTCCCAGTGGCTGCACAGATCCTATCTGATCCCCATTGTAAGCAGCAGTCCTGTCCTGCTTTATGGCAGCTGAGATTCTAGCTATCTGTATAACAGAGCATTCTGCCCCAGTGGCTGCACAGATCCTATCTGATCGCCATAGAGAGCAGACGTGTTTGGAGAGAGCTCGTGATTTTTGACAAGGCTTGTGATTTTGACTTACCCAGGCCCTTCTGGGTCTGGGGAGGTTGATTTTTCAGCAGTTTTGTGGCTTATAGCCTTACTTTTCTTTATTTTTATTTTTGACTTTATTTATTTTTTTTGAAAATGGGTAAGAAATTGCCCCCAACTGAGGAAGCAGGGGCAATGAATACCCGAGGAAGGCTGGGATCCAGCAGACGAGCAGTGAGCCAGAAAGCTGTGGTTGGTGCAGAAAAGAAAATGGCTGCCACTGTAAAGAAAGCAAACAAGAAAGCAAAAGTTTTGCCAAAGGAGGAGGAAGTGGAAGAGGTGTCTGTGGAGAGTGAGGAGGAGGAAGAAAAGCTGTATGAGGTCCCTGAGTCTGGTTTGTCTGGATTTGCGGCATCTGAGCCCCCTGTGCAAAGTGTTGCGGAACTACAGCTCTCTGCATCTGGAGCAAAGGTTGGTGAATCCCAAGTTACCTGTGTCCCAGTGAGCACCCCCCAAGGAACAAGCGAGTCCACCATAGCTATGGAGGGAGAAAGTCTTGTGGCCAGCGCAGACTGGAGCCCCTGGTCTGGTATGTGCATCAGTCAGGGAGCAGAGGGGAGCGGTGCTTTGCTGGGGGAAATGGAAAGTACAAGCGGCTGTAATAACACACAAGCAGCTGCTGCTATGGACAGTAACCCCCAGCTGAGGGAGAAAGCAGGTACCAGCTGCACTGCTGTAATGGAGGCCGGCCATGTGCTTGGGAAGGAGGACGCCATCTTGGAAGCAGAGACAAGCTGCACAGCAAAGGGGAAGCTCCGCCCACCCAGTGAGACTTACAGAGAGTCCAGCAAAGAAAGAAAGGAAGGAAAGATTCCAGCAAAGAATCCAGCAAAGATCCAGGGAACCCCCCCACAAATGGCACCAACTGATGCTGCTTCAGCAGAGGGAGGAATGGAGGCAAGCATGGAATGGGACTACCTGGCAGAGACTGTGGCTTTACAGGTGCTGGAGGAGAAACCTGCAGGTAATAAACAAACTGACTTTTCCTTAATTGCCTGTGTGGGGGAGGGGGTTTCCACTAACGAGACTGTTATTGCTGCTGCTACAGACTGTGTCTCTAAAGACTTTTCTGGGGCTTCTAGCTCTAAAGACTGTGTTAATCAGGAGGAAATTGTCAGAGCACTAAAAGCTATGGAGCGTTTGCAGCAAAGGAAAAAAGAACTAAATAATGTCATTGCAAAAGAACTTAGTTTGGCTGCTAATGTGACTGGAGAGTTAAGAGGGCAGAGAATAAAAAAGACTGCCATATATAATAAAGAGTTGGAGGAACTGGAGGAAGAAATTAAAAAGACTTTTCTCATAATAAAACCATGGGAAGAGATTTATAAGAACCGGGAGAGGTTTAAGCAGATGGAAAACGGGAAAAGTTATTTTTCAAATGTTTCATCTAATATCCCTGCAAATGTTGTTGTGCAACCAGTGAGTGTGAGTGTGAGTGCAGGTGTGAGTGTGAATGGGGCAAGTGGTGAGAGAGAGGCTGTGAGTGAGGGGGTACAGGGGGGTGAGAGTGTTGGTGTGGGGGGGATGGGAGAGGGGGCTGTGGGGGGCAGTGAGGCTGCTCCAGAGGTTGTGCAGAAGAGTCAAGCACCTGTGAATGTGTGGGAAAGGAGGAGGCTGTTTGCTAACTCATCTGGGCTAAATAGATCCTGGTTGGAAGTATGTGGCACGTAACCTGGTGAAAGAGTCTATGGGTTTCACTACTAATGATGTCAATGCTTTTCTTGACATTTCTGTCAATGAATATGATCTCAGCTTTAAATTGTCCCAGGGGTTGGAGAGGTTTTGGGCTCTATATGACCAAAAGAAAAACACAAAGGAGTGGGAAAACTTTAAGGCAATCCCAATCTCACGTCCTGAAACCAAAAATGTAACAATCATATTCAAACATGAGTCAGTCCCCCCTGAGGATATCCTTGTTTGGTTAAAGAGACAGTGCACTGTACTAACCCCTCTCATCAAGGTCTATAATGAGGAAGGTTTTTGGGCGGGAGGATGGAAAGTCCAAGTGAAACTAGAGGTTCAACACAATGTCCCCAAGCACCTCCCTAACTCATTTTTCATAGGAAGAGAAAGGGGGGTTTGTTTTTACCCAGGCCAACCTCGCCAATGCTTTAAATGTGGGTCAAACAGGCATTTGGCCATTAACTGTGAAGCCAAGGTGTGTGCTCTGTGTGGTGCTAAAAGCCATACCAGCAAGGAATGCAATGAGGTCAGGTGCAACCTATGTAATGCTCTGGGTCATACACACAGGGACTGCCCCAATGCTTGGCATAACATTGTCAGGGATTGCCCTAATTTGGAGCAGGAAATTCAGGAGGAGGAGGAGCGGGAGGAGGGGAGGGGGCATGAGGAAGACATGGAGCAGGAGGCCAGGGTGGAAGGAGTAATGGAGCCTTCAGTCCCTCAGGAAACTAGCGGGAAGGAAAGGAAGGAGAAAGGGACAGAGAAGGAGGGCTGGACGGTAGTAGGAGCAAAGGGGAATAAACAGCAGGGAAAGATGGTTGTTAAGACAGGTGTGAGCACATCAAACCGATTTACCCTCCCAGGTGGGAAGAGTTGGGGGGAGATGGCAGAGGAGGAGGAGAAAATAGAAGAAGAAGTAAGGCAGATAGAAGAAAGGGACAGAGAAGAGAAGAAAAAGGAAAGGCGAAAAACAAAAGAAGGAATATCCCCACAACCCGAGACAGGGCAGACTCCAATCCCAGAAGTTCTACAAGTTACTGGGGAAGAGCAGGGGAAAAAGAGGAAGGAGAGAGACTCTGGCGAGGGAGGTTCCTTTGAGGGGGAGTTTCTGGTTTTTGTAGAAGGGAATGAATCGCATGGGATGCAAGTTAAGAGAAGTGGGGAAGGAGGAAAAGAGTCCTCAGCAAAACTACCTAAAACATGAAGAGTTCCCCAATTTCTTTTTGTACCCTTAATGTGAGAAGCATTAGGTCTCCCCAGGCACGATCGGTAGCTTTTGCATTTCTAATGTCCTTGGCCGTAGATATCATCTTTATCCAAGAAACTCACCTAACTAATGTATATGATGTATACAATGCAAAGAGAGACTGGCAGAAAGGGCCCTCTTTTTGGTCCATAGCAGAGGAACAGGCGGGAGGAGTGGGGATTTTGTTTAATGGTGACAGACACATTGAAGTTAAGAGGTTGGTGGAGGTTAAAATGGGCAGGTGCCTATTACTTGATATTAAGATAGAAGGGGAAGATCTAAGACTAATTAATATCTATGGGCCCCAATCAGTGGGGGGGAGGAAGGAACTCCTAAGGGAAATGCGACAGTATTTGCACACCTCAAAGCCAGTCATCCTAGCTGGGGACTTCAACCAAGTGACAGGGCCAGGGGATAGATCTGGTATGTATAGAAGATATGAGGGTGCCTTTCTCAATGAAGTGGTCCAAACAGCAGGGTTGGTGGATGTGGCTACTGAAGGGGGTAGGAAATCCAAGCACACCTATTTCTGTGGCTCCCGCAGTAGCAGAATTGACCAGATATATATTAAGGCTGGTGTCCCTTTTTCAGGGGTTAAAGAGATTGAAGTGGGGTTTTCTGACCACTTAGTTCTTTTTTTTGAATATGGGCTATCGGATAGTCTGAGGGTTGGTAAAGGTCTGTGGAGAATGGGCTCAGAAATACTAAAGGATGAGGAACAAAAACCCTTTTGTGAGTTCATTATACAAAACATTTTGTCAAAAATAATTTTTTATGATTCACCAACACAGTGGTGGGAAGAGGCCAAGAGGTCATTTCGGGCTTTCTTCAAGTCCCTATCTGTTAAAAGGGAGGGAAATAGGCAATGGCAGTACCAGTCCTTTGAGAAAGAAGCTGGAGTCCTATATTTCGGATGGGGTGGTGGGGGAACAAGTGACCCAGTTAAAGAACCAAATGAAGCAGTATCAGTACAGCCGCCAGAGGTCTCTGGTTCTTGAGAGGGATTCTGGGACAAAAATCTCCCCAGATCCTTTTAGGAACTGTAAAGAGTCAGTTAAAAGGAAACTGGTGAGGGGTCTCATTGACTTCCAGGGTAAAGAGCAAAAGACAAGGGAGGGAATACTGGAAGTCGTGAGATCCTACTATGCTGCTTTGTTTGGGGAGAGAACTTTGGAGAGGGAAAGGATGACAGCTTTCTTAGAGACGACCCCAGGGCCTGACACACATAATTTGGATTTTTCCCCATTGACGGCTAAAATCACGGAGGAGGAGGTAAAGTTGGCGATAGAGAGTCTGCAGAATAAGAAAGCTCCAGGTCCGGATGGCTTAACATCAGAATTCTATAAGACCTTTAAAGATCTGTTGGCCCCGGCACTTGTTGAGGTGTTTAACTGTTGTTTACAGGAAGGAGACCTCCCACCATCTATGCAGTTTTCCTCTTTGATTTTGCTGTCAAAAGGTAAGGACGAGAAGCATATTGAGAACTGGAGGCCGATTGCCCTGCTCAATACAGATAGAAAGATTCTCGCAAAGATTATTTTCTTTCGTTTAAGTTTATTTTCAAGCACTTTATTGTCTGACTGTCAGTTCTGCACGGTGAAGGGGCGGAGCATTTTTGGAGCTGTCTTTACCATTAGAGAGGCTCTGGAATTATGCAAA